>NW_012114955.1:1895452-1902368 GCF_000951035.1 Colobus angolensis palliatus | reverse complement strand
AGGCTGAGGTTGCAGTGAGCCAAGATCATGTCACTGCACTCCAGTCTGGGTGACAGAGTGAGATTCCATCTCAAAAAAAGGAAAAAGAATCTGTGTGCAATTTATACTTCTGAGGAGGGTGACATAGAGCAGCCTCCCCCATCTACCCTCAGTGGGCACAAAGTCTATACAAGAAATAAACCTTGGTTGCACTAAACTGCTGAGGTTTGGGGGTTGTTACTGTAACATAACTTGTTATAAAAAATCTTCCATAAATATTTACTTACGTGTCAAGGTGCTGGCAATATAGCTGGGAACAAGAAAGCCATCAGTAAGCTGACAAGCTCTCCTCTCAGAGAGGTACATGCTAGCAGGGAAGAGAGCCATGAACAACCCATTGTACAATTCACCATTTTGTTGTAACAGTATGGAGAGGCTGGGTGTGGTGGTTCATGCTTGTAATCCCAGCACTTTGGGAGGATGAGGTGGGAGGATCACTTGAGGCCAGGAGTTGGAGACCAAACTGGGCAACATAGCAAGACCCCTGTCTCTACAAAAAAAAATTAGCCAGGTGTGGTGGCATGTACCTGTAGTCCCAGCAACTGGGGAGGCTGAGGTGGGAGGATCGCTTGAGCCCAGGAGGTCAAGGCTGCAGTGAGTGGTGATCATGCCGCTGCATTCTAGCCTGGGTGACAGGGAAAAACCCTGTCTCCAAAAAAAGTATGAGGAAATTCAGGGCACTGAAGAGTGTAGGCAGCCAGGTGACCTGCCTGCCAGGGATCGGGGAGAGCTGCTCATGGAGGATGGAAAGCTGAGGTGGAAGATGAACGGGAGTTAGGCAGGGAGAAGGGAGACCAGTGTGGCAGGCAGAAGCAGAAGGGAGCTTGGGTGGCTGGACTGCCAGGAGGAAGGTGAGGAAGGGCTAGCGGGGTGGGGGCTGGGCAGGGCCAGGCCACTCAGGGCTTGTGGGCCGAGGTCATATCCCAAGAGCAATGCGATGGGAGTCACGGAAGCGTTGAGGCAGGGGAGCAGCGTGCCTCTCCCCAGCGCCCACTGTTGCTTTCAAAGACCAATGGCCGACGGGGACTGTGTGTGATAAGAAACATCAGGTGAAGAGAAACCAAACCACATCCACTCTGTCCATCCGACAGGACGGGCCACAGTCCCACAAGCCCCACAGCGGTGGCTCTGCTGGCACTTCTGCCCAGTCTTCAGGAGCAGCAGCCACTCCAGGGACGCTGCTTCAAACTGGCTGCATCTCTAGCTTCTCACGGCCACTCAGGACACCCCTGCATCCTCCCTTGGCCCAGAGAGGGGGGCACGCGCTGGCCATGCCTGCTTCAGCACAGCTCAGGCCGGGATTTGGAGACCAGGAGGTGTCTGTGCCCTCATTATTATTAGTAGTATTATTACTAGCACCAGCTGAAGCCCCTGGTTCCTCCCTTCCACATTTATTCTCAGCTCCTATTTTTCAGCAGAGCCTGAAGAGGACCGTTGTCCTTGTCCCCATCCCTCATCCTCCCTGGCATCTCTGCAATGTGTATGGCCCCGTGGACCCTCCTTTTCTTCCACAAACGCCTCTCCAGGCTCCTCGCCCTTCTCAGCTCCTCCCACAACTTTCACAGCTCCTCCTCTTCCTTCTGCCCCTAAAGGAAGGGAGGTTGTTCCCGCAGTTCCTAACTCCTTTTTAAAAGTTTTTTAAAATTATTTATTTATTTATTTATTTATTTATTTATTTTGAGATGGAGTCTCACTCTGTCGCCCAGGCCCAAGTACAGTAGTGCAATCTCTGCTCACTGTGGCCTCCACCTCCAGGGCTCAAGGGATTCTCGTGCCTCAGCCTCCTGAGGTGCTACGATTACAGGTGCCCGCCACCACACCCGGGTAATTTTTGTATTTTCAGTAGAGACAGGGTTTCACTATATTGGCCAGGCTGGTCTTGAACTCCTGGGCTCAAGCAATCTGCCCGCCTCGGCCTCCCAAAGTGCTGGGATTACAGGCGTGAGCCACTGTGCCTGGCCTGTAACTCCTTTCTTACCTCTACACTCTCCTTCCCAGTTCTTGGTTCCAACCATGACCTACAGTTGAATGTGTCTAAATCTCCCCTCGGGCCAGCACCTCGCTTCTGAGCCCTAATCCCAAATTCCCCACTCCCCAAATCAGGCAGGACATCTCCCTCATTTTCCACAGCCATCTTCATGGCTCCAGAGAGAAAATCTGATTCATCCAGCTCTGGTTGTACAGCCCGTGATCCCACCCTGGTCCCATTTGCCCAGGCCAGTGAAGGGTGGGGGGAAGAAGTACAGAGCACAGCCGAGGTAGGTGGGCCACAGAGACAGTAACACATCAGTGGAGACCACAGGAAGAGGAGAAGCAAAAGGATGTAGAGGAACAGAGACAGGAGGAGAGTCGGAGAGAAGGCATCAAAGCAACCAAGAGAGGAGAGAGTTGCAAGACGGGAGTGAGTGAAAACAGGGGATTCGCCTTGGCAATTACCAAACTTCATCCATTCAAAGACCCCCTTTCACGCTTGAACGATGTCTCACACCACAGATGGCACTTCATTGTTAAATAGTGGTGGGGTGTTTTTCTTCCTTCTCTCTTAGTGGTAAAGTGACGGAATGGCTTAAAAGCCATGGACTCTTAGAACTCATGGAACAAAGGCAGCTATGAAGCCGCTCCACTGGAGCAGTGGGGGCCGACGTCCAAATGCAATGGGTTGAAAAGGCAGAGGAGCAACTGGGTGCAGTGGCTCACATCTATAATCCCAGCACTTTGGGAGGCTAAGGCAGGCGGATCACGAGGTCAAGAGATTGAGACCAACCTGGCCAACATAGTGAAACCTCATCTCAACTAAAAATACAAAATTAGCTGGGTGTGGTAGTCCCAGCTACTTGGGAGGCTGAGGCAGGAGAATCACTTGAACCCAGGAGGTGGAGGATGCAGTGAGCTGAGATGGTGCCACTGCACTCCAGCCTGGCAACAGAGCAAGACTCTGTCTCAAAAAAAAAGACAGAGGAGCATTCCACAAAACAACCGGGCCAGGACTTCTCAGAAAGGTCAATGTTGGCAGGGTATGGAGGCCCATGCTTGTAATGCCAGCATTTTGGGAAGCCCAGGTGGGAGGATCACTTGAACTCAGGAGTCTGAGACCAGCCTGGCAAACACTGTGAAACCCCATCTCTACAAAAAATACAAAAAATTAGCTGGGTGTGGTAGCACGTGCCTGTGGTCACAGCTGAAATGGGAGGATGGCTTCTGCCCAGGAGGTTGAGGCTGCAGTGAGCCATGATTGCACCACTGCTCCAGCCTGGGCAACAGAGGGAGCCAAAAAAAAGCCAATGTCATAAAAGACTCCTCCCCCACAAAAAAGGAGGGAACTGTTTCAGATTACCAGATACTAAAGAGACATAACAGCTAAATGCAATATGATCCTTGACTGGATCATTGATCAAAAAATCCATTAAAAACATTATTGGAATAATTAGGAAAAATTAAATAGTGAATACAGAGTATACATTAAATAATACTATATGGATGCAAATTGCTTGATGTAAATGTTTTATGTGTATATATACATACATGTATTTGTATGATATGTGCATATTATATATATGTATATGAAGAGTGTGTATAAATAAATGTGACAAAATATTAATTCATAAAGCCAGGTCAATGGCTCTCAACTGGGGGCAATTTTGCCCAGAGGGGACATCTGGCAATGTCTGTTTGGTTGTCACAGCCAAGCGGGTGCTAGCACCGGGAGGCTATCGTGTCCTACAATTCACCCAGACGCCCCCAGCACAAAGAATTATCCAGCCCAAACTGTCCAGGGTGCTGGGGTTGAGAGCCTTCGTCTATGTGAAAAGTCTGGGTGTTCACCGCACTTTCTTTCAACCTTTCTGCAGATTTTTCATTTTTCATTTTATTTTTTTGAGACAGAGTCTCTCTGTCACCCAGGCTGGAGTGCAGTGGCGCAATCTCAGCTCACTGCAACCTTTGCCTCCTGGGTTCAAGCTTTTCTCCTGCCTCAGCCTCCTGAGTAGCTGGGATTACAAGGCATGTGCCACTGCACCCAGCCAATTTTTAATTTTTTTAAATACAAAGTTAGGGCCGGGCATGGTGGCTCACACCTGTAATCCCAGCACTTTGAGAGGCCCAGGTGGGCGGGTCACCTGAGGTCAGGACTTCGAGACCAGCCTGGCCAACATGGTGAAACCCCGTCTTTAATAAAAATACAAAAATTAGCTGAGTGTGGTGGCGCGCCCCTGCAGCCCCAGCTACTAGGGAGGCTAAGGTGGGAGAATCACTTGAACCTGGGAGGCTGAGGTTACAGTGAGCCAAGATTGCCCCACTGCACTCCAGCCTGGGCGATGGAGCAAGACTCAAAATAAATAAATAAAATACAAAGGTGGCAACCAAAAAAAAAGTGAGAGGGAAAAAATGTGTGACAGAAAGATGAGAAAGTAAAGGAAAAAGACCGAAGGGTAAGCAAGTTCTTTCCAGGATCTTGACTCTAAAGGGATGGTCTTCAGCCTGAGGGAGAGACAGAGACAGAAGCAAACCCTCACGCAACCTGTGGTCCCCACCCACAACCCCAAGGCAGATTCCTGGTGGGTATTTTGCAGCTCCTGACTGTTGCCTGCCTCAGGCATACCTGATGGGGGTGGGAAGCCCCAGACCCCCACAGCTCATCCAGTGGCTGCCATGACACAGCCCAGCAGGGAAAGACTAGGGCCGTCAATCAGACTCTTGCTCCTATCAAACCCTGATAATAAGACATTTAGGAGAGGAAGCTGGAGCTCAACGCAAGCAAAGACAGAGACCAGAAAGTACAGCAGGAGTCACAGGGGATCCTGGAGGATCACAACAAGCTGTGGTGGTGGAGACGCTGACACCGACAGAAGGCAGAACTCACAGGCGGAGAAAGCCGGGCAGAGCCAAGAGGACCAGGCAGCCGGGGCTCCTGGAGTCTGTCCTCTCACTACAGCAGCTCAGGAGCGAGGAGTCACCACACTGCTGCGGTTCTTGGCACCGGCTGGGATCCTGGAGCCACCAGGCTAGCCCGAAGGGGTTCACTAGGATTCCACAAGGTTCTTGCAGCCCCCTCCCCCTGTCTCTGCTCTGTTCAGTCCCCTCGCCCTGCCACGCTCCCTCCTTCCTGCCTTTGCACATTCTCTGGCCCTGTCTAACTTAGTCCAAGGGCAGAGCCAGGTTTTGTGGGGCCTAGAGCTTGGGGACTTTAAGAAAAAGAGCACAACAGTATGAATACAAAACGGCCACGGCTTCGTTAGCTTCGTGGTAAATCCCTCTCCAGCTCTCAACTCCAACATCGCTTCCTCAGTAACACCTTCCTGCCTCTCTCCCCGTCCCCAACTAGGTCAGAGCTTTTCCGCAGGTAGCTCTGCGCTGTCTGATACCATAGCCACTAGCCACATGGGGCTACTTAAATTTGAATGAATTACAATGCAACCACATCAGACATTCAGATCTTCAGTCGCACCGACCACATGTCATGCTCAGCTGCCCCATGTGGTTCTAGGCTATGATGGACAGTGCAGCATAGAACATCTCCATGATCAGAGACGATTCTCCTGGACAGTGCTGATACACCAAGCAGCACCAACTGATACCTACTCACCTTTAGCTCCCCGTGGACTGGAGCCCCAGGAGAACAGAACCATATATCTGTTGGCCTCATGTCTGCCGCCCAGTGCCTGGCACACACAGGCCCTTGATAAACACTCATTTAATGAATATGCAATTCTTACTGGTCCACACATCTTTGGACCACCCTCACTCCTAACTTCAGTGAGCCCCAGATTCTCGCATTAAAAAGTGGGGAAAAGAGTCTCTGTTTTCCAGGCTGTGAGGAAGGAGCTGGCAGGGAGGAAGAGCTTGAAAATGCAGAAGACAGACTTGACCTAGAATAAAAATGTGTACCCTCGTGTACATGGAGATACACTTATACCAGCATTTAGAAAATGGCCTGAGTATACACCAAATGTGACAAAAGGCTGACACAGCTTAGCCACAGATGGGTGGGACTTGGGGTGATTCTAATTGTCTTCTTTGTGGCTCTTGTTTTTCCCAAGTGTTCCCTGTGTACTTTTTTTTTTTCTGAGATGGAGTCTCGCTTTGTCACCCAGGTTGGAGTGCAGTAGTGTGATCTCAGCTCACTGCAACCGAGTTCAAGCAATTCTCCTGCCTCAGCCTCCTGAGTAGCTAGGATTGCAGGCGTGTGCCACCATGCCTTGCTAATTTTGGTATTTTTAGTAAAGAGGGGGTTTCACCATGTTGGCCAGGCTGGTCTTGAACTCCTGACCTCGTGATCTGCCTGCCTTGGCCTCCCACAGTGCTGGGATTACAGGTGTGGCCACTGCACCTGGCCTTCTCTCCCACTTACTAACCATCAAGTCCTGTATCCATCCTCTCCCTTGCATAGAGCCTTCCTCACAAAAAGCCCCCATAGCTTCACAGCAAAGCCTTCACTTCAGCTGTTGCCTCCTCCAGGTAGCCCTCATGGCCTGTATGTGGACTTTCTTATCACTGCTTATATTTGTCCCTGCCCAAATCTCATGTGGAATTGTAATCCCCAGTGTTGGAGGTGGGGCCTGGTGGAGGTGTTTTGAGTCATGGAGATGGATCCCGCATGGATTGGTGCTGTTCTCGAGATAGTGAGTTCTTGCCAGATCTAGTTGTTTAAAAGCATGTGGCACCTCCCCACAATCCTCTCTCTTTTGCTCCTGCTCTAGGCATGTGGTGTGCCTGCACCCTTTTGCCATAAGTAAAAGCTTCTGGAGGCCTCCCCAGAAGCCCAGCAGACGCTGGTGTGATGCTTGTACAGCCTGCAGAACTGTGAGCCAAGTAAACCTCTTTTCTTTATCAATTACCCAGCCTCAGGTTTTTTTTTTTTTTTTTTGACAGGACAGAGTCT
>NW_012114955.1:1892297-1894498 GCF_000951035.1 Colobus angolensis palliatus | reverse complement strand
CGCCACCTCGCCCGGCTAGTTTTTTGTATTTTTTAGTACAGACGGGGTTTCACCGTGTTAGCCAGGATGGTCTCGATCTCTTGACCTCATGATCCGCCCATCTCGGCCTCCCAAAGTGCTGGGATTACAGGCTTGAGCCACTGCGCCCGGCCCATGAATGTACTTTATCAAAGTTGAAATAGAAACTTAGTTGCCCTCTGTTAATCTGGGTAGTAGCCTTCTTGACCAGACTGGAAGCTCCTTGAGGGTAAGTGTATTAGTCTGTTCTCATGCTGCTGATAAAGACATACCCAAGACTGGGTAACTTGTAAAGAAAAAGAGGTTTAATGGACTCACAGTTCCACATGGCTGGGGAGGCCTCACAATCACAGTGGAAGGTGAAAGGCACGTCTCACATGGCCACGGCAGCAGACAAAACAGAATGAGAGCCGAGTGAAAGGGGAAGCCCTTATCAAACCATCAGATCTCGTGAGACTTACTCACTACCATGAGAACAGTATGGGGAAAACCACTCCCATGATTCAATTATCTCCCACCGAGCCCTCTCACAATATGTGGAAATTATGGGAGCTACAATTCAATATCAGATTTGGCTGGGGACACAGCTAAATCATATCAGTAGGGATCAGTAGGATAGACATACCAGTACTATCCTTGTCTTCGTGCCAAGCATAATAGATGCTCAATTAATGTATTGAAATAGCTTTAGTTGAAAAAAGTTTTAAGTTCAGTGTTTCACTAAAATAAAAATAATTTCTCAAAAAGTAAAATGCATCACAACCTTTATATAGTGTGTAATGTTTATAACTTTATGTATATGTGGTGATACTAGAGCATGGCTATTAGAACCCAAAATTTCTTACGGCGTCTCTCAGAACCCCAGGGCTCCAACGAGCACAATACTGAGAGAGCCTCAACCAGTCTGCTAAACTGGGGGTGAGCCTTGAGTCACGGTGCCCCAGCCAGTCAGACCAGTGCTTCCCCCATTCCAGCACCACAGTCCTGGCTCATCATTTCATCGTCTCCAAAGAGAAGAGCATGGCCTCTTTCAGACCCTGTTAGCCTGTAAATGCCTGTACCTGTGCTGCAGGTGAACAGCATTTCAAGTCGTCTGGAGTAAAATCTGTTGCTGGCAATAGTTGTTATCCTGACTTCTCTTCCCCAAGCCCTGTTCTCTGTAACAGAGATGTGTTGTGAAATGCTGTCACTTAAGTCTTGCTTCTCCCTTTCTTTCCCTTAGCAGCACCTGGCCAATGGTAGCCTTGCAGGTGCGGGCAGTCAGGGATCAAAAGGAAGCTCTGCAGGTGCCTTCTCCCCAACCTTCCAATAACCAACTGCTCAAATACAAGCTCCTGAACCTAGGTGAGGCAGGAAAGGACGTTATACATCCTACAGGTTCGGATTCCACAAGCCTTTTAGCTTCTGGGTAGGCAGCATTAACTGGAGCGGTGGCTCTCTACCTGTGTGGATGGGCAGCAGCATAACCTGCCAACATACTGGAAACACAAATCGCTGAGCCCCATCCTTTCTGCGGGGGTAGGGCCCAGCAATCTGCACTTGGCCAAGTGTTCCAGGTGACCGAGAGGCACACTCAAGTGTGAGAACTGCTGAACTGGAGTTATGAGTTCAGCAGTCCCTAACAGGGTGGGAAGGTGCTCCCTGTCTCCAAAGCCAGAAAACAGACAGCAGAGAGACCTCCCTTCAGATTCACCCAAGTGAGGGCTCCTCTGGCAACTGGCCAAGGGCTTCTATGGAAACTGCACAGGTGGTGCAGGTAGACAATATTGTTCCCAACAGGCTGATGTGGGTCACGGACACCCCGCTTCTCTAGCACAGAGATTCATGTAGCTGCCTTTTTTTTCTCTGATGCATATGAAAGCCGAAGTCCTGAGTTGCAGCCTCCCTTAGCAAACCTCATGAATCCCTGCAATCCTCACAAGGCCACCTGCAGCATAATTATAATTCCAACAAACTAGAACATCCCCGGAGGTGCTGTCTAGAGTGTGTCAGCTTTGGGCTCAGAACGGTGAATGGAGACAACAGTGCAGGGGCTGGGGAGGGTCAGGAAGAGCCAGGAAGACAGAGCAGGAAGCAGGGATGGAGCGCTCAGGGAGTCAGAGATGGCGTCCGCACTTACAAAACGCTGGCTTTCACATCTGGAGAATTCAGGCCTCTGGACCGAGGAGAAATAACTACAGTTT
>NW_012114955.1:1882193-1888269 GCF_000951035.1 Colobus angolensis palliatus | reverse complement strand
TGGTCTCGATCTCCTGACCTTGTGATCCGCCCGTCTCGGCCTCCCAAAGTGCTGGGATTATAGGCTTGAGCCACCACGCTCGTCCAGGAAGTATATTATTAAAAAGTGTCTCCTGTAGGCAAGGGAGAGGAGAGGAAGGTATAAATGTTCAAGGACACCTGCAAGGGTAACCATTGATATAAAATAGATGTCCTATTCACAGCATTGCAGTCGAAAAATATCCCAAGTTAAACAAAGAGGAATATAGTTCATGTGTTAAAACTACTAAAATAGGCCGGGCGTGGTGGCTCACACCTGTAATCCCAGCATTTTGAGAGGCTGAAGTGGGTGGACCATGAGGTCAGGAGTTCGAGATCAACCTGGCCAACATGGTGAAACCTCATCCCTACTAAAAATACAAAAATTAGCCAGGCATGGTGGCGCACACCTGTAACCCCAGCTACTCAGGAGGCTGAGGCAGGAAAATTGCTTGAACCTGGGAGGTGGAAGTTGCAGTGAGTCGAGATCGCACCACTGCCCTTCAGACTGATGACAGAGACTCCATCTAAAAAAAAAAAAAAACCTACTAAAATACATTTTTGCTAGGTGAAATGGAGTACATGATACAAAACCCGGTAATGAAGATGAGACATATCTTGCAATGCAGAATCCACATGAAAATCCTATGTACCTGCATTCTCCTGGTAAAACAACCCCATCAGGTATGGAAGGTACATTTTACCAGAAACTCTAAGAGACTTTGGGTCTTGATTTATTTCCTTTTTTCCTTTCTTTTCTTTTCTCTTTCTTTCCCTCCCTTCCTCCCTTCTCTTTCTTTTTTTAACTGCATTCTCCTGGTAAAACAACCCCATCAGGTATGGGATGTACAATTTACCAGAAACTCTGAAAGACTTTGGGTCTTGATTTCTTTTCTTTTCTTTCCTTCTCTCTCTCCTACTCTCCTTCTTTCCCTCCCTCCCCCTTCCTTCCCTCCTCTCCCTCCCTCCCTTTCTTCCTTCCCTCCCTCCCTCCCTTTCTTCTTTTAACTGCAGTCTCCTGGTAAAACAACCCCATCAGGTATGGGATATACATTTTACCAGAAACTCTGAAAGACTTTGGGTCTTGATTTTCTTTCTCTCTTTCTCTCTCTCTCTCTCTCTCTCCCCCCCTTCTCTCTCTCTTTCTTTCCCTTCCTTTTTTTTTTCTTTTTTTTGAGACAGAGTCTTGCTCTTGTTGCCCAGGCTGGAGTACAATGGCATGATCTTGGCTCACTGCAACCTCTGCCTCCCAGGTTCGAGCAATTCTCCTGCCTCAGCCTCCCAAATAGCTGGCATTACAGACGCCTGCCACCAAGCCTGGCTAATTTTTGTATTTTTAGTAGAGATGGGGTTTCATCATGTTGGCCAGGCTGGTCTTGAACTCCTGACCATGTGATCTGAACACCTCGGCCTCCCAAAGTGCTGGGATTATAGGCATGAGCCACCGCGCCTGGCCTGGGTCTTTGTTTCTTTACGACCTTGTACTTTTTTGCATGCCAACCACACTTGACTTAATGTGTTTTAATCTTTAAAATGGTTTGGGACCTAAAATTCACATAAGAGTTTGACATTTTTATTTGAAGTTCTCATCTTATTGTACAAAAATGGCAAACTGATTCTAAAATTCATATGGAAACGCAAAGGATGTGAGATAAAGGTTTGACATTATTTTCAAAGTTCTCATCTTTTTGTGGAAGATTCCGAAATTCACATGGAAAAGTGAAGGACTTATAAAAAAGAACCGGCCGTGTGCAATGGCTCACGCCTGTAATCCTCACACTTTGACAGACTGAGGTAGGTGGATCACCTGAGGTCAGGAGTTTGAGACCAGTCTGGCCACTACAGTGAAACCTGGTCTCTACCAAAAAATCCAAAAATTAGCCGACTGTGGTGGCGGGCACCCGTAATTTCAGTTACTCAGGAGGCTGAGGCAGGAGAATCGCTTGAACCCGGAAGGCAGAGGTTGCAGTAAGCCGAGATTGTACCACTGCACTCTAGCCTGGATGACAGAGCAAGATCCTGTCTCAAAAAAGAAAGAAAAAGAACAAAATTGGCAGACTAATACTACCTTATTTCAATAATTATTATAAAGCTACTGTAACAAGATGGTGTGATAGTGGTGTCAAGAAAGGCAACTAGAACAATGGGACAGAATAGAGTCCAGAAATAGATCCACACGTATTTGATCAACTAATTTTCAACAAAAGTATTGGTAGAGCAAAGATAATCTTGTTCAACATGTGGTGCTAGAATAATGAATATCCATTTGCAAAAAAAGGAACCTCAACCCACAGTTTCACCATACGTAAAAATCAACTCAAAATAGATAATAGAATTAAATATAAAACCAAAAACTATAACACTTCTACAAGAAAATAGAGAAGACTTTTGCTACTTTGGATTATTAGGCAAATGTTTCAGAACTCAAGAAAACAACTTGATAAACTCACCATCAACATTTAAAGCTTTTGCTCTTCAAAAGATATTATTAAGACAATGAAAAGCCAAGCATCAGACTGGGGGAAATATCTGCCAATCATAAATCTCATAAAGGCCTGTATGGAGAACAGAGGACCCCAAAAGCACAATAGTAAGAAAACCACTTAATAAAACATGTTCAAAGGTTGAATAGACCCTTCCCCAAAAAAGATATACAGATGGCAAATAAGCACGTGAAAAGATACTCAACATTAAGTCATAAGTGAAATGCAATGAAAACCAGGAGATACCACCACATACCTTTTGGAATGGCTCAAAGACTGATCCTACCAAGTATTGGTGAAGATGTAAATAAACTGAAACTCTCATACACTGCTGACGGAAATCTAAAATGACAGAACCACTTTGAAAAACAGTCTGCAGTCTCTATAAAAAGTTAAACACATGTCTACCATATGACCCAGTCCATTCCACTCCTAAGGTGGAAATAAAAGCATATGTTCATTCAAAGACTTCTACATGAATGTTCATAGTAGCTTTATGTGTAATAGCTAAAAACTGGAAACAGGCCAAGTGCAGGGGCTCATGCCTGTCATCTCAGCACTTTGGGAGGCCAAGGTAGAAAGATCGCTTGAGCCCAGGAGTTCAAGATCAGCCCTGGCAACAAATTGGGACCCCATATCTATATTAAAAAAAAAAAATTGGCCAGGTGCAGTGGCTCACGACTGTAATCCCAGCACTTTGGGAGGCCGAGGCCAGTGGATCGTGAGGTCAGGAGATCGAGACCATCCTGGCTAACACGGTGAAATCCCATCTCTACTAAAAATACAAAAAATTAGCTGGCACCTGTAGCCCCAGCCACTCGGGAGGCTGAGGCAGGAGAATCGCTTAAACCTGAGAGGCAGAGGTTGCAGTGAACTGAGATTTTGCCACTTCACTCCAGCCTGGGCAACAGAGCGAGACTGTCTGAAAAATAAAAGAAAAAAGAAAGGGATGGGCGGATTTGCCCCCTTTGCCCTGCACCCAGCCATTTCGTACTGTCAGCCGCTTCTCACCATCTGCTTGCAGGACTGGCAGGGTCAGGGCATTCGTGACCATCTTAGCATCCGCGGAGCCTGTGGCTAATTCAAATCAAACAGAGTCAGACAGCTGAGAAGAAAATTATAGAAACAAAGTAGTTATTATTTTCCATTAAAAAAAAAAAGGAAATAGTGCCCAAAAGAGCAATGTTCCTAAGGAA
Source organism: Colobus angolensis palliatus (assembly GCF_000951035.1). Lineage (NCBI taxonomy): Eukaryota > Metazoa > Chordata > Mammalia > Primates > Cercopithecidae > Colobus > Colobus angolensis. The sequence continues at coordinate 1,884,573 of NW_012114955.1, read as the reverse complement.
ATCCAGTGCTTTTTGTGGTGTCTTCTCTAAATGACAAACCCTCTTTGGCAAAAGAAAACAATTAATGCAACTAGAACTGCCTTTTGGGAGCAAAGTTTAATTCTGACCCAGAATTATAATAATTTCTGAAAGTTCTATTAATTTCACCACACTGTGTAGGAATTACTCAGGCTTTTCCCACCCTGTAACTCCTAAAAAACCAAAGTGGCTAACCATATCTGGCATAACAGAGGAAGTAAGGTGCATTTCCCCGTCATCAACCATCACAGAAAAGCACACTTAATTTGCATCTCAAGTCGTCTGGAGTAAAGTCTATGTTGCTGGCAATAGTTGTGTTATCCTGACTTCTCTTTCCCAAGCCCTGTTCTCTGTAACAGAGATGTGTTGTGAAATGCTGTCACTTGCTTCTCCCTTTCTTTCCTTTAGGAGCACCCGGCCAGTGGAAGCCTCGCAGGTGCAGGCAGTCAGCGACGTTGTGGGCGATATAGTAGAGGTTCAGCATGGCCGCGGGGCTGAGAATGTCCACTTCTGGTTTCTTCTGTTTCTTCCCATGAGACTTGCCCTGGCCTTTTCCTTTTTTCCCTTTAGCTGGCTTTCAAAGACAAATATAAATATGGGAGGAGGGAAGTTAGTTTTTGTTTTTTCTTTTTTTGAGACAGGGTTTCACTGCCATCACCTAGGCTGGAGTGCAGTGACATGCTCTTGGCTCACTATAACCTCCACCTCCTGTGCTCAAGTGATCCTCCTGCCTTGGCCTCCCAAGTAGCTGGGATTACAGGTGTGCCCCACCACTCCTGGCTAGTTTTTGTACTTTTAGTAGAGACAGGGTTTCACCATGTTGGGTAGGCTGGTCTCAAACTCCTGGCCTCAAGTGATCTGCCCACCTCGGCCTCCCAAAATGCTGGGATTACAGGTGTGAGTCATCGTGCCAGGCTGAGTTAGTTTTTATAAACTTGGTATCATTTTCAGTATTTCTGTATTGAACAAGGAAAAAACATTCCTAAAAGGAAGTAAGTCAAAACAGCAGCCACAACAGTTTGCATTGTCGTGTCTTCTCTAAATGACAAACCCTCTTTGGCAAAAGAAAACAATTAATGCAACTAGGACTGCCTTCTAAGAGCAGCTTAATTCCGACCCAGAATTATAATAATTTCTGAAAGTCACATGCAATCTAATTTGATAAATGTTTATTAAGCACCCTGATTAAAAGAGACCCAACCTAATTCAATGTGTGGCCCTTGTTTGCATTCTTATTTGAACAAGCTGCAAAAAGAGGTCTTTGAGTTAATCAAGGAAATCTGATCATGTCAAGGAATTATTAGTAATCCTGTTAGGTCTGACAATGGCAGCAAATCACAGAAGAAAATGTTCACACGTTTCTGAAGTACACACTGAAATCTGCAGGGATGAAATCAAAGAAGGCCTGAGGTTTGCTGTAAAACACTGCAGCTTCCCTACTGCCCCCCACCCAGAAAAAACAGATAAAGCAAATGTGGCAAAGTCCTAATCATTTCTGAATCTGAGAAATGAATATGAGGAATTTACTTTACAATTCTATTTTCATTTATGTTTGGAAATTTTCATAATACACATTAAATTTAAAACAAGTTTGATAATCAGGATGCAAATATGTATGTTGGCACTTGTTTTACAAGTAGTCTCTACCTCATTAAGCAGTCATGAGGTTTAAGTGAGACACAAATATAAGATACTTAGCACAGGCCGGGTGCGGTGGCTCATGCCTGTGACCCCAGCACTTTGGGAGGCGGAGGCGGGCGGATCACCTGAGGTGAGGAAGTTCAAGACCAGCCTGGCCAACAAGGTGAAACCCTGTCTCTACTAAAAATGCAAAAACCAGCTGGGCGTGGTGGCACGTGTCTGTAATCCCAGCTACTCAGGAGGCTGAGGCAGGAGAATTGCCTGAACCCAGGAGCTGGAGGTTGCAGTGAGCCAAGATCACACCACTGCATTCCAGCCTGGGGGCTAGAGCGCGACTGCCTCCCCCTCGCCCCCACCCCAAAAAAAGACACTTAGCACCATGTCTGATGTGAGATAATTACTCAATAAATGATGATTGTCATCACCTTCCCTTTTTTTTGGAGAAAGGGTCTTGCTGTGTCACCCAGGCTGGAGTGCAGTGACACAAACTCAGCTTACTGTAACCCCGACCTTCCAGGCTCAAGCGATCCTCCCACCTTAGCCGTCCAAGTAGCTGGGATCACAGGCATGAGCCACCATTTCTGGCTAATTTTTTTTTTGGGGGGTAGAGACAGTCTTGCTATGTTGCCTAGGCTGGTCTTGAACTCCTGTCAAACAAGCCTCCCAGCTTGGCCTCCCAAAGTGCTGGGATTACAGGCTTGAGCCACTGTGCCCCTGTGCC
>NW_012114955.1:1850903-1876461 GCF_000951035.1 Colobus angolensis palliatus | reverse complement strand
GCCCGTCTCGGCCTCCCAAAGTGCTGGGATTACAGGCTTGAGCCACCGCGCCCGGCCAAGAAATTATTACATGGGAGTAATAAACGTTTTGTTTCTGGGCCCATCCATTCCTTGGGTTGAATCAATACAACTTTGTGGCTCTTGGCTGTTCCTGGTTTCAGAACATGCAGCTCCCAACTTAAAACCCTCTAAACTCCTTAAGGAAGACCACTTGATTCCAGCTACACTGGACTTTCTTCTAGTTCCCAACACTCCGAGCTTCTCCCTGTGCAATGTTTGTTCTTCCTGCAGACCTTCTAATTGAAAGGGCAAAGTTTGTTGCTTCTCTTTATGCTAGCCTGTGCTCAGATATCACCTCTTTAGAAAAACCTCCCTGACAGGCCAGGCATGGTGGCTCACAGTGGCTCAGCATTTTGGGAGGCTGAGGCAGGTGGATCACCTGAGGTCAGGAGTTCAAGACTGGCCTGGACAACATGGTGAAACCCCATCTTTACTAAAAATACAAAAAAATTAGCCAGGCATGGTGGCAGATGCCTGTAATCCCAGCTACTCAGGAGGCTGAGGCAGGAGAATCGCTTGAACCTGGGAGGCGGAGGTTGCAGTGAACCGAGATTGTGCCATTGCACTCCAGCCTGGGCGACAAGAGCAAAACTCTGTCTCAAAAAAAAAGAAAAAAAAGAAAAACCTCCCTGACACCATGTCTATACTCTGTCTATAACTGGAGTTACCATATAATTTATTGCCCAAACCAAGATACTTCAACAAATATAAACAAACATAAACTGAGACTGTCCCAGGCTAGGGACGGGGGGTAGGTACAGTGGTCTGTCTTTAACAGTCTCCCAACAACCCCAGTAGAGTCACTGTCCATCTCCTTACCCGCAGCACTCTTCACTAGTTAATAGTAACTGTTTATGTTTATTGTTTGTTTCCCTCACCAGAGATTCTGTCTATAAATTTACCACTGAATTCCCCAGCCTACACCAGTATCTGCCGCACTGCAAGGATGCATAAATATCTGCTGAATGAATGAATACATCGCAACTGAGATGCAATGCAAGAACAGAATTTAGAAAGCAAATGTGGATTTCTGCTTTTCTGAATTTTAAGATGCCTCCTTCATTCATTCAACAAGTATTTAACAAAAATCTACTGTGTAGCAGGCCCTGTATTAGATGGGGAACAAAAGAGATCTCACGATGCTTACAGTTCAGTGAGGTCTGAGAAGGACACTAGTCACCTAACCACAAACACATTTACTCACAATCCATGCTGTGAAGAAATGGCCCTATTGGCCATTCATACCTGTAATCTCAGCACTCTGGGAGGTGATTCATACCTGTAATCTCAGCACTCTGGGAGGCCGAGGTGGATGGATCACTTGCACCCAGTTTGAGACCAGCCTGGGAAAGATGGTGAAATCCTGTCTCTACAAAAATTTTAAAAATCAGCCGGGTTCGGCCGGGCGCAGTGGCTCAAGCCTGTAATCCCAGCACTTTGGGAGGCCGAGATGGGCGGATCACGAGGTCAGGAGATCGAGACCATCCTGGCCAACACGGTGAAACCCCGTCTCTACTAAAAAATACAAAAAACTAGCCGGGCGAGGTGGCGGGCGTCTGTAGTCCCAGCTATTCGGGAGGCTGAGGCGGGAGAATGGCGTAAACCCGGGAGGCGGAGCTTGCAGTGAGCTGAGATCCGGCCACTGCACTCCAGCCTGGGCGATAGAGCGAGACTCCGTCTCAAAAAAAACAAAAAACAAAAAACAAAACAAAACAAAAAATTAGCCGGGTTCGGTAGCACACACCTGTAGTCCCTGATACTTGGGAGGCTGAGGTGGGAGGACCCCTTGAGCCCAGGAATTCAAGGCCAAAGTGAGCTACCTATGATGCCATCACACTCCAGCCTAGGCAACAAAGCAAGACCCTATCTCTAAAAAAATAAATAAATAAAAACAAAGAAATTAATAAAGAAAGGCCCTATAATGCCTATAACACATGGCATTATAATAGCACAGGATGGGCAAGGGCTGACCTAGTCTGGGACATCAAAGGAAGGGTTCCCTAAGAGTGGCCTGTGGGCTGAGGGTAGGTAATTCCAAGACCAACAGCCTACGCAAAGGCTCTGAGGCCGGAGAGAAGGTGCACAAAGAGACCGAAACCCAAAAAAGGCCAACATGGCTAGCCCACAGGCAACCAAGGGGGCCAGTGAAAGCAGCTGAGGCAGGAAAGGTAGGCAAGATTCCGCTCTGCAGGCTCTGTGCACTAATGTGTTTGACCTTCATTCAAGGAGCATGAATTAACTGGCATTTGCTTAAATGGCTATGTACAGCTTTCTGCCTCAGTTCCCTGGGCCCTGAAATGGCAATTGGCTGGGCACAGTGGCTCACGCCTGTAATCCCAGCACTTTGAGAGGCCAAGGCAGGAGGATCCCTTGAGCCCAGGCGTTTGAGACCAGCCTGGGCAACGTGGTGAAACCCTGTCTCTACTAAAAATACAAAAATTAGCTGGGCATGGTGGTGCTCGCATACGGTCCCAGCTACTTGGGAGGCTGAGGTGGGAGGATCACTTGAGCCCCAGAGGTCGAGGCTGCAGTGAGCTGTGATCACACCATTGTACTCCAGCCTGTGTGACAAAGCAAGACCCTGTCTCAAAAAAAAAAAAGGCAATAGCAACTATGGAATGACTCTCAACTTAAACCAAGAAATTTTTACTTAACCCTTTTACACCAAACAAACCGGAAATAACACAGAAACTTAATGATTTCTACACCATAGTCTAATGGGGAGTAAGGCTTTCCAAGGAAAAACACGCAAAGCACCAGAGGTAAGGTGCAAAGGGCTGTGGGCGCTGAAGAAGCGATGGGGAAGCAGCAAGCACGGTCCTTCTGAGCCAAATCTCAAAGAAAATGGATCAAGACAGGGAAGGCGCAAGAGGCTTCCAGAAGAATGCGGGTTTAGTGTGGGATGCGGGGTTTTTGTTTGTTTGTTGTTGTTTAGCAGAGAAGATATGGCAGAGAAAGCTCGAGGTTGAGGCCCCTTTAGCAAGGGCTCTGTGCGCCCAGCTCAAGCGTGCAGTACTTAGTTTAGCAGACAATGGTGCCTCCCTGAGGACTTGGGGCAGGGCCTGGAAGGTCACAGCCCTTCTGGAAAGAGCAGCCAAGGTGGGAAGGAGGTCGGAAGTGACTGGATGAGGGCGGAGAACAGGAATGCTGTTGACAGCAAGGTGGTGGCACGAGGGCTCACTCTCTGCTTCCTGAGTCTGCAGAGCAGCGGACAATCCCGCGCGAGGACCCAGGGTGGCGACGGCAGCTAAGAGCCCGGACCCGTCACTGTGGGCGTGGGCATGGCCTGGCGCCCTGAGGTGCCACACCACAGTACCACCCTCCCTTTATTTCCCACATCAACCGTCTGGGTGTGAGGGCTGCTCAACAGGACCACGACCTAAAACCCGGAAAGAGGGCTCGCCTGACTCCGTGGCTGCTGCGCCTCCAGCAGGGGCGGACCGCCGGGCACCCCTTGTCCCTCCATCTTTTTTTTTTTTTTTTTTTTTTTTGAGACAGAGTCTCGCTCTGTCGCTCGGGCTGGAGTGCAGTGGCCGGATCTCAGCTCACTGCAAGCTCCGCCTCCCGGGTTCACGCCATTCTCCTGCCTCAGCCTCCGGAGTAGCTGGGACTACAGGCGCCCGCCACCTCGCCCGGCTAGTTTTTTTTTGTATTTTTAGTAGAGACGGGGTTTCACCGTGTTAGCCAGGATGGTCTTGATCTCCTGACCTCGTGATCCGCCCGTCTCGGCCTCCCAAAGTGCTGGGATTACAGGCTTGAGCCACCGCGCCCGGCCGTCCCTCCATCTTTTTACCAAGCGTTGAGGTCGCCCCCAGGGAGAGGCGGTGACCTCGGCGCCCGCGCCTCTCCGGGACAGCCTAGGGCTCCACGGTGCGCGCCCGGGCCCCCAGTACTTTAGGGAGACGGGGATTACCATGGCGATTCTCAGCCGAGCAGGCAGGCGTGGTGGACTCCCGATCCCGAAGCCCTTAGCATCCACCGGGGCCGCTGCCCCAGAGCCCGTTCCCCTAGCGCCCCCGGCCTCTTCTCCGCCCTCCTCAGGGAACCGCCGCGGGCCCGGCCTCACTATGCCTCCCCGCCACGCCTTGCTCGGAGGAGCGCGGCCGGCTCAGGGAGCAGCCAGCCGCGGAGCCGCCTGAACGCGAGGTGCCTGCTTTTCCCACGCGGCACCTAGGCCGCAGCAGCTGTGGGCGCCCGGCCGGCGTGCGCCTCGGGGGCGGGGCCGCGCGCACAATCGCCGGGCGTGGGGCAGGGCCTCGCCGTGGTAACCGTTGCCAGGGCAACACTGCTGCGCGCGGAGGGTGAGAGGAGCTGGGTTCCCCGGCCGCGCGCGCGGGCTGGGCCTTCAGCAAGCACCAGGCCGACAACGGCCTCCAGCACCCGGAATCCCGGTTTGGCGCTGTAGCGTCTGGGTTTGGGCTGCCGGAGCGGCGGGCGCGGGGGCGAAGGGGCGGGTGCGGGCGGCTCTCCCACTGGGGTTGCGCTTGCGTGAGAGCACAGGCTAGGCGGGTCACTCGGCCGACCTGGGAGAAATCATCGAAGAACCTCTTTTGGAAAACGAGCATAAGGACTATGACGGTGAAGGGAGAATATCATGGGAAATGTTTGCAAAACAGCCAGGTAAACACAGTAAGAGCCCGAGAGACTAAAGGGGTGGGGAGGGAGTTCATGTGCAAGTAGGACTGGGCAAGAAAGGTACAGTAGGTACAGTTCCAGCCTCACTCCCCACAGGGGAAGGCTACACTTTGAGTGGTACGACTCATTCTTTTCTATGACTTGTCATTCCTTTTCTTTTTTTTTTTTTTTTTTCAACCGAGTCTCTCTGTCGCCCAGGTTGGAGTGCAGTGGCACGATCTCGGTTCGCTGCAACCTCTGCCTCCCAAGTTCAAGCCATTCTCCTGCCTCAGCCTCCTGAGTGACTGGGATTGAAGATGCTTACCAACATGCCCGGCTAATTTTTGTGTTTTTAGTAGAGACGGGGTTTCGCCATGTTGGTCACGCTGGCCTCGAACTCCTGACTTCAGGCGATTCGCCCGCCTCAGCCTTCCAAAGTGCTGAGATTACAGACGTGAGCCACCACGCCCGGCCTGTCATTGCTTTTTATTCAACAGTTATTGAGCATCTGCCACGTGCCTGACACTCTTCCAGGCCCTGAAAATTGAGCTCTGAATGAGGCAAAGTCCTTTTTTTTTTTTTTTTTGAGACGGAGTCTTGCTCTGTCGCCCAGGCTGGAGTGCAGTGGCCGGATCTCAGCTCACTGCAAGCTCCGCCTCCCGGGTTCACGCCATTCTCCTGCCTCAGCCTCCGGAGTAGCTGGGACTACAGGCGCCCGCCACCTCGCCCGGCTAGTTTTTTTTTGTATTTTTAGTAGAGACGGTGTTTCACCGTGTTAGCCAGGATGGTCTTGATCTCCTGACCTCGTGATCCGCCCGTCTCGGCCTCCCAAAGTGCTGGGATTACAGGCTTGAGCCACCGCGCTTTTAAGCGTGATTTGGGGGAGGTGGTCGAGGCTGAAATGGAGGGCCTGGCAGACATTAAAAGTGGTAGGGACAATATGGCATATTGCATTAAATTGATGTGACCACTGGGTGCTCTTTTAGATTGCTGACTGAGGAAGGCCTCTCTGAGGAGGTGACCTTAAAACACAGCTGGATGACAAGGAGCAGTCAATTATGCCAAAATTAGGGAGAGGAGGAGGAGGCAAGACCAGGAAGCAGGAGCAGGGTCCTGGAAGGCTCTGCAAGGATGAGGTGTTTTGTTTTTTTCTCCTGAAAGACAAACTGGCTTCCAAAGAGGAGTGTTTATGTTCTAGGTTCTCTTACATATGCTTTCCCTAATCTTTCATTAACAAAGCAAACCCAACTTCCAGTTACTTTTAATATGTCTGTGAGTTTTTCTTATGAGTCCATATGCCCTGGATATGGCAAATTCTCCTGCCCTCCACCTGCAGTTTCTTCTCTGCTTGCCCCTGTCTTCATCCCTGGATGGAGCCGGCCCACCCCAGCTGCTTACACTTCTCTGGGTTATCTCAGCTCTCCCAAGGTTACCCCTATGGGATCACTCCCAAATCTGTTCCATTCCTGCTTTTCCTGAGCTCCATATCAGAGATCCAGAGCCCTGCTACAAGGTTTTTTTTTTTTGAGATGGAGTCTTGCTCTGTTGCCCAGGCTGGAGTGCAATGACACAATCTCTGCTCACTGCAATCTCCGCCCCCTGGGTTCAAGCAATTCTCCTGCCTCAGCCTCCCAAGTAGCTGGAATTACAAGCATGTGCTCTCACGCCTGGCTAATTGTTGTATTTTTAGTAGAGACAGGAACCAGGCTGGTCTCGAACTCCTGACCTCAGGTGATCCGCCTGCCTCGGCCTCCCACTGGGATAACAGGCGTGAGCCACCGCACCAGCCTCCTGCTACAAGTTTTAAAACTCAGCTGTCTTGAAAGTAGATCAGTGGTTGAGGTGTACCATGGGTGGGGGAGGATTGACTCTGCAGTGCACTAAGAGGAAAATTCCGGAGCGATGGAAATACTCTCCATCCTGATTGTGGCGGTAGGTACACAGGTGCAGGGCTGACTGCATCATTTGCATGGCTCAGTGCAAAATGAAAACAGGAAGAAGCAGGGAAAAGTGCCAGTAAAGGTACTAAATTAGAAAGCTTTCCTTTTCTCTGCAGTCTCTATCAACCTGTTATGCTGTTTTTATTTACTGTTTAATGTGTTTCCTTGGGTACGGGAACACTCCCCTTCCTAGCTGTCTTCCCATAGCAGATGGGTGACCCTCGACGGATTGCACCCTCTGTGCCAGGATGTGCTCGGAGTCATGACTGTGGTGGACTGGACACTCGCATGTCTCACTCTGAATGTGCTGGGATACTGCCATGCCCTGCCCTAGATGGGGGTGGGGGTGGGGTAGGGTGTCGGTGGAGATTGGGGGTGGTGGGGGGTGACAAGAGGTGAGACTCAGCAGGAGCTAAGGCACCAACCCCCTTCCCCTAACATGCTCCATTTTCCATTTTCCCATCGGATTTCATTGACAAAACACAAATTCAAAGGTAAAATTACTAAGAAATTTTCACACGGTGAAACTCAGAGCATTAAACCCCAAGCATGTGGCCCTTCTAAGAGTAGAACTTGGCCAGGCGCGGTGGCTCACGCCTGTAATCCCAGCACTTTGAGAGGCTGAGGCGGGTGGATCATCTGCAGTCAGGAGTTCACGACCAGCCTGACCAACACGGTGAAACCCCATCTCTACTAAAAAAAACAAAAATTAGCCAGGTATGGTGGTGGACACCTGTAATCCCAGCTACTTGGGAGGCTGAGGCAGGAGAATTGCTTGAACCCGGGAGGCGGAGATTGCAGTGAGCCGAGATTGCACCACTGCACTCCAGCCTGGGTGACAGAGCAAGACTCCTTCTCAAAAAAAAAAAAAAGAGTAGGACTCTGTGTGACTACTGGGGTCAAACAGCCCATGAACCTGGCCCTGCACAAGTATAAACATTTGTCAGAATTAATTAAATTATATACTTCAAATTAGTACAGTTTACAATATATGAATTATACCTTGATAAAGTTGATTTTGAAACTTCAACTCTTAGGAACCTCACCTTGCCACATCTAAAATCAAACCTGGCTGGGTGTAGTGGCTCACACCTGCAATACTAGCACTTTGGGAGGCTGAGGCAGGTGGATCGCTTGAACTCAGGAGTTCGAGACCAGCGTGGGCAACATGGTGAAACCCCATCTATGGAAAAAAAAATACAAAATTTACCGGGCATGGTGGCATATGTCTGTGGTCCTAGCTACTTGAGAGGCTGAGGTGGGAAGATTGCTTGAGTCCAGGAAGTCAAGATTGCAGTGAACCGCGATCGCACCACTGCATTCCAGCCTGGGTGACAGAGCAAGACCCTGCCTCTAAATAAATAAAGTCAAACACTTCTTATAGCAAATGTGCATCTCCTTCTGTTTGGATGATAGCCTCAGCAACCATCTAGGTACCCACACTAGGAACTGGTCACCTTTGATCCCTCTCTCTCCTTGTATCTAGAACACTCTCATCTGTACCTACTGGAAGCTACCTCCTGACTTGTTTTTTTTTTTTTTTTAGACAGAGTTTTGCTCTTTTGCCCAGACTGAAGTGAAGTGGTGCGATCTCGGCTCACTGCAGCCGCTGCCCCCCGGGTTCAAGCGATTCACCTGCCTCAGCCTCCAGAGTAGCTAGGATTACATGTGTGTGCTATCAAGCCTGGTTACTTTTTGTGTTTTTAGTAGAGACAGGGTTTCACCATGTTGGCCAGGTTGGTCTTGAACTCCTAACCTCAGGTGATCCGCCCACCTTGGCCTCCCAAAGTGCTAAGATTACAGGTGTGAGACACTGCTCCCAGCTGATTTTCTTTTTTCTTTTCTTTTTTTTTATAATTTTTTTTTTCTTTAATAGAGATAGGGTCTCCCTATGTTTCCCAGGCTGGTCGCGAACTCCTGGGCTCAAGGGATCCTCTTGCCTCAGCCTCTGAAAGTGCTCAGATTATAGGCATGAGCCACCACACCTGACCCTCACCTTCATAAGTCTGTGGATGGTGCCACCTGCTCCCAATCACCCCGCTGCAGGCCGTTCAGTGTGCCCTCCTGCACTGCTTGCCAAGCCCTGTCTCTCTGGGGGAGCGCCCTTCCCCACCCTGCTCTTCCTCAGATCACCACCCTGCTCAGGCCTGTGCTGTCTCTGGCCTGGGCTGCTTCAGAAGTCTCCTGACCAGCTCTGCCCCCTCCTTAGGCTTCTGCACTCCATCTGGTATTCTTTCTAAAGCACAGATTTAATCATGTCTCACCCATTTTCAAAAACTGTTGATGACTATTTCCTACAAAGCACTCCTTGGTATGGTATGAATATGTGTAGTCTTTCTGAATCTTGCCTCCATCTGCTTGTCTAGTTTTACTTACCCTTGCTGGCCCCTCATGCCTTGTTTTGGCCACTCTCCTCTGTCTCTGGGATTTGTTTTGCTCCGTGCCTCTCAGCCTCTACTTATGTGGTCCCCTTTAGCTGGAGTGTTTTCTCCTCCTTGCTTATCATCAGAAGCCTGTTCAACCTTCAAGGCCCGGCACAAACTGTGAGCTCATTAATCACTGGCAACACTTTGTGCCCGTTAAACTCAGCCTCAGCCTCTGGCTTTGCACGAATCTGGACTTCAGTTAGAGAGAGCTTTCCTTGTCTCCTCCACAGTGAGCAGCCTCTTTTAGCCTCCTCACTGTATGCCACAGCAGTAAGATAAATGTTAATGAAATAATTTTCATGGTCCATTGGGAAGTATTATTGCCTCTATTCTGCCAAGCCCGGAGACTTCATTCTCATTGACCTCTGAGCCTAAGTGAAGGCTGCTAGCCTCCGCTCCTCCTTTAAGTCCCCCACTTGTTTCTGAGGCATACATTCTGCTCCTTGCTCATCCCGGCCTACATCGTCATTGCGTGCCTATCTGCTTCCTGCTGCGCTCCAAGTGGGGCATGATCTCAAAGTGCACTCCTCAGCCCTGTGTGCTTCTCCCTCAGTGTCCCCTCCCCTGCTGGCTCAGGGAGTCACGTCAGTGCCTACCACTCTCATGATGACACAGTCTCTGTGGTGAAAAATGGCTGCCCTCTGAGCTCTGGTCCTCAGCCCCCATTATTCCGTGCACTTTGGGCATCTCCCCTCCTGCCTCGTCCGGTCCCCACTGGCTGCACCGTTCTCCCAGGCTCCTGCCTTTCATCTCCTCTAGCTCATCTTCATCCATCTAGAATGATAAGTTCATTGGTCAGGCCTAGGTGTCCTTTGGAAATGCTCTTGTATCAATCCCTCCCTTGATATCCGTATCATTTCATCCTTTTCTCACTGCAAATTGTAGCTAACACCAAAGGGGCATTTGCACACATATTGCATTTTCACTCACTATAACCAGTGTGGTCGTTTCCATTATGTTCTCCACTTTGTACATGAGGAGGTCAGAAAGTGAGTAACTTTCCCAGGTTCACAGTCAGAGTCAAAGCCAGCTCTGTCTGCCTGTCAAGCCTGTGCTGTTAACCACTATAATTATTCAGGAAGGTGCCCTGGACTTGAGGCCAGAAAATGTGAGTTCACATCTTGGCCTCAGTGCTTATTAGTTGGACAATTCTCTGAGCTTCGCTTTTTCCCCTTAGGTTGCTGTGAAAGCAATATGATAGAATAACTGTGAAAGTACTATGTGAATTAATTATTATTATTATTTATTTATTTTGAGACGGCATCTTGCTCTGTTGCCCAGGCTGGAGTACAGTGATGCAATCATAGCTCACTGCAGCCTCGAATTCCTGGGCTCAAGTGATCCTCCCACCTGACCTTCCCCAGTAGCTGGGACCACAGGCTAGCACCACCAAGCCAGGCTAATTTTTTTTATTTTTAATTTTTTGTAGAGACAGGGTCTCCCTGTGTTGCTCAGTCTGGTCTCAAACTCCTGAGCTCAAGTGATCCTCCCTTGGCCCCCCAAAGTGCTAGAATTACAGGCATAATTCACTGCACCCGGCCTGCTATGTAAATTTAAAGTGTTTCCAAGAAGCCTTGCTTTAAAAGACATAAAGCACAAGCAAGCATGTTTTGCCAGTGGACAGGCAGGATATAAAATGAATGGTCTAGTGATGATTGAAACAATTTCAGTGGCAGGACTGTTTTCTATCAACCAAATGGATCTTCAGCCTTTACACGGAAGAAAGCCTTAGCATTGACCTGAAGGGAGGTAAGGAGGGCTGCTGAGGTGTGTGGCTGGATGGTAGACTTTGTTATAGCACATATTTCAGATTCTTGCTAGTATCAGAACATAATTGATTATATATGCATTTGTCTTAAATGCCAGTTTACTTAAGAATCACTCAATGTTTAGGACCTTAGATGTTTATTCCACAAGAACTGAGCAAATCTTCCTGTGTAAAGTGGAAGAAGATGTTAAATTTAGATAAGATGTTAAATTTAGATAACTATTCATTCTCACATCAGAATAGCACTAGTTAATTTTATCTATTTATGAATACACATCCTTATGTCTTCTTTATAAATAGTAATGCTAACTGTGCTGTTCTTTTTAAAAATTACCAGAATTGAAGCATGCATTCTTAGAAAATCCAAACTTAGAATATTCTATCACTATCTTTCTTAGAAGTTACACTTAAAAATTCTTATTTCCGCTTTTCTACTCTGGTGACATCTTCTTTCCATCCTTCCTTTATTTTTTTCTTTCTCCTTTTCTTTCTATTTCGTTAAGTGCAATAGTATATCACTGGATTCATTTTATGATAGCCCCACCCTTGGTAGCCCTTATATTAAATAAGAAGTTACAGAAAAAATAAACCGCTCTTTGTAGGTAATTTCCTCTGGTCACCCACTAGGGTCCTAGCAGTGAGAATGCAAGATGTTGGGATGCATGGACAGCTGGGGCAGACTTAGGAGAAGAGTCATTCATATCCAGGGCAGAGGTCAGCAAACTCTGTGAAGGGCCAGAGAGTAAAAATTTTAGACTTTGTGGTCCCTGTGTCCTCTTTTTTTTTGAGACAGAGTCTTGCTCTGTCACCCAGGCTGGAATGCAATGGCATGATCTCGGCTCATTGCAACTTCTGTCTCCTAGGTTCAAGCAATTCTCCTGCCTCTGTCTCCTGAGTAGCTGGGATTACAGGTGCCCGCCACCATGCCTGGCTAATTTTCGTATTTTTAGTACAGACGGAGTTTCACCATGTTGGCCAGGTTGGTCTCGAACTCCTGACCTCGTGATCCACCTGCCTCGGCCTCCCAAAGTGCTGGGATTTCAGGTGTGAGCCGCCTCACCCGGCCCTGTGTCCTCTTTTGCAACTATTAAACTGTGCTGATGTAGCATAAAAGCAGTTATAGGCTATGCACCGCATAACGGCATTTTGGTCAGTGGTGAACCACATATACAACAGTGGTCCCAAAAGATTATAATGGGACTGAAAAACTCTCATCACCCAGTGATGTCTTCATGATCCTGACCCTGTGTAGGCCTCTAGGTTAATGTGTTTGTTTCTTAGTTTTTTTTTTTTGAGATGGAGTCTCGCTCTGCCGCCCAGGCTGGAGTGCAGTGGCCGGATCTCAGCTCACTGCAAGCTCCGCCTCCTGCCATTCTCCTGCCTCAGCCTCCCAAGCAGCTGGGACTACAGGCGCCCGCCATGTCGCCCGGCTAGTTTTTTGTATTTTTTAGTAGAGACGGGGTTTCACCATGTTAGCCAGGATGGTCTCGATCTCCTGACCTCGTGATCCGCCCGTCTCGGCCTCCCAAAGTGCTGGGATTACAGGCTTGAGCCACCGCGCCCGGCCCGTTTCTTAGTTTTTAACAAAAAAGTTTAAAAACTAAAAAAAATTAAACATAGAGAAAGCTTAGAGAATAAGGATATAAGGAAAGAAAATATTTTTGTACAGCTGCACAAAAATGTGTGTGTTTTAAGCTAAGTGTTATTACAGAAGAGTCAAAAAGTTTAAAAATATTAAAAACTTTATAAAGTAAGAAAGTTACAGTGAGCAAAGGTTAATTTGTTATTGAATTAAAAAATTTAAATACGTTTAGTGTAGCTTAAGTGTAGAGTGTTCATAAAGTCTACAGGAGTATGTAACAATGTCCTAGGCCTTCACCTGCACACACCACTCAATTTCAGCCCTGCAGTCTCCATTCATGGTAAGTGCCCTCTACAGGTCTACCATTTTTACTGTATTTTACTTTATTTTTACTGTATCTTTTCTATGTTTAGATACACAAATACTCACTCTTGTGTTACAATTGCCTGCAGGCTTCAGTACAGTAACATGCTGTGCAGGTTTGGA
Source organism: Colobus angolensis palliatus (assembly GCF_000951035.1). Lineage (NCBI taxonomy): Eukaryota > Metazoa > Chordata > Mammalia > Primates > Cercopithecidae > Colobus > Colobus angolensis. Next base: position 1,863,585 of record NW_012114955.1, on the reverse strand, counting down.
GCCTAGGAGCCATAGGTTATACCATATAGTCCAGGTGTGCAGGAGGCCATGCCATCTAGGTTTGTGTAAGTGCACTCTATGGTATTTGCACGAGGACGAAATTGCCTTATGATGCATTTCTCAGAAAGTATCCCCATCACTAAGCAATGCGTGACCATACAAACCACATGTAAACAAATGAGCACATCTGTGTTCATTTTCATGTGTCAGAATGTATTTTTCTTCTTTGGATTTTTCCCATTTAAAAATGTAAAAATGTTTTCTTAGCTCATGGGCTGTATAAAAACTGGTAGTAGGCTAGAGTTGGCCCATGGGCTGTTAATTTGCCAATCCTTGATCTAGAGAGTTAAAATGCTATTTATTATTCTTGCTGGAGGATTGAGAGGGAGGGGAATGAGGTAGGAAAAATAATAGTAATTATTGGGCACTCATATTTAGTAAGCATTCTCCTAAGCACTATATATACAAATCATGTATACTCATTTAATACAACCATAGAAGGTAAGTAGGAATATTAGCCCCACTTTACAGATGGGGAGTCTGAAGCATAGACAGACTAAATCATCTGTCGCATATCACACAGCTCATAGAGGCAGAGCGTGATACAATAGCTCACCAAGTTGGGTCTAGCACCCTCTATCTGAGCCATTATGCTGTACTGCCTTTCTGGGTGAAATACTGTCTTCTGGCAAAGACATATTTTCACAGGCATCCACATAGAAGATCTTTGTCCTGCCAGTTCCATTAAGCATTTGAACAAAAAGTTACAGAATGTTTGAAGTAATGTTTCCATTTGGAGGCAAGGGGGACAGATGGCACTGTCTTACTTAGTAGAGAAGTCACTTTCCCTGAAGGTGTTTGAGCAGAGGTGGGATGACTTTTGTAGTCTTGCAGTTCCCTAGAAAGACTTTGGTTATTTTCTTTTCTATAAAATAAAAGTAAAAATTAACAATTCTTGATTTTTGAAATTTAAATCTGTCTAATTACTAAAGGAGCAAACAGCCTGAACACCTCCCCACAGCACACTCGGACACCATCTCATTACATTTACAGGATTTGAGAGTCTGAATAACCAGAACTGCTGGAAGGAAATGATATGTCAGACTGTTTTGACCTATTGCTACAGGAACTGAGTGAATCTCCCTTAACCCCATCCCCACCACAACACACACACACACACACACACACACGCTACACACGATTCTTCCCATCTATACCCTTCTTAGGTGAAAAGTATTTGAAGGTGGTGTTAGGGAAGACTTATTCATTAAGTAATTAAATCATATATTATTAACTGAGTATATTAATTTATAGTCATATGAGAGAATGTTAATATGGAAAGATACCCAAGACGAATAGTAAAGACAAATATAGAACAGCATGTCTTGTGTTCCCAATTGTGTAAAAAACAATGTTGGTAGGGAGGAGATGGATGAGTACTGTGGAAGTTTTCTGAAAGGATAAAAAATATTGGTAGTCATTACTTCTGGGGAACGAGATAGGGATCTGGACGGGAGGAAATTACGTTTTTCATTGCGTACTCTTGTATCCTCTGAATTTTTAACCTGTATATTCTTAATTAAAATATCAATAAATACATAAGTGTATTCTTCAACTGGATACCTGCTTCTTCATGGCATATATCCCCTACCCAAGCCAGAAAATCTTTCTTTACTTGAATCTCCTTTGACTACATTTACAGTTGCAAGCATTTTTCAATTAAAAATAACTTCTCCTGGGACTTGCCTTACACTACTAATGATGACAGAGAGAGAGTAAATGAATCAGTGTTGCTATTTGTTAGACTTTTGATGAGTGTTAGTGGGTAAAGTGGGTTGAATGGTGGCTCCAAAAAAGATTTTTACACATTTGATTCCCAGGAAACTGAATATTACCTTATACGGCCAAAGCTGTGATTGGGTTCAGGATCTTTAGAGGAGGATCATCCAAGGGGGCCTAAGTGCAATCACATACATCCCTGTGAGAGAGAAGCAGAGGGAGTTTTGAGGGAGAAGGGGAGGAAGAATTGTGACCACAGAGGCAGAGACTGGAGTGATGCACCACAAGCCCAGGAACTCCCAGAGCCCCCAGAAGCTGGAAGAGGCAGGGAACAGATTCTCCCATCTTTTGAGGGAGCACCTTCCTAGTGACACCTGACTTCAGGCACCTGGCTTCCACACTGTGAGAGAGAATAAATTGGCTGGGCGCGGTGGCTCATGCCTGTAATCCCAACGCTTTGGGAGGCCAAGGTGGGCGAATCACGAGATCACGAGTTCAAGACCAGCCTGGCCAACATGGTGAAACCCCGTCTCTACTAAAAATAGAAAAAATTAGCTGGACATAGTGGCAGGCACCTGTAATCCCAGCTACTTGGGAGGCTGAGGCAGGAGAATCGCTTGAAGCCAAGAGGTAGAGGTTGCAGTTAGCTGAGACTGTGCCACTGTACTCCAGCCTGGGTGACAGAGTGAGACTCTGTCTCATAAAAAAAAAAAAAGAGTGTGAGAGAGAGAGAATAAGTTTCTGTTGGTTTGTTCTGTTTTTGTTTGTTGTTGTTGTTGTTGTTGTTGTTTGAGATGGAGTTTTGCTCTTGTTGCCCAGGCTGGAGTCCAATGGTGCGATCTTGGCTCACCGCCACCTCCACTTCTCAGGTTCAAGCGATTCTCCTGCCTCAACCTCTCAAGTAGCTGGGATTACAGGCATGCGCCATCATGCCTGGCTAATTTTGTATTTTTAGTAGAGACGGGGTTTCTCCATGTTGGTCAGGCTGGTCTCGAACTCCCAACCTCACGTGATCCGCCCACCTCAGCCTCCCAAAGTGCTGGCATTACAGGCGTGAGCCACCGTGCCTGGCCAAGTTTCTATTGTTTTAAGCCACCAGTTTCTGCTAGCTTGTTGCAGAAGCCTTAGGAAACTAATACAGTGGGGAAGAAAGTGCAACTAATAGCTAAAGTTTGGTTTCTGGATTCCATAAATGTAATCATGGTTCTTCTGGCCCAAATAATACCAAAAGATAGTATTGTATTGAGTCACTTAATTCTGTCTTAGACAGTTCAGTTGTTACTAATGAAAGTGTGAAGTAGTAAGGTTCTTGTCAGTAAAAATATTAGAGGCTAGATAAGCACCTAGGGGATGCTAGTAAAGGAATTCCTGCACTGGATGGAGACTGGCTTCGGTAACCTCAGATCCCTTTCAGCTCAAGAACATGTCTTAGTCTCTTCAGGTTGCTATAATAAAATACCATAAACTGGGTAGCTTATCAACAACAGAAGTTTATTTCTCTCAGTTCTGCAAGCTGGGAAGTCCAAGATCAAGGCAGATTCAGTGTCTCATGATGGTCTGCTTTCTGGCTTATAGGTGGTGCTTTCTTGGTGTGTCATGACATGGTGGAAGTGATTAACGGTCTTTCTTGGGCCACTTTCAAAAGGGTACTATTCCCGTTCATGAGAGCTCTGTCCCTATGGCCTAATCATCCCCCAAAGGCCCCACCGCTTAGTACTGTCAACTTAGGGGTTAGCATTTCTTTTTTTTTTTGAAATGAAGTCTCGCTCTTATCCCCCAGGCTGGAGTGTGATGGCGTGATCTTGGCTCTCACTGCAACCTCTGCCTCCCGGGTTCAAGCGATTCTCCTGCCTCAGCCCCTCGAGTATCTGGGATTACAGGCACCTGCCACCACACCAGGCTAATTTTTGTATTTTTAGTAGAGACGGGGTTTCTCCATGTTGGTCAGGCTGGTCTAGAACTCCTGACCTCTGGTGATCCACCTGCCTCGGCCTCCCAAAGTGCTGAGAATTCAGGTGTGAGCCACCATGCCCGGCCGGGGTTAGCATTTCAACATATGTATTTTGGGGAGAACATAAACAGCCCATTTCAACATATTTCTGCAGAATAATTTGTTTGCAAGTATTAAGGCTTAACATTTTAAGGAGAATATTAGAATAGGCAAACATTTAGAGAATTCATTCACTTAGAAATGTGTTTGAAGGTATAAGGTGCTCAGGACTTCTATAAACTTTCCAGACCAGCAATTCTTTTTTTTTTTTTTTTGAGACAGAGTGTTGCCTAGGCTGGAGTGCAGTGGCGCGATCTTGGCTCACTGCAAGCTGCACCTCCTGGGTTCACGCCATTCTCCTGCCTCAGCCTCCTGAGTAGCTGGGACTACAGGCGCCCGCCACCACATCTGGCTAATTTTTTGTATTTTTAGTAGAGACGGGGTTTCACCATGTTAGCCAGGATGGTCTCGATCTCCTGACCTTGTGATCCGCCTCGGCCTCCCAAAGTGCTGGGATTACAGGTGTAAGCCACCGTGCCCGGCCCCAGACCAGCAATTCTAATGGAATACCACAGGTTACTGAAAATTCACTATTGGAAAAATAAAAACGTATGAGCTGTAAGGGTAACTCATGTGTTTTCCAAACACATGAGGGACTTACCTATACCAACATTTCCAGAAATAATTTGCATGTTGTTACAATGCTTTACCAGTATCAATAGAGCTTTGATCTATTTGTTCTACTCTGTTTTAGAGATTACACATTTCCTTATGTTGTTAAATCACCACCATATAAACAATCTGTGTTGAGTGGTGAGATAAGGGAGGTAAATTATTCTCTTCATTCTAGTTTTTTTTTTTTTTCATTCAGAGAAAATGGGAAAGGAGGAGACTCAGAGGCAGATAAAGTTTATATTTAATGTATAGATAATAAAATCATACTGTAGCCATTTTTACTCTCAGATGTCTTTTTGAGGTCTCTAACGTCGAAGAACATCATATAAAATTTGTGCTATGGCCAGGCATGGTGGTGCATGCCTGTAATCCCAGCTACTTGGGAGGCTGAGGCAGGAGAATTGCTTGAATCTGGGAGGCAGAGGTTGTAGTGAGCCAAGGTCACACCATTGTACTCCAGCCTGGGTGACAAGAGCGAAACTCCGTCTCAGAAAAAAAAAAATAAAAAGAGGTGCTATGGTTTGAATATGTCTCCCAAAGTTTGTGTGTTGGAAGCATAATTCCCAACACAATCATGTTGAGAAGTGGGGCCTTTAAGAAGTCATTAGATCATGAAGATGCTGCAATCATGAAGGGATTGATGGAGTTATTGTGGGAATAGGTTGATTTCTCTCAGGAGTGGGTTCTTGATAAAAGGATGAGTTTGTCCCCCTTTTCCTAGTTCTGTCTAGTGTGCTATCTTGCCTTTTTGCCTTCTGCCATGGGATGATGCAGCATAAAGGCCTTCAGCAGATACCAGCACCATGCTCTTGGACTTCTCAACCTCCAGAACTGTAAACCATATAAATTTCTATTGTTTATATAAAATTATGCAATTTCTGGTAGTCTTATAACAGAAAACAGACTAAGACAATATAGTTGTCCCTCAGTATCTGTGAGGGATTGGTTCCAGGACCTCCTAAGGATACCAAAATCCTTGGATGCTCAAGTCCTTGATATAAAATGGCAGGTAGTATTTGCATATAACTATGTGCATCTTCCTGTATATTTTAAATAATCTCTAGATTACTTATAATACCTAATATTATGTGAATGCTATGTAAGTAGTTGTTTTACTGTATTGTTTAGGGAATAATGACAAGAAAAAAAAGACTGTACACGTTCAGTACACAAGCAATTTTCTTTCTTTTTTTTTTTTGAGATGGAGTCTCGCTCTGTTGCCTAGGCTGAAGTGCAGTGGTATGATCTCGGCTCACTACAACCTCTGTCTCCCAGCGATTCTCGTGCCTCAGACTCTAGAGTAGCTGGAATTACAGGCATGAGCCACTATGCCTGGCTAATTTTTGTATTTTTAGTAGAGACAGAGTTTCACCATGTTGGCAAGGCTGGTCTTGAACTCCTGACCTCAGTTGATCTGCCCATCTCGGCCTCCCAAAGTGTTGGGATTACAGGCATAAGCCACCATGCCTGGCCTCACAAGCAACTTTTAAAAATATTTTTGATCCACAATGGTTGAATCCATGGATGTGGAGCCCATGGACGTGGAAGGCCAACTGTATGTGTTAGCATTAACCATATGTCAGAATAGAATAGTACCAGCTGCTAAAGAATCTACTGGGTGTTTCACAAATGTTTATAGCAAATTCTGTATTTTGTAAAACATTCTTTTACTACAGAAAACATTCTATGACACTTAACACTATTATCAAAAAGTCTGACCTGGACCTATTATTGTAGGTAAAGCAGATGTTAATTGGTGTACCTAGGATTTCTGAAATAATGTCAAGACTTTCTTTGCTCCTACAAACCACCCTAAACACACACTTTTCACCAATGTTCCCAGAGTCCCAGTGTGGTAAGTTTTATACTTCACATAGGTTTATACTTCATGTAGCCTGGATATCAAAGTGACAAAAATTTTATATAATTAAGGAGTACAACTTGATGTTTTGATATACGTATACATTGTGAAATGACCACCACAATGCATTAACTGTGAAATTATCAAAATGGAGTCACTAATGTCAAACTCTAACAAACAGAATGGACTTGAGGTCATGGACGAGGGGCCCTCATTTGAGTATGCCTGTGATGGGAACTATGCAAAAAATTCCTCAAAACCACAGTATTCTAGATAAGCCACTTACACAAGGATACTCACCTAACAATGAATGTCTCCACCCATGAGCTACTGCCAACTCCTGCAACAAGCCCCTGTAACCAATGGTCTTTGTTTCAAAACAGTTTATGTGGACTTTTTGTTTTTAAAAGCTTCCCCTTTGCCACAACCCCTTTGGATGAGCCTGTGGTCAGCCATAGCATGCATATCCCAGACTGCAATCCCCTGCTATTCCCAAATAAACTCTGCTTTGGAGAGTTGGTCTCTGTTGTTCATTTTAGGTAGACATATCTTGTAGTTTAAGTTAACAAGTCACAGGATCAAGAAACACTTCATCTACACCTTCATCTAGATGAGATCCTAGAATTTAGGTCTCACATGACTGGATAAGATTTTTGGTCTTCCTTGCGGAGGGGCTGTGTGTTGTGTGTAATATAGGAGCAGATATTCATGACCAATTCACTTTCTCTACTACGACAGTATTATACCACCCATGTTTGCCACTCTGTGGGTAGAGTATGCTTCTCCAGTCTCATGTTAGGCTTGTCCACATGATTTGCTTTGGTCAATGGTGTATGAACAATTTGATTTACACCATATTCAAGCAAGAGCTTTGAATGTGCTTGCATGGTATGGTTTGTCCCTTGCTCCTGCTCTTCACTATAAAAAGTGTATGTCCCGCCGGGCGCGGTGGCTCAAGCCTGTAATCCCAGCACTTTGGGAGGCCGAGACGGGCGGATCACGAGGTCAGGAGATCGAGACCATCCTGGCTAACCCTGTGAAACCCCGTCTCTACTAAAAAAATACAAAAAACTAGCCGGGCGAGGTGGCGGGCGCCTGTAGTCCCAGCTACTTGGGAGGCTGAGGCAGGAGAATGGCATGACTCTGGGAAGCACAGCTTGCAGTGAGCTGAGACAGCACCACTGCAATCTAGCCTGGGCACCAGAGTGAGACTCTGTCTCAAAAAAAATAAAAGACGACGACTGTGGAGCAGAGCCAAGCCAAGCAAGCCAAGCTGAGTCGAGCAGAGCTGCGGCTGACTCCCAGACCCATGAACAAGAAACATTTGTTAAAAGTCACTAAGATCTGGAGTTATTGCTTGTGATAGTCTATCCTCAGGAACACTCTGGGGGTAAAATAATATTTTATATATTAACTTTATGATATCCTTCTTTGTTTTTGAGATGGAGTTTCATTCTTGTTGCCCAGGCTGGAGTGCAGTGGCGCCATCTCAGCTCACTGCAACCTCCGCCTCCTGGGTTGAAGCAATTCTCCTGCCTCAGCCTCCCAGTAGCTGGGATTACAGGCATGCGCCACCATGCCTGGCTAATTTTGTATTTTTAGTAGAGAACAGGGTTTCACCACGTTGGTCAGGCTGGTCTCGAACTCCTGACCTCAGGTGATTCACCCGCCTTGGCCTCCCAGAGTGCTGGGATTACGGGCATGAGCCATTGCGCCTGGCCTATATCCTTCCTTTCTATATCTGACTTTGAGGTTCTCTTGTGTTGAAGAATTTAAACACCAAATTTCTAATTCCAGTTCATTTTATTTTTATTAAAGTGCTTCAGTAGATGAACAGTGTTATCAACAATCAACCCAAACTTTACTGAAATATTCACAAATAAAAATCCTCTATAAGTCATTCAAATAATGTTTTTCTATGTAGTAAAAGTAATCACCATTGGAGATTGGTAAATTTGAATTTATTCCTAACCACATACATGGATTCTTAAATTGGGAGATTCAGCCTGGTTACCTTAATATATGGAGCTGGCTGTCAATACCTGAAAGCTAGTCCCAGCAAGTCTGTGAAAAAATGATGTGATTGAGAACTAATCATTTATCCTTAGTGCCTCAGTTTCTCCATCTGCACTGAGAAGTAACCTTCCCTTAGAGAAGGGTTGTAAATAAATACAAAATGTTAAAGCTTAGCACACTTCTGTGCCTCAAAAAGCATTCATGTACATGCTTTTAAAAGGGCAACTTCTTTGTTCTTGACATAAATTGAATACTACCTGGCTTTAAAAGAAATGGATGGATGATTACTCTTTCCTTGAAAATTATCTTTCTACTCAAATCATATTAAAATCATACTAGTCTGACCGTAGATTAATTTACAGGAGTCATGCTCAGTAAATTATTTGGTTGCAAAAAGGACTACTATCCTACTTAGGTAAAATTTACAAATTATTTTAAAAAGTTTCATCCATTACTTACGTTCTCCAAGACCTATCCATAAAGACAGAAATCCTGGTACTTTAAAGCACAAAGAAGTAAAATCCAAAATTTACTTATTAGATTTTGGTATCGCTCCCTTGGATACTGTCAAGTATTTTATTCATGTCCTCCAAATTATACTGTGGTTGACAAGGGGCAGAGTAAACAAATTTTGACTAGATCTCCCAGCATAAAGTGACCTGGTGCCATCATAAAAAGATTCAGTAGTGAATCTTTGGGGGAGAATCTAAGTTGGGGGAGAGGGGCAACATTTATAGTAAAAAAGCTTGAAGAGGCTGGGCACAGTGGCTCATGCCTGTAATCCCAGCACTCTGGGAGGCTGAGGCAGACAGATCACCTGGGGTCAGGAGTTTGAGATCAGCCTGGCTAACATGGTGAAACCCTGTTTCTACTAAAAATACAAAAACTTAGCCAGGCATGGTGGTGCGTGCCTGTAATCCCAGCTCCTTGGGAGGCTGAGGCAGGAGAATCACTTCAACCCAGGAGGCGGAGGTTGCAGTGAGCCGAGATCGTGCCATTGCACTCCAGCTTGGGCAACAAGAGCGAAACTCAGTCTCAACAAAACAAAAAACAAAAAAAACCCACAAAAATCAAAAACAAAAACATATGATCCTAACTAAATCAGAAACTTTTTAAAAAACCTTGTTTGTCTTGAGAAGTATGTGATTTTGCTATAAAAGAGAAATATAAAGAGGCTGGTACATCAATTCTTATATTTTCAATGAAATGTGCAATACTTTTAGGTAGAAACAGTATTGCTAAATCTCCACATGACACTTTGAAACTGCTAGCAATAAAAGGGAAAAAAATCATTAATCAACATTGGAGAAAAAGAAAAATGGTAAGCTGTGATGCTCTTACTGTTCTTTTCAATTAGAAAAATATATTGATCATGAGCACAAGTGGACATACCATCTGAATAAATAAAGCCTCCTGTAGTTAACTTGTCATTTAAAAAATGAATTGGATGAAAAGGATAATTTTCTGTAGTGTGCTCAGCCATTTTAAGACTGGAGTCATTTAAGAAAAATACGAAACATCCTTAGAAAGGACCTGAATATTTCATATTGGTTGTGGCTCTTTAAAAATGGCAGAGCATTCCATGCCCTATACAGAGTACACAAGGAAATAATTTTCACATTGAATATAGATCTCTTACAGAATGAGGAAAAAAACACTTTACACAACACCCTTTTCTATAACATGCAGTATTGAGGGAATAGTAAATCATCATCCTTCACAAAGAAGGTGCAGGTGCTCTAAAATACTCTTAGAGTTAATGATTTTAGAAAGAGGCTGTCCAAATTTGAAATTTAAAATGCAAACTTAATTTCAAAGTTGGTATTTCCAAATCTCTGATAAGTCCTAGGAATCCAGGGTGAGCAAGAAGAAAACTTTCTCCCTGTTTTATGACTTGGACCTCCCACTATCTGTGATGAATGCCGTGGGTCAAATGCTGTAACAAATTTCCTCTTTTAGAGCCAGCAAAGGCTAGCCTGGTTCTAGCCAAGACTAAAGCAGGAAGAGGTCCTACCAAAGAGCTTGTCTAGGACTGATCCACCAAAAGATTTCCTAGGCCAACTGGGCACCCAACTGACCCCAGGGCAAGTTGATCATTTTGTTGTGTTTCAGGTCCTTGCACCATCTCTAGGACCAAGAGCCCCCAGAAGAGCCCTGAACAATACTGGATGTTCTTAGGCTGATCTTCCTGTGGCAAGCACTCCTAGAACTGGTAACAAAGCCTGTATGGACAGGGTAGACAGTGCACCATTTATTGGAGCTGACCTCCATCTATTGATGCTTGTTGACAAGAACTTAGTCAGTGATTCTGGAGCAGCTCCTCCCAACAGATGGGTTGTGAAAACACCTCTCTCTCGAGCCAGAGCTCATATGAATAGTGGAAATCTTCAGGCAGATCCAACCTCTGCCCCAGCACACTCTGCAAGCAGTTATCCACAGGTGAAAATTCAGAGTCCTGGGGTCTGTCATACCGACGGCTGTTAAAAGCCTCAATGTTGGCCCTCAAGGTACATTCTTCTGCTTGGAAGTCCCATGGCCTGGCATCGATGTCTGTGTTGGAAAGAGAGGAAGAAAAATACATTTAATGCAAGACACTGCTCCTCTTACCACAGATCATGGTTCCAAAAATGGAACTGCTCAGAAATTTTTTTTTTTTTTTTGTAAAAAGCAATGTACAAAGTAAGTATACAGCATGCTGACACTTAGGTTTAAAAAATACATATATGCTCCCATGCATAAGCTTGTATATGCAGAAGTTACCTTTGGAAGGGTAGCCTAGAAAGTAGTAATAGTGGTTACCTATGAGAAAGGAAATGAGGGCCCAGAGGGAGGTGGACTTCTTCTATTGTATTTCCTTTTCATTATTTCCCTTTCTTACTAGCTTTATGTATTACTAGTTATATGTATTATATTTCCCAAAAGGGTAATTAAATTCCTTTTATGCAGCTTTCCCTAGGGGATGAGTGTGCCATCTGAATGGAATAGCCAGCTCTCAAGGAATGGGAAGGGGCAAGAGGGATATAACATGGAGAATCAGAATGGACCAATTACTAAAGACTTTCCTGATTCTGTGGAATCTCCTCCAGCATGTGATAAATCTATATATCAGCTTATTTTAAGATGATGAGGTGACAGCTTCAATGAAGGTAAAAACAGAAAACAGATAATCTGTTTTGCTTCTATTTACTTAGACACTTACTTCAGGGCTAAAGATACAAATCTCCCAGATCTCTCATGTCCTACATGCAAGGGTTTATCATAAGGAAGTGTAGTGTGAGTTTGGGCTCATAAGGGCAGCAACAACAGATGTGCCATTTGCAGGATAAAACATTTTTATGTTTTAAAAACGTACAAGAATTTAATAGATAATTGTGCTTTATGTCTTATAGCAGAAGTTGCATCCTGGCTTGTTATGTGCCTATCATATGTTTCCTTTAGTTCTCTAAACCCTTTTTTAGTGAAAAGACAGTCCCTCACTACCACAAATTATGCAGTTGAGTTTCCCACATTTGGGGGAATAGCAGGGGTCAGCATATCTGGAGTAAAATGGATAAGCCTTGTCCTGGGAAAACCACCTTCATGATCATGGTATTTTCCCTGCCAGGTAAGTAAGTAGAGTTCTCTGCACTCTTTACTGCATCATCCTTTAAAATTCAAGCAGGTTACAAACCCAGCAAAGACAAGTCATTGCCAAAAATTCTCAAATACAATTATGGAAATAATGGTCAAATACAAAACAATAAAAAAGCTCTCCAAAATAAATTTTTCCAAACTCTGATCAATCTTACAAGTTCTGGTAGTTCAACCAAATATCTTGCCTTCTGAGGTGAGGCAATGTACAGTTCCCAAGATTACCTAGAACATACTACAGCCAAAAAGGTTTAAACTGAATTCATCAAACCTTTAGATTTAACTTCAAGTTTACAGGTAATACCATAGATAGAGGAATAAAGTAGATAACACCACAAAGAAGAAAACAGACAAATCCTTTTGCAGGACAACTGGCCTAGTTCTTCAATTACTTAGCATTAATGGTGGGTGTGGGGAGACTGCTAGAGGCCAAGCATGGTGGCTTACGCCTGTAATCCCAGCACTTTGGGAGGCCAGGGCAGGAGGATCCCTTGAGTCCAGGAGTTCAAGACCAGCCTGGGCAACACAGGGAGAGACTCCATCTCTACAAAAAAAATTTAAAAATTAGCTGGGTGTGGTGGTGGTATGCATCTGTAGTCCCAGCTACTTGGCAGCTGGGAAGATCACTTGAGCCCAGGAAGTCGGGGCTGCAGTGAGCCATTATCATGCCACTGCTTTCCAGTCTGGGCGACAGAGCTGGACTCTGTCTCAAAAAAAAAAAAAGGCCGGGC
>NW_012114955.1:1850174-1850548 GCF_000951035.1 Colobus angolensis palliatus | reverse complement strand
GTCCTGGATTGGATTCTGACTTGGAAAAATCGCTATAAAGTACATTTTGAGACTAGAAAATTGTGAATATGAACTTCATTAGATGAAATGAAAATGTACTGACATGAAAAGGTAGAGATGATGTTAAAAGAGAAAATTACAAAATAGCATACATAACTTGCTTTCATTTTAATAAAATATGCATATATATGTATAGAAAAAGATCTGGAGGAATATACAATAAGATGTTAATGGTGGCAATTTCTGGATAGTACAAATATGGCACAAATATAATATAGTAGGGCCGGGCACAGTGGCTCAAGCCTGTAATCCCAGCACTTTGGGAGGCCGAGACGGGCAGATCACGAGGTCAGGAGATCAAGACCATCCTGGCT
>NW_012114955.1:1847365-1849434 GCF_000951035.1 Colobus angolensis palliatus | reverse complement strand
AAAAAATATATAATATAGTAAAATGTTTGTTTGCTTATATTTTCTATCTTTTTTTTCCTAACTGCTTTGTAATAATAACAAGTTGTTTTAATTTAAAAAATCTTTTGGAGAAAGCTGTCATTTAAAAGAATGTTTTGGAAAGGCAATTATCTTTCAATTTACTTGTTTTATAAAATGGATTTTTGTAGTTTACATAGGACAAGGGTACATATTAGAATTTGAGGCATAACCTTAAAGTTTGGTGTATTAATGCCTGACCTATAATCACATACTTTTTCATCTAAAATATGTAACAATTCATGCCAAAAGAGGAGTGATAAATATTTATTTAGTTTTGTCTAAACCCGAGGAAACTCCAGGAAGTCAAGAGCTTTGGGAAGACTCACCATTCCCGTAAGCCCAGTCATCGTTCATGCGGTGACGCACTTTCTGGTAAATGGCTGACATGGTTTTCATGTTGCTTTTCCTCCACTGGCGCCCCAGGTACTTGGTCTGTATCTTTAGCAGCTTTAGGACATAAAGTTGCAGCATGGCCTGTTTGACCTTGAGGGCCCGCTTTAAGATTGGTGCCGATTTAAACACTACCAGCATCTGTTCATTGAAAGAGGGGTGGGGTAAACATCTAACGTTTCTTGGAATTTCCACTTTACAGACAAATTAAACCAAACCTAGCTAGCCTCAGAAATCCCCGGGGAGCTTTCAGGGATCTATGGTCCAGGCTCAACCTAGATCTAATCTTCAAGAATATATAGGGAGGCTGGGCAAGGTGGCTCATGTCTGTCATTCCAGCACTTTGGGAGGCTGAAGCCAGTGGATCACCCACCACCCTGGCCAACATAATGAAACCCCATCTCTACTGAAAATACAAAAATTAGCTAGGCGTGGTGGCGTGGGCCTGTAATCCCAGCTACCAAGGAGGCTGAGGCACGTGAATTGCTTGAACCCAGGTGGCGGAGGTTGCAGTGAGCTGAGATCATGCCACTGTACTACAGCCTGGGTGACAGAGCGAGACTCCGTTTCAAAAAAATAAAATTATATATATATATAGATAGATAGATAGAGAGAGAGAGAGAGAGAACTATTCCATTCATATTTTATTATTCAAAGTTTTCAATATTCAAAGCATATGGTATAACATGAAAAGAAAATTTTGTCAGCCACACATATCAATTCCACTGTCACAGTTTTTTGTTTATTTTCTGGAGATACTTCTATGTATGCATACATTACTTATTTTTTTTGTTTTGTTTTGTTTTGAAGATGGAGTCTCACTCTTGTCGCCCAGGCTGGAGTGCAGTGGTGCAATCTCAGTTCACTGCAACCTCCGCCTCCTGGGTTCAAGCGATTCTCCTGTCTCAGCCTCCCGAGTACAGGCGCCCGCCACCACACCCAGCTAATTTTAGTAGAGATGGGGTTTCATCATGTTGGTCAGGTTGGTCTCAAACTCCTGACCTCAAGTGATCCTTTCACAGTGCTGGGATTACAGGCATGGGCCATCACACCCAGCCTACTTCTGTTTTTTAACACAAATGGTAGCCAACTACATATCCTGCCACACTGTTCTTTACCTGCTTTTTTTTTTATTGAATATATTTTGAAAATCATTCCATATCACTATAGAACTGCCTCATTCTTTACTTTTTTTTAATAGAGATGGGGTCTTATCATGTTGCCCAGGCTGGTCTCAAACTCTTGGGCTCAAGCAATCCTCCTTCCTCAGCCTCCCAAAGTGCTGGGATTACAGGCATGTACCTCTGAGCCTGGCTGCTCATTCTTTTTAATGATTGCATAATATTCTATTATAAGGACATACCATCATTTATTTAACCAGTGGGTCCTGCTTAATGAGCATTTAGCTTGCTTCCAAGCTTTCACTATTATTATTATTTTTTTGAGACAGAGTCTCGCTCTGTTGCCCAGGCTGGAGTGCAGAGCTGAGTGAGATCTCGGCTCACTGCAACCTCTGCCTCCCAGGTTCAAGCGATTCTCCTGCCTCAGCCTCCTGAGTAGCTGGAATTACAGGTGCCTGCCACCATTCCTGGCTAATTTTTGTATTTTTAGTAGAGATG
>NW_012114955.1:1837932-1846040 GCF_000951035.1 Colobus angolensis palliatus | reverse complement strand
GATCCGTCCGTCTCGGCCTCCCAAAGTGCTGGGATTACAGGCTTGAGCCACCGCGCCCGGCCAGTTGAATTTTTTTTAAATCAACCTCAACCCTCCTTTATCAAACCATATTACAGTCAGATGCTTAATTCTTCAGCATGGAAGGAAAAATGGCAGATGGTTTATTCTAATCAGGTATTTTTCTTATATATTTTTTGATAGTTTGTGAACACCTAACCAGAGACAACAGATGGATGTCAGATTAAAAGCAGGTATCTACTCATAGAAACATTTTTCAGAAATAAAAATATGAGTCCTTATGTGAATTTGGGGCTTGCAAATACATACTGGTGTCAGAAGCTATATAAATCAATGAGCACACATGACAGCCAAACTAACATCTTGGAAATTCCTCACATCCACAATGTGATAGGAGAATGTAGGAGTAGACGACATGTAGAAGTGAGCTGCTGTCCGGTGAATGGAAAATTACCTCCTCCTCCCTCAAATTAATTTGAAGCAACACAGGCATATAGCTAATGTAGAATGAACATCTGAGGTTTTTGAGAGTATTAGGCTTTCCTAATACCTAATACCGACAGCCAAAAAGTTTCAGGAGAATTTCTTATTTAGAAATATTATTTATAGGTCAGAAATATTATTTATAGATCAGGTAATCCCAGCACTTTGGGAGGCCGAGGCAGGCAGATCGAGACCTGAGTTCAGGAGTTCGAGACCAGCTTGGCCAACATGGTGAAACTCCATTTCTACTAAAAAAATAAAAAAAATAACTGGGCATGGTGGCAGGCGCCTGTAATCACAGCTACTTGGGAGGCTGAGGCAGGAGAATCACTTGAACCCAGGAGGCAGAGGTTGCAGTGAGCTGAGACCACGCCATTGTACTCCAGCCTGGGCAACAAGAGAGAAACTCCATCTCAAAGAACAGAAATATTATTTATAAATAATATTCTCCATCCTATAGTAAATGTTCAACATTGTCCCAGGAGAACCATCTGTCTGCTTCTAGGGAAAACTTTTATGGGACTTTCTGCTCTAGTGCATCAGCTAGTCTGGCCTGCCCCAAATAGACCAAGTTCTACAGACATTATATCTTGTGTGGTTAGGGGAGACAGGCAGACTTTCATTTTTTTTTTTTTTTTTTTTTTTGAGAGAGAGTTTTGCTTTTGTTGCCCAGACTGGAGTGCAATGGGGCGATCTCGGCTCACTGCAAACTCTGCCTCCCGGGTTCAAGTGATTCTTCTGCCTCAGCCTCCTGAGTAACCGGGATTATAGGCATGCACCACCACACCTAGCTAATTTTGTATTTTTGGTAGAGATGGGGCTTCTCCATGTTGGTCGGGATGGTCTCAAACTCCCAACCTCAGGTAATCCGCCTGCCACAGCCTCTCAAAGTGCTGGGATTATAGGTGTGAGTTACCGCGCCCGGCCAGAGTTTTAAATTTTTAAGACACAAGGGAAACACAAAACATATGGGATAAGCAAGTGTATTTCTACTGTGAGCTTCCTTCATCCTGATTTTCAATACGGTAGAGGCATAAAAAGCCTTGCATTCCTCAGTATCTCAAAGAATAATATGGGAGAGAAGGCATCCCCTTGTAGAAGCAGCATTGGAATAGATATCAGAATACCTGGATTATGGCCTCATCCCTGACTGTATGATCTGAGGTAAATCATTTTCCTTGTTTCTTGTAGGAGGTTGAACTAGCTAATCTTTAAGATCACTTCAGCTCTGAGCATTCTATAATTCCGTGATTTACGTGGACTTTCTCCAGTTGAAAAGAACTGCCTCATTCTTTTTAATGGTTACCTAATATTGTATTGCAAGTATGTACCATAATTTATTTAACCAGTTGGCCCTGTATTAGTAGGCATTTAGGTTATTACCAATCTTTCAATTTTTCCTTTTCTGAGACAGAGTCTGACACTGTTGCCCAGGCTTGAGTGCAGTGGTGTCATCTCGGCTCACTGCAACCTCTGCCCCCCGGGTTCAAGCAATTCTCCTGCCTTAGCCTCCCAAGTAGCTGGGACTACAGATGCCTGCCACCACGCCCAGCTAATTTTTCTATTTTTAGTAGAGATGGGGTTTTACCATGTTGGCCAGGCTGGTCTTGAACTCCTGACCTAGGGTGATCTGCCTGCCTTGGTCTCCCAAAGTGTTGACATTACAGGCTTGAGCTATTGCGCCTGGTCTTTTTTTTTTTTTGAGACAGAGTCTAGCTCTGTTGCCCAGGCTGGAATACAGTGGATCAATCTCGGCTCACTGCAACCTCCACTTTCTGGGTTCGAGCTATTCTCCTGTCTCAACCTCCCAAGTAGCTGGGATTACAGGCATAGGCCACCACACCCAGCTAATTTTTGTATTTTTAGTAGAGATGGAGTTTCTCCATGTTGGCCAAGCTGGTCTTGAACTCCTGGCCTCAAGTGATCCACCTGCCTTGGCCTCCCAAAGTGCTGGGATTACAGGCATGAGCTACCACATGCCTGGACCCCAATTTTTCATTATTATAAACAATGCTGCAATGAATAATCTTAGACTTATAACATTTGGCATTTGGGATGTGTGACTGTAATCCAAACAACTTTGCTAACTTCCCTAGCAGAGATGCTCTGAGGGAGGGTCCATATTTAAATCCCAAAAAGAAATGGACTGGTGATTAATCAAGTAAAGTTTTCTTTCTTTGTTTTGAGTCAGACTCTTGCTGTGTCACTCAGGTTGGAGGGCAGTGGCGCCACCTCAGCTCACTACAACCTCTGCCACCTGGTTCAAGTGATTCTCGTGCCTCAGCCTCCTGAGTAGCTGGGATTATAGATGTGCACCACCACGCCCAGCTAATTTTTGTATTAGGAGAGATGGGGTTTCACCATGCTGGCCAGGCTGGTCTCGAACTCCTGGCCTTAAGTGATTCACCCGCCTCAGCCTCCCAAAGTGCTGGGATTACAGGCGTGAGCCACCGTGCTCCACCAAGTAGTTTTAAAAGTGAAGTTTTGGACTGGGTGCAGTGGCTAACACTTGTAATTCCAGCACTTTGAGAGGCCAAGGTGGACGGATCACAAGGTCAGATAGAGACCATCCCGGCCAACATGGTGAAACCCCATCTGTACTAAAAATACAAAAATTTGTAGGACATGGTGGCGCACACCTATAGTCCCAGCTACTTGGGAGGCTGAGGCAGGAAAATCACTTGAACCCGGGAGGCAGAGGTTGCAGTGAACCAAGATTGCGCCACTGCACTCCAGCCTGGTGACAGAGGAGACCCCGTCTCAAAAAAAAAAAAAAAAAAAGTGAAGTTTTGAGTAAGGGTAAGCCATTTGTGGCTGTTGCCTTTTCCTTAGGGCTCAGTCTCAAGAATTCCAGGAAAGGAACCCAAGTTCCCTCTCTGAAGATAGTCTCAGCTGCCCATGGCCTTGCTCTCCTTTCCTCTTTTTTTCTTTCTTTTTTTTTTTGAGGGAGGGTCTCACTATTTTTTTTTGAGACAGAGTCTCACTCTGTTGCCCAGGCTGGAGTGCAGTGGCGCTATCCTTGGCTCACTGCAACCTCCGTCTCCCGGGTTCAAGCTATTCTCCTGCATAAGCCCCTCAAGTAGCTGGGATTACAGGCACATGCCACCATGCCCAGCCAATTTTTCTATTTTTAGTACAGGCAGGGTTTCACCATGTTGACCAGGCTGGTCTCAAACTCCAGACTCTCAGGTGATCTGCCCACCTTGGCCTCCCAAAGTGCTGGGACTACAGGTGTGAGCCACTGCACCTGGCTGGGTCTTACTATTTTGCCCGGGCTGGGCTCAAACTCATCATCCTCCCACTTCAGCTTCCCAAGTAGCTGGAACTATAGGCATGTGCCAACTCTCTTTTCCTTCTGATACTACTTCCCCAGACAACTGTAACTAGCTCCACTTCTCACATCAGATGTTGCCAGGAGCTGGCACTGAAAGCACACACACACTGGTCAGTGGCTCTCTCAGGATGGCCACCAAACCCTAGCTTGTTCTGTCTCCCTTGCTTGCAGCAGGCTCTACCTGCAGCACTGCTCTAGCCTGTGCCTGTTCCAACCCAACAGATAACTTTTTCCCAACAGGTCTTCGGTTCCACAGGTACCTGTTCATATTTGCCAAACTTGAGAGTTTTTCTTCATGTTTATATTCATTTAAGGCAGGTCCCCTTTCTCTATTTTTTTTCAATACCAGCATATTAAAATGGAAGCCTCTATGAGGAGATATCATTTGTGAACAGCAGCACACATCACATTCTCTTGTTCCTGGTTCTTCATACTAGCCAAAGCAAGACCTTTACTTCCTTTGTATTAACTAAAGTTAAAAAAGAAAACATACTCACAACCTACTCTCACGAATATTTGTTTGCAGTATGCCTTAGGTCTAAAGATTCAGTACAAGGACTACATCCCACCCTTTCAGAATATCTCCAGGGCACTATGAGGGCTGTATTCTCAAAGATCCATCCATCACCCAGGTGAGTGAGCCAAGCCAAATAAAATCTAGGCTATGCCAATTATGTAGCTAATTAATTCAGATGACTAAGGGAAGAATGGAGCATTTCTTCCTTTTGGATTGAGGAAATCATATTGGTTAGAATGTGAGCACCAGAAGGAATGTAGTTGCTCTAGTCCCAATTCTGTCATCCACAGAAACAAAAACTGGGGCCCAGAAAGGGGAAAGGGCTTGCCCAAGGTCACATGATAAGCACCCAATCACCAGTACTCAGTCAATTTGAAGACTCTTTGTTTACTGTTCACCTTCTAGCTGCACTTCTGGAATCCTGCACACAGAAGGCAATTCAGAGGAAATTTAGTTGGATCTCCTGCTTTCCGAACTTCTTGAAGACTCAATGGTGGAAAAGCACATTCTTTGGTCCTACCATAATTCGTACTTCAAACCAGAAGAAAATAATTGTTCCCAGGAAAAACAAGAACAAAAAACAGTGAGGTTTCCTTCTTTAAATGGAAGCATTTGACTGAATCTAGTCAGCCTATGATCAGTTTGAACTTTTAAAGAAGGGCTACTAAGGGTGAGATCTAATACTATATCTCAAACCTCCTCAACAGCTTACTGAAGTCCCTATGTGACAAATGAGCTCTGCACTGATAAATCAAAATTATTAATATTAACTTGGTTATTTTATAATGAATCTAGGGGAATTTTATAGTCTAAGGAAAGTTGGATGCTTATCTAATGACCCAACTTTCCTTCCTTTATAGATGAAATTTCTATAGCCTACAGGAAACCTGCTCAAGATCTCTTATAGTTATAAGTGGCAAAGCCAGGTTTGTTTGTCTTTTCCATACTACCTAGTCTATTTCTCTGCTTTGTGCTTCAGGCTTTCCTGGCCATGTTAGCCCTGCATTTATTTGAAACTATTAAAAAAACGTATGCTGGCCAGGCATGGTGGCTCACACCTGTAATCCCAGCACTTTGGGACGTCAAGGCAGGAGGATTGCTTGAGACCAGGGATTTGAAACAAGCCTGGGCAACATAGTGACACTTTGTTTCTACAAAAAATTTAAAAATTGCCTGGGCAATATAGTAAGACCTTGTCTCTACAAAAAATATAAAAAATTAGCCAGGCGTGGTGACATGTGCCTCTAGTCCCAGCTACTCGGGAGGCTGAGGTGGGAGGATCACTTGAGCCCGGAGGGTAGGTTGCAGTGAGCCAAGATCACACCACTGCACTCTAGCCTGGGTGACAGGGTGAGGCTCTGTCTTAAAAAAAAAAAAAAAAAAAAAAAGCTAGGTCTTAATACTTAACTGATATCAAATTCATGGTAATAACTATTACTTGACAAATGATTCTTTTGATTCATTTCTCTATTATGGTTCACATAACTGAAAATGAAATCCTATTTTTATTTGAAACTTTCTTTTTTTGACTATTACAAGTTTATCTAACAAATTTTTTTGTGTGTGTGTGAGACAGAGTGTCTCAGTCTCACTGAGACTGGAATGCAGTGGCGCGATCTCTGCTCACTGCAACCTCTGCCTCCCAGGTTCAAGTGATTCTCCTGCCTCAGCCTCCCAAGTAACTGGGATTACAGATGCCCGCCACCACACCCAGCTAATTTTCGTATTTCGTAATTTTCCCAGCACTTTGGGAGGCCGAGGTGGGAGGATCACAAGGTCAGGAGTTCAAGACCAGCCTGGCCAACATGGTGAAACCCCATCTCTACTAAAAATACAAAAATTAGCTGGGTGTGGTGGTGAGTACCTGTAATCCCAGTTACTTGGGAAGCTGAGGCAGGAGAATCACTTGAACCCAGGAGGTGGAGGTTGCAGTGAGCCAAGACTGCGCCACTGCACTCCAGCCTGGCAACAGAGCAAGACTCTGTCTCAAAAAAAAAAAAAAAAAAGTCCGATATAAAAATGTACATGACCTAATTTTTACATCATAGTAAAACAGGCTCTTTTGAGAGGGGACATGGATTTCTATGCTGAATAGCCATCATTTATACTTGTTCCAAGGTTTCTAACATGATACTATTTCATTGTATTACCACTATTCCAATATTGTTCTGTTGCCCACTGGTTGCCATCTCCACACACTCATCTATCACAAGATTCATAAAGGGATCAAATTCCCACAATATTCTTGGACATGTCTGTCACCATTTAATTTCAATGATAACTTCTTGTCTATAAATTTTTTCAACATGGGAGGGTGAGTTTTGCTCATGGTGTCTACATGGGCTCATAGATGCCTTGAGATGGGATGCATGTCCTCTCTCTTGCTCCTGTGGTAGGCCCAGCAGTCTTGCATCTGGCATCACCCACCTCATTAGCCAATCAATTGTCGGCATTTTTTTTTTAATTTTAATCTTTTCTTTACCAACACCATTATAGAATAATTTTCTTATCATATGGGTTTTTGATAAATTACTGCTAGATTAAGGACATAGATCTGGATAGCTTAAAAGAGAGTAATGGTTCTCAAGTGAAATAAGTGGATAAGGAGGAAGGAGAAAAAAAAAATTTCAAGATTGTTTGGGAAACTTTAACAAACTACAAGTGCTCCAGTAAGGGGCACTAACATACCTGGATATGTGAGTTTGAAAAATTATCCTGGAGATTCTAATCTCCCCAAGAACCCATTACAGAAATAGTGACCAACAGGAAAATTGATATAATGCTAAAAAATTTTTATCCATGGTCCTTTCTTTGCATAAATAACTCATGGAAAATGGATATATGCCTTATGGCATATTTACAGTATAACTCTGAAATACATGTATGCTTACTCATAAATGCATAGTTTTAAATAACATTGTAGGAATGTACACATAAGTATAGAAAGTAAAAAAGATATCAATATAATACATATAAAATATTTAATATTTTCCATCCCCCAAAGCATTTCCTTACACAGCCTACATTTCATACCACTGCTCTCAACAACCATTCAGATGCTAAGCATTGCAAAATACATGCTGAGTCCACATCCACTGCCTTCTCCAGCAATCTCCTTTCAAAGACCACACTTAACTTCCACATAACATACGCTCACCATCCTTCATTGAAGTTTGGAGTTTTATTTCAATTTTTTCCTAGCTTAGTGGATTGAGTATGAATACCAACATTTGGAGATACACAAATTTTTAAACTTCCTGTACCAGGTGGGAGGGGAAACTACTCAGTATATTAGTGAGGATGGCCTATCTATAGCTAATTGTTTTGACAAAATGGGAATACTTCAGAAATTAATATGCCGTTAGCTCTACTTTTATTTCATGTTCATCATGCTTTTTAGAGTTTCAAATAAAGTTGAATTGAATTCAGTTCAAATTCAGAAAAGTGAAAAAATATAAATCAAGACTACCTCAGCCCAGTGGTGGCTCAAGCCTATAATCCCAGCACTTTGGGAGGCCAAGGCAGGTAGATCATTTGTGGTCAGGAGTTCAAGACCAGCCTGGCTAACATGGTGAAACCCTGCCTCCACTAAAAAATACAAAAATTAGCTGAGCAGTAATGGCACACACACACCTGTAATCCCAGCTCCTTGGGAGGTTGAGGCAGGAGAATCGCTTGAACCTGGGAAGTAGAGGCTGTGGTAAGCAGAGATTGTGCCACTGCACTCCAACCTGGGTGACTGTCTCAAAAAAAAAA
>NW_012114955.1:1779654-1837192 GCF_000951035.1 Colobus angolensis palliatus | reverse complement strand
ATGGCGCCACTGCACTCTAGCCTGGCTGACAGAGTGAGACTCCATCTCAAAAAAAATAAATAAAAATAAAAAATAAATAATTAAAAAAATTAAAATTATGTCCTCAGCTGGGCGTGATGGCTGACACCTGTAATCCCAGCAATTTGGGAGGCCAAGGAGGGCAGATTGCTTGAGCCCAGGAGTTCAAGATCAGCTTGGGCAACACAAAGACCCCGTCTCTACAAAAAATACATAAATTAGCCTGGCATGGTGGCATGCCTGTGGTCCCAGCTACATCCAGCTACTTGGGAGGCTGAGGTGGGAAGATCACTTCAGTCCAGGAGCTTGAGGCTGCAGTGGGCTGTGCTTCAGGCCGAGTGCACTGCACTCCAGCCTGGGTGACAAAGCAAGACCTTGCCTTCAAAAAAGAAAGAAAAAAATTGTCCTCTAGAATGTTTAATAAAATGATATTGTGAACATTTAAATTTTGCTGCCAAATGAAACATCTATGTATAAAGTCTTGGTTTTTATTAATGTGTTTATATATGAATGAATATATATACATAATTGCAGCAAAATATTAACAGTGGCTATATGTAGGTGACATGAGAGTATTTTTCTTCCTCATACTTTTCTGTTTCTCCAATTTTCTGCAACACATATATTTATTTTAATATCAGAAAACAAACTTAAAGAAAATCCTATAGCCATTCGTGGTGGCTCATGCCTGTAATCCCAGCACTTTGGGAGGCTGAGGCAGGTGGATCACCTGAGGCCAGGAGTTCGAGATCAGCCTGGCCAACATGATGAAATCCCATCTGTACTAAAAATACAAAAATTAGCCGGGTGTGGTGGCACGTGCCTGTAGTCCCTGCTACTCGGGAGGCTGAGGCAGGAAAATCACTTGGACTCAGGAGGTGGAGGTTGCAGTGAGCTGAGATCATGCCACTGCATTCCAGCCTGGGTGACAGAACAAGACTCTTGTCTCAAAGGAAAGAAAAGAAAGGAAAAGAAAGGAAAAAGAAAAGAAAAGAAAAGAAAAAAAAGAAAAGAAAAGAAAAGAAAATCCTATATATTCAAATAGCCAATACATTTTCTGTGCTTGCCATTTGTTAAGCCTGAAAAAAAGGGATATATCTTACTCATCTGAACACTAGTCTTTTTCTGAGCATAGAAGTCACAAGTTTAGATAAACCATACTGAGGACCTATGTGGAATAGACTCACCAGTTACTGCAGCTCATGACTGGGTTCATTCAAAATTCAAGCAAAACAAAAAGTCTGTGGTTACGAAATGAAACCACCAGGTGCCACTATTGCTTCACAGAAAGGAGTAAAATAATTAGCATGACTATTTTTTAGGAAAAATAAATACATGCTTTCACTCTGGGATAACACTAAAGTCTTCTTAGAAAACATAATAAATCATTATGTTCACTTCATTTCAATAATTTTATGCACATATCCCAAAGGTCAATTGGGAGAGATGTGAAAGCGTGGTTCCTATCAATTCCTATATATGAACAAATAGGGTTGGAATTGAAAATAAAGAACACATCATAGGAAGAAATAAATTCAGGCCATAAAAGTTGACTTTATCTTCTGAAATGTCCTACTAATAGCAGAATTTTAATGCTACTGTGTACCACTGTTTCTGTGGAAAATGTATTCTTCATTCCAACTCTGAACGGCAGGGGATGCATGTCTCTCTATCCTGACTTCCACTTTCAACTGGTAGCTATTTAACTTCTCCATCTATAAAATAGTAATACAACCTCATAGAGTGGTTTTAATGATTGAATAGCTACATCTGTGTAGTGTGGGTAAAAAATTTTTTGTAATAAAAAATTTGATAAAAGACTGACTAGCATCATAAATAACATAAAGAAGGTTAGACAATTTATTACTTCTCTGTAGGAATAAAAAGCTTCCAACTCCTTTGGCGGCTGAGGCCATATCTAAATAAGATCAGGGAACCTCTCTATCCCAGTGGTAAAAAAGGGTGCTAGGTTGGTGTCTCAGGACATAGGTCTTTTGACTCATGTCTAATTCAGGCTCTGTCACCTATGAGGAGTAAACCATGATGAGTCACTGGGCCTTCAGGTTTCTCATCTTCGAAATAAGGGGGTTGGATCAAATGGTTCTTAAGCCCCCTCTTAAGTCCCCTCCAGCCAAGAATCCTATGGTTCTATAAAACTTGTACCACAGAGATTGTCCATCTATTTTTGCATAATATACTTTTCTGACTCAACATTTTGCAGGAATTACAATTGGACGACAAAGGGTTGTAGTAACCATCGGTGCATGCCATGATTCAATCATTTAACATTTATTGAGCTCTTCAATGTACCAGACAAGGTGCTAGACTCTAAGGATATAAAAATGATGATACTATCTCTTCCTTCAAGGATTCTACAGTCAAATTGAGAAACAGACACAAATGCATAATTACAATGCAACAGGCTGGAGGTATGGATTGTGGCATATCTAAGGAGCTGTGGCAATACATGATGAGGTAGGTACCTCATCTTCAGTATGGCTGTTGTTCAGTCAGTTTCATGGAATTGAGAATAACTGTGAGTGACTTTTCCGATTTGCCTAGACCTGTTTTCAAGATGAGAAACTTTCTGGGCAATCCTTTTGTGGCTATACAGACTTTTGCCTCCGAGAGACTTAGACAAGTATTTTCTCAGGTACACATTGCTAGGTTTATAACCTATATGAAAATGAGAAGTGAACTCCCTGTAGCACAGCAGAAAGAAGACAGATAATTATTTGAGCTAGACCAGAAGAGATTCTCCTGCATTTAGCAAAGATATTCACACTCAATTTCAGTCCCATTATGTTTCTAAATCCCCTCTCCTCCTTGGTGTTTTTCACTGGCTGTTTCCTCTTCTCCGAAAAATGCTAGGCTAAGCTTTTCCAGATCTTTCTCAACTAGGTCAGCAACTCTAAACCCCTGCTGCATCTGTGCTCTTGCAATATACCTTCATTGATCTAAGACTCTCAAACCAGGGCATTAAGGGGTTGGAGAAGAAATGAAAGAGCAAATGCCAACCGGTATCACCTAGCAATTTCAAAGGCTACCAAATCCCCATCTACTTACCAGACTTTCAGTAGTAAGTTCCGGCAAATCCTGGATGGTGCAGCAAGGGTAATCCAGGACTGAGATGCTGTAAGATGCAGAGATAAGGACAGGCTTTAGGTAAATGGCAACAGCAGGAATTGGCTGTATCTGAAAAGGGTAGGAGTTATTTCTCTCCAGCAGCCCCTATCCAGTTCCCAAATTGCTTAGTGACCTCAGCTGAAACTGAAGGCTCTGGTGCCAGGCAACTCTAGCTCCAGTCTCCTTTCCTGTCATGAGAGGAACCAATGAGTTCTTTGAGGCTGGCCCCCATCTGGTAGATGCAAAAGAGAGCAGAAAGAGAGCCTCTTTTCTTAGCACTCCTTGCTTCTTTAAAGGAATACGTAAACTTAAGTGCATTTGTGTTTCTGCATTTAACTGTATGTGTGAATATAACTGCTCCCACAGACATGGTCCAAACCCATCCCACCGGGTAACAATCTGAGGATGTGAGGATGAAATGATCCTCCCGTGTCTCTCACCAGATCTTTCTGAAAGCTGGGAGCTCTGGGGAATGATTACAGAAGCCACTCCTAAAGGAAGCTTGAGACAGGGGCAGCTTCCTATAGAAAGGCTAATCTAGGAACTCAAGAATGATAATAGCTGACAGTGGGGGACTGCAAGTTACAGCTCTGTGGTGAGCCCAGGGAAGCAGGCATGAGTTAGGAGGGGAAATAAGGCACTGCATTATGACAAGGACATAGTTACAAAATAAACGACAGCTCTCTCTTTCCTCTTCTCCCTTCTTCATTGACACAACATAGAATCTGGACTAGCTAATCTCTAATGCTCCTTCTGGTTCTGACATTCCACGAGGTTTTGAACACCAATCTATCTGAACTAGTGCAGTTGGAAATGAATAAAGGATGTTGGCAAAGCAGTGGCTATAAAGACGAGTTCACACTGCTATAATGAACCTGTCTCTAGATTTCAAAAGTCAAAATTTCTATACAAGCAAAAGGCAACAATTTATTTGGCCTGAAATGTTTACTTTTGTCCAAGAAACTCAGACAAAGATAACCTGGGGGCCAGGGTAGGAGAGGAGAAGAGTCAGCTTGGGAGAGGACTGTGTCAAACTACCTGTAATGTTGTTCATCATCTTGATTCACTCTATCGGATTTTCCCAGGGTTGCCAGTTCTGTACTGCTCCATTAGGATGAACATTCTTGGCTGGCTCATTCACCTATCCACCCACCTCCTACTGACGAAGCCCTATGGCAAAGTAGGTGCCGGCGACCAGGAAAGAGGGGTGGGAAATCAAATATAGATTTGTTCCTTTCTCTTAGTGAATTGAAATCTAGCCTAAGGGGGCATAAAATTAATTTACAAGTATCTAGAACATCTAGATTGTAAGATCCATGAGAAAATTCTGCAATAATGAGTTGTGATCTCCAAGTTCTCAGAGATCATTCAAAAGTAAAACTTACAGATCGTGCATAAGAGGATCATCTTGTTCAGGCCAACCTTAGCAAAAGGTGTAGTCTGTTGCTACCACTCTTCCAACTCCAAATTGAACCAAATGGATATCTATTGAATTGTCTGTCCCCCCGATTCTAGGTCCATGGGTGCAGAAGGAACATTAAGTTTCTGTATACCACTCCCCTAGCCACAGTTGATCTAGGGGTGAACCTAGGGAATCTGGAATAGGGATTGGAGAGTCAATTCAGTCTCTGAGGTGGGGCATGTTCAGCTCATATAGACATATTTCACTATGCGGCCTGAGAAGCAAACAACGCAGACTGATATATTTGTCAGTGAGAGAGGAAACTGGAGTGGAAATACAGAGGCCTGGTGTCTTACAGATAGAAGTGGAAGGCTTTCTGGGCTCCCCACACTACAGACCACCCTGAGGTCCAGAGCTGCATTGCTGTCCTAGGTTCCTCAAGATGACACATGTCATTTCATTCTGACAAAGTCACTATTCTGCATGAGTCTAGTCCAGCTAGCTTTGGTTACTTTTAACCCAGAGTGTTGACTGATACACAGAGGTGCCTGCTTGCAGTTGTGACCCTGACACAGCCTGACCTGTACTTCATTTTCCCTGGTAACTCAAGTAGCACATCTCAAGTGCCAGTTTTAAAGGGGTCAGTGCACAGGTCTCCATATTATTAGGAAAAACCTATCCTCCAATGCTTACCCTCAAGGGAGAGTGTTTAAAGCAATCTTGCATATGCTAATATTAACCAATGCTTACAACATTTCTATGATATAGTCAGAAAAGGTATTCTTAAAGATGAAAATACTGTGGTTCAGAGAAACAGTGTCTTGCTTGAGATTACATAACTAGCAAGTGGCAGATCCAGGTCACGAATCCAAGTCTCATGACTTCAGGTTCCATAGGGGGTGTGTGTGTGTTTTAAGCTACATATAAGTAGGCTCCTTCTCCATGGTGGAATTTCAGGCAGTACTGACAGACTAGTGTGGCAATATCTCTAGTCACCCCAACTATGAGATTAGCCCTCTTACTTCTACTTTAGGAATTTTGCCTCTGGTAAACTCTACTGATTAACGTATTTCCAGTTCTTGTGAAAGTAGAATATTAAGGAACAAGGATGTATTCTGTAATCCCCAAGTCCCTGCTTGTCTGGAGGAATGGAAAGCAATTTGTATTCACAGGGAAGCCTATGTTCTGATCCTGTCTCTGATGCTTACTTAAGGGGTCTCACCAGTTTGTTAATTTTGTTAATATCTCTGAATTTGTTTCCTAATTGGCAAAATGAGAATAAAACGTATAACAACTCTTAGCATTGCTGAGGAGATTAAATAATGAATGCAAAATACCTTATTTTTTTAAACTACAAATTGACGTACCCCAGTAAATTCTATTATGTACCTTCAGTTATAAATTTTGTATAATGCATTACAGTTTACGAAACAGCGTAACTGTTCCAATTGCTCCAACTTATGATTTATACTAAAATAAGGCCTGGCCAGATAAGCAGGTTGTTTCACAAAAAACAACCCCTGGATCTACCTGACACAGAGCTAAAAACTCATCACTGCCACTTCATTTAAGTCATGACATTTTTCAGTGTTTAAAACTATTAAAATACAAATACCTCCCTAAAGAAGGCAAACCATACACTCCATCAGCTAACACTTCAAGAAAATTAAATTTAACAGTGACAGCTCGAAGACAGGAGGGACTAGGGACACCAGAAAAACTGAAAGGCTCGGAGATGATGTAATTTTCTCAACCACCCCAAAATAACCCCTTGAAATAAATAAATAAACCTGTCCAGAGTTCATACCTGTTTTTGGCAGTGATGTATGACAAGATATTTTGATTGAAGAACTTCAGGATCAAGGGGATGCAGTTGGCAAATACCAAATGTTGCGATACATATTCAAACTGAATTAAAAATCAAAGCAGAAAGGGCTGCTTATTTGGAGGAGAATGGAAAATATGTTTGAGAAAAAGAGAGGAAGTACAAATCTAATACCCATTCCTGAGAATATCTACTATCTACTATCCACTTGTGTTATCAGTCTTCCTGTCTGGGAAATGGGAAGAATCATCTTCACCCAGCCCATCCTACATGGAGGGGGATAATCTGCAGTATATGTCACAAGCACAAAATAAAGAAGCCAGAAAATAAAATCCCACTCCAAAACATAGAAAGAATTGCTGTGAGATTTGTTCCTAAGCCCAAAAGGAAGGGAAGGCTCCCTGAGGGAGTTGTTTTCCATGCCAAACCTCTGGCTCATAATGTTTCAACTGTGATTGATATAGCAGGGACAGCTGCAGCTTACTCCTGGCATCACTCAGTCAGGATGGTGACAGCACATAATAACCAAATGGACCACTGGGCTCCAGCTCCAGTATGTCTGGTATACCATATTATCCTTAGTATTTAGAATATCAGTAAGTATACTGGCTGCTTGGAGAATGGGGGGAGGGGGAAAAGAATATTAGTAAATATTTTAATTAATTAATGAATGAACACGAGCCCTTCAGCCAACAGATACTGCATTGAGAAGTCTAAGGTGTCTTTGATAGGCTAAATACCAGAATGTGGAGACTCCATTCTGCTCTCTTGAATCCAGATGTGGTTTGTATACAGGACAACCTAGTGGGGCAGTTGCCATAAGAGCAGTGTCATGGGGGTTATGTTACCCATGACACACTAAGGAGCGTCAAACACAGTTTATCTCCAGATCCAGAACCTAGTATTCTAGTATAGAAATGGGGTTGAGAAAGCAGAGAACTGTGGTGTTTTAAATCCTCAGCTCTCTGATCGCCAACAAGTAGCCAAGCAGCAAGCTAAGCTGCCTTATGGCCCTGGGTATGTAGTTAGAGCAGTGGAGTCAGCTTATGCCAAGACCACTTCCCTCTTCTGTTCAATATTTTCTCCCTGGAAAGTTATTTATTTTATTCGTAAAATCCAGGGTATTTTCCAAAGCCCCAGACAAAAGAGCCAACACATATCCAGTATCATCTGATGGAAAACTTTTTTCAGTTTGAGATGTGCCTGTGGCCCTGTCAGGATTCACTGACACACACTGGCAAGGCCCATCATGCCATCCACCTGTCTGGCTGTGAATCCACACACTTCCCACCAAGAAAAGCAGAAGTAAACACACATCCACAGTTCTCTGTTCTCTTTCCACTAGAAACACTATCTCCTACCTACCCCTACTCCTCCCAGCCCTGCTGCCGCTCAGCAAACACTGGCAAAAGTGGGAACACTCAGGGCAACCAAACACACCCAATGATGTCTTTGAATGCATGAAAGTGGAAATACTCTGGTTGATAGGGCCATGGACATAGACCCTGCAGAAGTCTCTCTGTACTCTGAGGACCTGCTTTTCTACCAGCAAGCTTGATTCTGACTTCATAGGAGGAAAATGTGGTAGAGCCTCTGGGCAAGAATGAGAAGCATTCCTCTTTTCCCCGTGGTCTCCTCACAGATAGGAGCATCCATTTGCTGTCCCTATCTTGTCCCTATATCTTGGCAATGCCCACGAAACCAAGTCCAAACTCCTTAGCATGGCAAACAATGTTTTACGGGAAAGCAGCTTCTTAACTTTTCTTAGCTTTGATTTCGTCATCTATAAAAGAGGTATTAGGCCGGGCGCCGTGGCTCAAGCCTGTAATCCCAGCACTTTGGGAGGCCGAGACGGGCGGATCACGAGGTCAGGAGATCGAGACCATCCTGGCTAACACGGTGAAACTCCGTCTCTACTAAAGAATACAAAAAACTAGCCGGGCGAGGTGGCGGGCGCCTGTAGTCCCAGCTACTCGGGAGGCTGAGGCAGGAGAATGGCGTAAACCCGGGAGGCGGAGCTTGCAGCGAGCTGAGATCCGGCCACTGCACTCCAGCCTGGGCGACAGAGCGAGACTCCTTCTCAAAAAAAAAAAAAAAGAGGTATTAAATAAGACTACTTCATAGGGTGGAGAGAATTAAATGAGGACCTAGACAAGCTTAACAGGGTGCTAGGCACAGGATAGGCGCTCAGTAATTGTGTGCTAGCATATAGATTATGATATGCTCCCTGCCGATTCCTCCAGCTTCATGTGTCACCAGACCACGCCCATCTTTCCCCACCCCAGGCAGAACTCCAGCAACATTTAATTACGGTTTTTAAAGGTACTTTGCTCTCTCTCTTCCCCCTCTGGACTTTTACATATTAACTTTTCTGCTTGAAATGTCTCCTGACCTCCTTCCCTAACAATTCTCATATCCTGGCTAACATCTGTTTTTTTAGGACTCAGGTTAGAAGTCATTTCTTCTCCATCTCAAGCTGGATTAGGTGTTTCCATAGCAACCAGTGCTTATCGGTATCAGCACACTTATCTCTCTATAATTGGCTACTTATGTATCTGTATCCTTTATAAGATTTCAAGGCCTTGAAGAGCCAGAACTGTGCCTTATTCTCAGAATTATATCTCAAATGTTGGAAAAGTGCTTCACATATAGAAAACTATGGTCAATATACCTTCCCCCCCATTTTTGTGAAATGCTTACATTCTCTCTTGCATTGTTTTAAAAACTGGCTGGGCATATTCCTAAGAAGCTAGAGATTCCTACCCACAACCCTGAGATAACTTACAAGGGACACAGACATCTGCACCTTTCTAGGACAGTTCCCACTCCATAACCCTACCCTAAGCTCATGCAATGGGTGTCTGGATTCCCTGAGGGAGGACAAAGAAAAGGCTGGAAGATATTCATCAGAACTAAAAGGGCCCTTGCACCCTTCCTTTGAGAGATCGGGCCTGGAAAACACCCAAGACCTGTGGAGAAGTGCTCCTAGCTGCTCACCTGGTAAATATGGTTGAGTTTGAAGTGTTTGAGGAGTAGCAGAAGCAGGGTAGAAATACTCTTTACAATAATCTCCTTGTGCCTGTTCACATCGATGCCCAGCTTCATGCTCTGGAGAACAGTGATGCTACAATGGGGAGAGAAGGTATTAGCGCAGAGAGTGGCCTTAAAGGGAGCCCTGCAGGGATCCAGGTATTTGGGTCTGATATAATACACACAAGAGAGCCAGAACTTGGGAAACTTGAACTTCTGTGCCAGGGAAACCTCCAGAGTTCCCACTTATGAGCCTGTCTGAAGAAATGCTCCATTGATTTCTTTGTTTCTGTCTCTCTTTTGGCAAGCTCATCCCTTCGCAATGTTCACCCAAATACCTGGGCAGCCAGTCGCTGACACTGGTGTCACCCTCCAGATCCTGAGTTCTGAGCTAAAAAGAGCTAAGCAGAAAGCCCTGAAGGGGGAAGGGGGTACTGGTGGGCAGAGAGGAGGAGATCTCTTTGGAGACAATCTCTGTAAGTGTTAACAAGGTGAATGGGGACTAGAGAGAGCCTGCAGATAAGACAGCTAGTATCCAGCAGCTGCTCCCATTGAAGCACTCACGGCATCTCCTCAGGTAGGACATCTGCCAGGATATTGATAGAGTCTGTCTTAGCCTTGGAGGTGGGAGCTGCAGCCAGCAGAATCTTAAGCAGAGCGATCTGGGAAGTAGAAAATAAGGAAATTCACCACTGTCAAATCCACTCAGCAAGGGAGTGATTCTTCCGCACCCTAACTGCCTATAAAAAGTGTTTTAAAGCCATTCTCCAAGTTCTTCCCTCAATGACCATATCTCCCCAGTGTCCAGAAGAGCAAACAGGTGCCCAGTCCTGAGAGGCCTGCCTGTGAGGCTAAGGAGAAAGCCAGAGGGAGTGCATTGGCTGTTCTGCTTCAAGACTGTTCTTTCCAGGGCCTGGCATGGTGGCTGATGCCTGTAATCCCAGCAATTTTGGAGGCCAAGATAGGCAGATCACTTGAGGTCAAAAGTTCAAGATCAGCCTGGCCAACATGGTAAAACCCCGTCTCTACTAAAAATACAAAAATTAGCTGGTGTGGTGGCGCATGCCTGTAATCCCAGCTATTAGGGAGGCTAAGGCAGGAGAATCACTTGAACCTGGGAGGTGGAGTTTGCAGTGGGCCGAGATCGCACCACTGCACTCCAGTCTGGGCGACAGAGTGAGACTCCACTTAAAAAAAAAAAAAAAAGACTGTTCTTTTCTTTTTTTTTTTTTTTCTTTTTGAGGCAGAGTCTCGCTCTGTCGCCCGGACTGGAGTGCAGTGGCCAGATCTCAGCTCACTGCAAGCTCCGCCTCCTGGGTTTACGCCATTCTCCTGCCTCAGCCTCCCGAGTAGCTGGGACTACAGGCACCCGCCACCTCGCCCGGCTAGTTTTTGTATTTTTAGTAGAGACGGGGTTTCACCATGTTAGCCAGGATGGTCTCGATCTCCTGACCTCGTGATCCGCCCGTCTCGGCCTCCCAAAGTGCTGGGATTACAGGCTTGAGCCACCGCGCCCGGCCTATTTTTTGTATTTTTAGTAGAGACGGGGTTTCACCATGTTAGCCAGGATGGTCTCGATCTCCTGACCTCGTGATCCGCCCGTCTCGGACTCCCAAAGTGCTGGGATTACAGGCTTGAGCCACCGCGCCCGGCAAGACTGTTCTTTTCAAAGGGGAAGATGGAAGGAACAGAGTGAGAGGGACAGTGTGTAGAAATAAGGTGGGAGGCATAAGCCCAACTTCTCCCACTCTTTTCTTTCCTCTAACCCGAACCATTGGCATCTTCCCCATTCCCAGCCTGAGGCTATCTAGTACATGACAGACCACAGCAGATCTCAGAGGGACTACAGTACTTATCTCGGAGGAGGGTCCCCAGTGTATCCTGTAGAGACCCCAACTTATTCCCCACCCTTCCCAAAGAAGGACTAGGGAGAATAGCACCATCAGAGGAGCACTGAGGAAACCTCAGAATTTTCATGTGTCAGAGAATGCCTTGCCAAAGGCACAAAGGCTCAGAAAACAAGTTCAAGGGTTGGACAGGTCCACTTGAAATGGTTTTTAGCTGTCTGTTCCTTGCAGCAGAGAAGGGCAGCTCTGGCCTAGCCATCTCCTTACCATATACTGAGGGAGGCTGTACAGCATTCCCTGGTAGAGGATTTCACATGGCGTCTCTGGTACCACCTCTTCCCCCTATGGCAAGAAATACATGGTTTGCCAACGCCACTTTCCAGGTGACCAAAGGCTTTATTTTCTTGGTTATGAGGGGTGACCTGAAAAGAGCACTAAGCTGGGAGTCAGATCTAGGTTTCTACCCTAGCTGTGTTAATGACTCACTGTATGACCTTGGATAAGTCACATTCCTTCTCTGAGTCCTAGTTTTCTCTTCAATAGGACCATCAGGTTGGCCTGGATGACCTCTCAGGACCTGGGAAACTGGAACAGATGCTACAGAAGCACTTCCTATGGTGTTGATCTGAGGCTGAGAACTCTAGAACATTCTGTAAGCCTGGAAGGAGAGGTAGGTGGCTCAATAGTGAGGGTTTAAAAGGAAGTTGGGTAACATATGGCCTGGTGAAACAGGAAGGAATATCAGCAAAGAAGCTTTTAAGTGGATGGAAATGATTTTCTTCCCCTCTCCATTCACCCCTACATCACTTTCTCCTTTCTGACCAGCCCCCTCATATACAACTATCTCTGTCCTACTGATGACATTTACTAAGCCTTTTATCAGAGTGGGGAGGCTGGAGCCTCAGGGACCCAATAGGCTGCTCAGGTCACTGTCATCTTTGATTGGTCAAATGCAGTTCCCTTCCTCCTACAAGGTCCCTCTATTACAGGGCAAGGGTTCACTGCCATGAGACCCTGAGGCAGAGAAGAATAACCAGCCTCCTTCTGTCCCACACAACTCATCTGCTGCTTAAATGGATGTAAGTCCTAAAGGGACATTCAGCGGAGCCTGGCAATCCTGGCATGTTTGCCTTTCTGCTCTCCAAAAGGCCAATTTCAAACCATCTTCCCTCTCTTCAAACCAACTCCTTTGCCCACCATGCCTAAACAGTTGCTGATCCTGCCTCACACTTCATGGAGAAAACAGAAGCACTCAGACAGGCACACACTCATCTTCTCAACACCAAATCTACAAAGAGTCTTCTTCCTTCCTTCTTAACATGAAGGAAGAACCGCCTGTGCTCTAACAAAGGTCAATCTCCTACTTGTGCTCAGGATCCCACACCCATTTGCTTTGTTGAATACCTCAGTCCTGCAATTATCCCCTCTTGGATCATTTATTTTAGGACAAAAAAATGCTCCAGTATCTCTCAGCTATAAAACATCCTCCCCTTGACCTCACATTCTCCTTCAGCTACCATCCACTTTCTCTCCTCTTCACAAAACTTTTATATCATCTACCTCCTTTTTTGACATTCCCTTCAATACACTCCAATTAGGCTTTCAGTCCCACTACTTCACTTAGAGTTGCTCTTATCAAGGTCATTATCTTCATGTTGCCAAATCCAATGGGCACCTTGGTTCTTACCATAATGCCACTTATTAGTAGCATTTTACTCAGCAGATCACTCCTTTTTTCTTGAAAGACTTTCTTAGCTTTTATGATGATATCATAATCTCCTGGATTTCCAGCCACTTCACTGTCTTTCGTACTCTTCTGGCTCCTTTCCTGACACATCCCCACCTCAACATACTGGCGTGCCCCAGGACTTTGTCCTGCCTTCCATTCTCTTCTGTCTCTACTCCCTCCTTGGGTTATCTCAGTCAGTTCTACGGCCTTTAACACTGCCTATAAGTGTTACAAACAACTTCTGAATTTATTTCTCAAAGTCAGCCCTCTCCCTAGAATTTTAGACTTGTATTTCCAATTGCCTGCAGCTCCACATGGGTATCTAATGGGCATCTAAAACTTAGTATGACCAAAACAGAACTCTTGATATTCCCCCCACATCCTGGCAAATGGTACTTCTTGATTTCCTTCTTTGCCTCTCTAACCACATCCAAATGCACTGCAAGTCTTGTCAGCTACATCTCCAAATCCAGGTCAGCATCATCTCTCACCTTGACTATTTCAAGGGTTTCCTAACTAATCTCCCTGGAGTGGGTCTACGCTTTTCTGGTCCAATCTTTACACAGAAGCTAATGTTTTTAGAAACATAAATCAGATCATATCACTCCCCTGCTTAAAATCTCCAAAGGCTTCCTTCCCTTTGACTGTGAGTCTACTTCAAGTTCTCTACCTTTGCTTACAGGCCCTTGGCAAAGTGGCCTTAGGCCATCTCTCTGACTCTATCTGTAGGATCCCGGCCTTCGGCCCTGTGTTCTAGCCACAACAGCCTTCTTTCACTACCTCTGACACTCTAAACCTGCTTTCCCCTTGCTAAGGCTGTTCTCTCTGTTTGGAATGCTCTTTCCTCTGATGTTCCTATGGCTGGCTCCCTGTCCCTCAGATCTTGGCTTCAATGTCACCTTCTCAGAGGTCTACCTACTGACTGCCCAATCTTAGTAGTCTACCGATGCTTCTTTCATGTTATCCTGTTTAAATTTTTTTCATTGTATTTACCATTCTTTGATAGTTTGGTTTACTTAACTTTTTGTTTTTTATCTTTCTTCCTCAACTTCAATATATCATGAAAGTAGGGACCTTGTCTTGCCTGGAACACAGTTAGAGCCTAATATGCTGAAATGAATGCATGCACACATGCTCTGTTACAACACTGAAGACAGATTTTCTTCTACTCTTCTCCTGTGCAGGACCTCCTTGGCTCACCAAAGACATAGGGCACTTCTCCAGCTCCTCTTCATTCTTGATCTGCACATCTGCGATGGAGATATACTTGTGCTGACAAAGATAAGAAGACATCAACAAGGGCTGAGGGCCTCATTCACATGTGTACCAATCTCTTACTTAAATTCCCCAAAAGCAAGGAAATGTTCTGCTTATGGGTTTGTCACCCCACATAGATATGAACTCTTTCAAGGCAGGAGTCTTTTTTTTTTTTTTTTTTTTTTTTGCAGACGGAGTCTCGCTCTGTCGCCCAGGCTGGAGTGCTGTGGCCGGATCTCAGCTCACTGCAAGCTCCGCCTCCCGGGTTCACGCCATTCTCCTGCCTCAGCCTCCCGGGTAGCTGGGACTACAGGCACCGCCACCTCGCCCGGCTAGTTTTTTGTATTTTTTAGTAGAGACGGGGTTTCACCATGTTAGCCAGGATGGTCTCGATCTCCTGACCTCGTGATCCGCCCGTCTCGGCCTCCCAAAGTGCTGGGATTACAGGCTTGAGCCACCGCGCCCGGCTTCAAGGCAGGAGTCTTAATCACCTCTGCATCAACAGCACCAGTCAAAGTGCTTTGTGCACAGTGTTTCTGTTTATTCTGTTTCTACATTTGCTGAAGAGCAGCAAATACCTAAGCATTTATCTTCAAACAAAGTAGAAGGGTTGCCGGGCGTGGTGGCTCGCGCCTGTAATCCCAGCTCTCAGGGAGGCAGAGGCGGGAGGATAGCTTGAGCCCAGGAGTTTGAGACCTGCCTGGGTAATATAGCGAGACCCCGTTCTCCAAAAAAAGAAAAAAAAAAAAAAAAAGACAAAGTGGAAGGAAGGGGAAGCCAGAAACAGGCCCCTGCCCCTGGACCACTGCCCTAAGAGTTTTGATGAGTGTGCATGTATGCATGGAGTGATGACTCCATGCATACAATGGATATAGAGCAGGCTCCTATTCAATCCTGGGCCTTTGGAAGTCAGTGGACTTATGGAGAGAGAGAAGTGAAAGGAAAAGAAGCAAGGAATGGGAAGAGAGAGAGAAGAATGGGAAGAGGAAAAAGAAATGAGAGGAAGAAAGGAGAATTTTAAAATCTACCTGAATATAGGAAACTGAGTAAGTAAAGAGAGACCTAAGCTTTCCTAATTGGCCAAAGGACTGCAGGGGGAATGCAGAAGGTCCAGAAAGAGTCTGGTATAAAAGCCCACCCGGGCCAGGTGCGGTGGCTCACTCCTGTAATCCCAGCACTTTGGGAGGCTGAGGCGGACGGATCATGAGGTCAGGAGATCGAGACCATCCAGGCTAACACGGTGAAACCCCATCTCTACTAAATATACAAAAAATTAGCCGGGCATGGTGGCGGGCGCCTGTAGTCCCAGCTACTCGGGAGGCTGAGGCAGGAGAATGGCATGAACCCGGGAGGCAGAGCTTGCAGTGAGCCGAGATCGCGCCACTGCACTCCAGCCTCGGGGACAGAGCAAGACTCTATCTCAAAAAAAAAAAAAAAAAAGCCCCACCCAGTATCCAGGAGCCTGGTAATCTGACCTGCTTTGATGGCTCCCTATCCCTGAAGACTGACAGCCCACCCCGGTCACCTGCTTTAGGGTCTTCACACTCTCATGGATGGGCCTGGGTAATCCAACCAATGTATCTGTGTCCCTGTAAAAGGCCAGACATACCAGATCATAAGCTTCCAAAGTACAGAGAACTACTGATACCCCAATATCCCCCTAGAG
Source organism: Colobus angolensis palliatus (assembly GCF_000951035.1). NCBI lineage: Eukaryota > Metazoa > Chordata > Mammalia > Primates > Cercopithecidae > Colobus > Colobus angolensis. Next base: position 1,821,292 of record NW_012114955.1, on the reverse strand, counting down.
TCACATGGACCATGCTACTTTCAACAACATCTACCCCCAGTACCCTAGACCTTCCTCTGCAAGCTTGTAGGTCCCACATCAGTGCTTCAGGACACAAAAATAATAATAGTACACAGAAATGTTCCTGGAAATCAGGAGACTTTTATAGTCTTTTGGGTACTCACTTGGTGTGGGAGTGGTAGATTCCTACTTAAAAGGGGTATAGCCCAATGACATCTTGACTGTGAAACTCCACTAATAAAGACTCAGTTTTCAAGAGGCCAGTGGAAAGGATTCATGAAGATGGGGAAATGGGGGAAGATTGGATCCGTTCTAACCATGTCTCTTCTTCACAGAATTTTAGCCCATTAGAGCAGGAAGGGCCCATAGAAACCATCTAACTCAATAACCTCAGAAAAAAATTAAGGCCCAAAAGAGAAAGGACTTGTTGCTCAAAGTCCTACAGTTGGCTAAAAACACAAAAGTTCTTTGAGGAAAAGTGGAAGAAACTCAAGGAAAAAAAAAATCCATAGAAAGAACCCAAAGTAGTCACTGGGAGTTGTCCATGGCCTAGGGGCTCTAGGTTACATTATGACTACCAGGCACCATCCCTCATTCCAAGCTATCTGCTCCTCTGGCCCCCTAGGAACCACTCTATAGTCAGTTCCAACCATTCAGTCACTTACTGCCCCAGGGTGAATCCGATGAACTTGTTCCTGCTCATCTCCAAGAAGTGCTCAATGTCCTTCTGTCTGAGAAGATGGTGGAAAGACCAATCCCAGAGAAGGGAAGAAAAGCAAACTTTGAGAGAGAGAAACTTTCCAGGCTCCTACCCCTCCAATCAGAGGACTGGAGAGGTGGAAAAAGGCAGCATCAACAGAAGGAATTTCAAACCCAGGAGTTCTGACTGCCAGACCAACTTAACGAGCCTTGAATACATAGACTACCCCATCTTGGGCCTTTAGAGACTGAAACCCCAAAGCATAGGGGTCCCTGATGCTATTAAACCTACCTGACCTTTGGGGCCCAGGGCAGGCCCTTGGGAAAAGTCACCCGCTCAGCAGAGAGGGGTGCCTCTGAGGGTGGAGGTGGCACCAGAGGGTCCTGCTCTAGCAGGTCTAGCTCTCCATCCAAGGTTCGTTCTCCATCACCAGCAGACTCCTCTTCCTCCTCTGTGGCTGGCTCCTCAGTCTTGAAGAGATCCCTTTCATTGTAGATGTCCAGGCTGTCCTGCTTAGTGAGGAGTTGCTGGAGGGGAAAGAAAAGAGGGTAGGCGTGCAGAGAGCTCACTCTGGGCATCCTTATCTGAGGCCACCCCATATCCACAGACCTCCAGATTTCAGGGAACATGGAATCTGAACACAGCCCTTGTGAAAACATCCAATTCCCCACCTCAACCCTACTGTCCCCACCCAAACCAATAACAGAACAAGAAGTTCTCAGGCAACCCTGCCATTAGCCAGGGAACAGAGCATAGATAATCCCAAAGTCACAGTTACTTAGCTTTCAGAAAGCAGTGATGCCTTTTTTTGCCAGCACTTTCCTTCCTAATTATGCTCTGCTTAGGTGAACATTCAATTAGTTTGCCTTCTGTGAGCATACACCAGCTGGCTGACTGAGGAAGAGGAGGACAGAAGCTTGCTGCTAGGCAGAGGGAAGCAAGTTTGGAATTTTAAATCTTGTGACAGAGAAAAAAAGATTGGACAGAAATAGGCCAAAAAGTTAACAGTGACTGTCTCTGGTTGTTAAGATTGTGGGTGATTTTTTTTTTTTTCCCGTCATCACATTTTTATATTTGTTCCAAATCTTCTACAATGAGTAAGCATTACTTTATAAAACAAAAATAAAGGTTAAAAAATTTTATTGCAGATAATGGAGACTGGATTACTGAGCACTACTGTCTAGCCTGTTGATGAACTCAAGTAGGTCAGGCAGGGGAGTTTGTAAGAACATAGTCAGGTCTCAGTATAACCTGTCATTCTGACCTTTTCAGGACAGCAGACTACAGTCATGTGCTGCACAACGATGCTTCAGTCAACAATGGACTGCATACATAATTGTGGACCCATAAGATTATAATACTGTATTTTTACTGTGCCTTTTCTAGGCTGAGATACACAAACACCATTGGGTTACAATTGCATATGGTATTCGGTATGGTAACCTGCTGTACAGGTTTGTAGTCTAGGAACAATAGGGTATATGCCTCGGTATGCAGTAGGCTATGCCATCTGGGTTTGTGTAAGTACACTCTATGATGTTTGCTCAGTGACAAAATTGCATAATGACACATATTTCAGATTGTATCTCTGTCGTTAAGTGTCACACGGTTATATACATAGACCCCTACCCAGTCATCTCTTAAATGTAAGCCTTTGGTTCCGGGGCCAGTTAAGAGTGTGGCTGGCTGACAGTAAACCTTCCTGCTGCTTCAAAATAGTAAAATACCTTACCCCAGAAAAATGGATTAGGTTGGAGACCTGTTCCGGTACCCTGGGTCCCTATTCTCAGGATTATACCCTTAATTGTTGTTCAGAATGTAAGGAACTCCAGGCACTGAGGTTCAGGCCAATGATTCTGTAGCAAGACATGGCTATATGATGTGGTATCACAGTGTCACATCACAACAGCCCAGAGGGCTGTCAGGGCTGGGGGATAGAGTCAAACTGGAGACTCTTAAGATTTCAGGTTGGTCACAGGGCCAACCCAGGCAGGATGAGCCAGGTCATTTACTGCTTTTTCCTACCACATCCAGAGTAGCTTAGAATCTTGACTTTTGGACAGTGAGTGCCACAATACCATTGTCTGCTTCAGTCCATACCCTTCGAGAGCCACGGCGGCCTCGCAGCTTGGAGGGTGGGGGTGCCAGCTGAGACTCTCCCAGGTCAAGAGTATAAGAGGGAGGGGAGGCAGCACGCATGCTCTTCACCACCTGGATACTGTCTTCAGCCAGTGGAGGCAGGCCCAGTTCTGCCCGCTTCTGTACTTTGAGAGTCTGCAGATGCTCAAATCCACCGAGGGTAAACTAAGGAAGAAACAGGAAAGGGGCAGAGAGAGAGGACGGAAGGGAAGTAAGAGAGAGCCAAGGTCAGGGAAACATGGATGAAAAGAAAGAGCCACAACCTCCAGTCCCTTCAGAGATTTTCCTTAATAAGGAGGTAGTAAAACAGAAAGAGGCAAATATGATTACCATCCCCACGGCAACTGAGGAGCTCAGGGGTCAGGATAAAGCATTATTTACTGCCCCAGTATGGGAAATATCACAGAAGTTAGGAAAGGAATTCCTGGGGGCCTCCTCAAAAAAAAAAAGAGAAAGAAAAAAAATAGGAAACTATCTCCCTTTTTAATGAACACATCCAGGTGCTATAAATCCCCAGAGTCACTCAATTTCCTCTGCAGTCAAGAGGCAGTTCCCCCTATTAGGCCTGCCTTGTGAGATGGGAGCCAAAAATGAAGGATCAAGTTGAATAACTAGTAACAAAAACGTAACCACATATTTATAAGAACTTCATTATTTTTTAAAAAGCAAATCCTGGCCAGACACAGTGGCTCATGCCTGTAATCCCAACATTTTGGGAAGCCAAGGTGAAAGGATTGCTTGAGACCAGGAGTTCAAGACCAGCCCGGGCAACACAGGGAGGCCTGTCTGTAAAAAAATTATTTTTATTAAAAAAAAAATACATATCCTCTGTTTATCTGGAGGGAAGGCAGGCACTCACCGCAACCTTTTATAGCTAGAGAAACTGAGGTCAAGGGAGTTGCCCAAAGTTTCTCAGTATCAGCAAAGACCAGATCTACCAACTTTCAACCAGTGTTCTTTCCATCAAACATTGGCTTTAATAAGAGAAGGTACCACTGACATCCCCAATTTATGGAGTGGCATATCCCATCCATCCAATAGAAACATGAAACCTATTCTAACATAGAGCATCTGATGTCTCTAGGACAGCCTTGTTGCCCCTCCAAATTAGCAGTTGGCTAAGGGCTGCCCTATTCTGCTCCCTGGCTCCAGCCTCCTGGAATGCGACTAGAACAAACTGAGGTGGCATAGGGTATTGCTGATCTGATAATGTGGGAATGGGGAGAATCACTCACCATGACCACCTTCCAGAGCAGAAGCAGGACCTTCTTTATGGGGAAGTGAGGAGCCAGGCCACTGCAGAACTTGGTAACCATGGAGAAGAGTAAAAGGGCAAAAGGCTCCTCATTATGCATGGAGAAGCCTAGGGGTGAAGAGAGAGGGGAATGAGAAAGTGAGGATGAGGCAGCTAAAACCGTGTTCATGTAACCCTGATTCTGGACACACAGAGGAAGACACTCACCTCCCCTGAATAATTCCAGAGTACTTGGTCCTGAGAAGGAGGCTTAGACCCCCAGAAGGAAGCCCCTCAAGGGCAGGAAGGTAGGCCATGGAATTAAAATGGCTTAGGCCCCAGAGCTTAGGGTGATGCTCTGGGGTTGGATGTCAAACTAGAAGTAACAATAATGAAGACATTGCTTTCTGGCTAAAGTACTCAATGTCATTCACTTTCCCACATCAATAAATATATTTTTAAAATCCCATAGGCCTTCATATCCTATCCCTGTCAGATGACAACACCAACTTACATTTGAGCAGAACTCAGTTTTCAAGGTGACTCAACTCATTTTTTCATGTGGGATTCGTGATGGAGTGGGAGAGGAATGGCTATTCCCACTTATAACCAAGGAAACCAAGGCATAGAGAAGTTACATGGCTGGTCTTAGCTAATAGATACAGGGGGGCAATCAAGCCCAGCCCTTGTGCCTGCCATGCAGTATCTCTGTCCTAAAAGAAAGGACATTAATTTTAAAAAAGAAAACAAAAGAAGAAAAGGACTGTGCCTCTCCTAGGCAGATGCTCTGCTTCCCCTCTCCCATTAGCACCCCATCCACACCTTCCTCAAGTGCCATTTCTTACTTAATTCGGTGCGGAAGGTCTCCCGGGCTGTCCTCCACCCACAGGGGTCTGTCTCTCGCTCCAGGCGAATATTTTCCACCATTAGGTACATAACACTCAGCAGCACCCTGGGGTTACAGAAGAGTCACAAGAGGTTCCCAAGGCAATTCCCAGCCCACAGTCAGAGACCTCAGGGATGGTATCTGTGGGAGCCCAACCCAGTGAGATTAGCTAGAGGGCAACTTCCTAATGGTCTGAGTCATCTGGGATTTGGGGAAAAGGTAACCCAGGTGCTAATCATCCGCCCTGTTCCAAGCCCATAGTTAGCCCCACTCACCTGAGCTCTGTGCTATCAGCTATGGAGACAGCTGGTTTCCGAAGAGCACTGCTACAGGCCTGGCTGTTGCTGCCAGGGGGAGGAGAAAAAGAACAGGAATGCATAAGACCTTTTTTCTCTCTGTGCTCTTACTTATCACTCACACAAACATGAGTGCTTGCCATTCCCTGGCTAGGCAGCCACTAATGAAACTGGTCTAGGGTAAAGGAGCCGACAGAATTCCCTTGCCACCTCAGCAAACTCTCTTATCTATGGTGAAGACAAGGCAAGCGCAGGATCTGTGGTATCCACTCCTCTTGCATTCCCCACTATGCTTAGTATTGTGCTGGACATAAAACAGATGCTAAGAAACACCTGATGAATAATAAGCAGATTGCACCCTATCTCAAACTCCTGGGTGATGGGCATAAGACAAAACAAGGGGTCACTGTAGTGGTAGCAGCAAATAAGGCAACCTCTAGAACTATAGCCCATGAGGGAAAGAATTGGGCACAGTGACAGGAATTGATTTCCTGTCTTTCTTGGGTCATGCACTCAAAACAGTTTCCCTCTTGAATTACAGAGTTAGGCTGAGCTAAGAAAGTCCTTGAATAAAAAAGAGAACCCACTCAGGATAGGCCCCTGAAGCCCAGGATTAAAGCTGTAAGTGAGGCAGAAGCTGCAGATGTATCCAACTTCAGGGAGGGAGAACAGAATATCAGAGAACATGGCTGGATGGAGGGGAACTGTCAATGAGCTTTGGGCTGAGGTGTGAGTAGACCCAGTTCCTCTCAGGAGCTCTCTATAGTGAGGGAAGCAGCACAGAATATGAGGCCCCTTTAAGGAATAGGGGTTGTGTAGGCCAGCCCTTCCCCTAAGGCTTCTCACTCAATTTCCATGTGGAGTAGCTCCAGGAAGGTGGAGAAGGTCCCCATCTGATACAGCAGGAAGCAGTTGTACCTGGACCAGTGTAGCACATCGACCTCTGAATCACATTCCCCAAAAGTACCTAAAGGAGCAGACAGTTGTTACAGGGGTTGAGAGATGGCAGTATCCCAGTTCTTTCTATCCTGCCCCATGATCTTAAGACTTTCCTATAATACTCTGCCCAATAATTAGGCTGACATAGGTATGACAGGGACCCCAAGAACTTCCTGGAATGAGTCAGGGGAGAAGAGAGGTAGTCTCCAGGGTTAGGTCCAATGTGCTCATCAATGGCCTGTCATCTTAAGGGTGGGTTCTCCCAGAAGCAGATCCTGAGGTAAGTAAGGATTCCAGTGCAATTAACTTATTTGGGAATCATTCCCAGGAATCATCAGTAGAGATAGGGAAGAAAAGGAAGCCAAAAAGAGTTCGCTCAGGGGATAACTTTAGAAACAGTATAAAACACACAACTCACAGTTATTCTATCCAAGAGGGGTGAGAGAGTCAGGCTATCCATCTACTAACTACTGTCAGTCACCGGATGAGGGTGCTAAACTAAAGGAGCACACTGATTCCCTACACTTCCTGGATGCCCTGTATGGGCTGCAGAGAAGGCCCTTGGGCAGAAGCTGGGCATGGTGGCACATGCCTGTAATCCTAGCTACTTGGGAGGCTGGAGCAGGAGGATAGCTCGAGCCTATGAGTTCAAGACCAGCCGGGGAAACATAGTGAGACTTTGTTTTAAAAAAAAATTAAATAAATAAAGTCCTTGGGCAAACACATGAAGGTACTGGAAGCTGGAAGTTGGCCAGAGCACCAGATCCAAGAGATACAGGAGGGCACAGTCCTATTTGCTAGTCTTCTCTTCACCTAATGTCCACCCTTTCCCTTCTTTATTTATTATTTCTTTTTACAATTTTTTTTTAGCTCCCAACTGGTTGGTTCTGTTAACAAGCCTCATATTTATGATCGTAGGCTTATTTTCACTCCAGCTAGGCTATCTCATTTCCCTTTCCAACACCTGGCTAACAGGTTTCTTCTGACCAGCTTTCCCCAGTTATTCTATTTAGGTCTGATCATCTCCAAATTACTCACAGCATCCACTCCTGCAGCTATGTTGGCTTGAACTTTCAAAATGCCAATGAGAAACAATGCAAGGGGTCCATGTGTATCCGTGACACTCTCCTATTTCTCCTCAGTTTTGGGGCCAGGCCACAGTTGATGTCTTGTCTCCATGATCAGCTAGTGGTACATCATCAGCTCTGGCCACACTGACCCTCTTGCTAGTATTCACATATGATTATAGTACAGGGTAGGGAAAAGAAGAATCCTATAAAAAATTCTGACATGCCTGGTAAGATAAAGGCAGATCCCAAGGGATCTAGAACAGCACTCAACACTATCTCATCTTCCTCATAAGCACAGGTTACTCCTAGCACGTGACAAGATCTGTCCTTGAGAGGCAAGAAACCTTGCTTTCCCAGCACAGCCTGCATCATCTCAGTCCTGATAATGCCCACTTCCCTCTCAAGCCTCCACCCCTCTAAAGCTAGCAAGGGTAGTCACTCACCTTGGGCCAGGTAGAGAACAGCCCGGGCCACCTTCAGCCGCTGTTCCCTACTGACCACCTCTAGCCGGTCCAAGAGTCCCATTATATAGGCCTTTTGGGCATCTTCTTCCAACTCCAGCCATTCCTTACCCTGCACTGGGAATAAAAGGCCATATACATCTAGTGTCAGCTATTGCCACCTTTCCTGGAAAGGTTTCTCATAGCATAGCCACCTCTGATTTCAGCTCTCCCCAAAAAATTATTTTCTCCAAAAGCTTTCCTTATTTCCCTGAGAAAGAATAAGGGACGGGAAAAGGACCCAAAATGTTCTGGCCTGAACCCAGTCTATAGCCTCATCTTCAACATCCCCTCTATCCTCCACACACAGCCCATACTGTCCTGTCTCTCTGCCTTTCCTCAAGGAATTCCCTTTGTCTCCCTACATATTCAATTCCTAGTCATCCTTACAGGCGCAATACAAAATGACCTCTTTCCCACTCTTACATGCCCAATATAAAATGACCTTTCTCACTAATGCTCTGGCCAAACACTCTGCTTCCCCAACACTTTTTAAACTTTTCTGATACAGCATTTTCCTCTTGGATGAAGGGTGCTAAACTAGAGGAGCACACTGATTCCCTACACTTCCTGGCTGCCCTGTATAGGCTGCGTGAGAAGGCCCTTGGGCAGAAGTTGGGCATAGTGGCACATGCCTGTAATCCTAGTTACTTGGGAGGCTGGGGCAGGAGGATTGTTTGAGCCTCAGCTAGTTTTGTGATGTGCACATGATTCCTCTGCTCTCAAACTCTAACTTCTTTGTAAAAGCTGCTTCTCACTCCTGCCTCCAGTATCTGACACAGAATACTCACCACACATTTGTTGAACTGAAAATCAAATTGCCACTGACCAAGTAAGGAAATGGATGAGAATGTCTGAGAATGTCACAGTGTGGGCACATGAAATTACTGTTGAGAGTAGGACAAAGTTGAAGATGGGGTGAAACATTAAGGTCAAGGGTTGTATCAGGCAGCACAGGACCAGCTTCTCATGCTTCTACTCCATTGCTCTCCACTTGAGACACAGAGAACCCTGTATCCCCTAAGCAAGAAGGAAAGGCTACATGGTTATGGAGGTTGTGATGGTTAATACTGAGTGTTAACGTGATTGGATTGAAGGATACAAAGTATTAATCCTGGGTATGTCTGTGAGGGTGTTGCCAAGAGATTAACATTTGAGTCAGCTGGCTGGGGAAGGCAGATCTACCCTTAATCTGGTGGGTACCATCTAATCAGCTGCCAGCAAATATAAAAGAAGCAGAAAAGCATGAAAAGGAGACATGGGCCTAGCCTCCCAGCCTACATCTTTCTCCCATGCTGGATACTTTCTGCCCTCGAACATCAGACTCCAAGTTCTTCAGTTTTGGGACTCAGACTGGTTCTCTTTTCTCCTCAGCTTGCAGACAGCCTATTATGGGACCTGGTAATTGTGTAAGTTAATACTTGTGATTGTATAAGTTAATACTTAAACTCCTCTCTCTCTCTTTCCATATATATATATATATATATATATCCTATTAGTTCTATCCCTCTAAGAGAACCCTGAGTAATACAGATTTGGGTACCAGGAGTGGTTCTAGAGCAAGAGAATATTAAGGATGGAGTTCTTTCAGTGGTTTTGAGATTTCTGGAGCTGGCTGCTTAATATGATTAGATCCAAAAATGCTAAGGAATCTACTTCTAATAGTATGGAGAACACTGATAGTCCTTGGAAGAAACTATTTAGAGAGTTATGCAAAATAAATGCATTTGACATTCCTGATTCACCGCTCGTGAGAGGCAAGGAGTTAATGACTATACATAATACCTTTGACCATATGTGGAGAACCAAGGAACATAAGGAAGCTGGTTGGTTGTTCCTAAGTTCAGTGGACAAAATGATGAAAGAAAATGATCAACTCAGGGATTCTGTCTCCCAGCTTCAGAAGCAGATACTGAGCCTCAAATCTGCTAAGATTGCCCTGAGTGAGAGTCTTATCTCCTGTAGAGAAAGAGCTGAAATTGTGGAAAAACAGACACAAACTCTTATCATGTGAGTGGCTGACCTGCAATGAAAGATGTATTTAAAGATGCATTTACAGCCTTGTCAAGTGTCTACTGTTAAAGTGTGGGCACTTATTGGAAAAGAATGGGCCCTGAAACTTGGAATGGGGACATGTGGGAGGACCCTAGTGAAGCTGGGCACACTGACTTTGTAAACTCTGATGAACATTTTTTGTCAGGAGGAACAGCTTCCCCATCCCCAGTAGTGGCAATATCGCCTCCCTGACCCATGCTGCCATCAGCCTTTCCACCTTTGTCTGAGGAGATAAACCCTGCACTGCCTGAAGCAACAGTGATGGCAGTTGCCCTGAAACAGTTGCCAGGCAAGATAATGCTGCTTCTCCTCAGAAGCTACCCCCAACACCTTTGTTTGGTTCTAGACCTATAACTAGATGAAAGTCCTGGCAGGCCCCTAGAGGTGAGGTTGAGAGTGTGACCCATGAGGAGGTGTGCTACACTTGAACTATTTGAGTCCTCTAATTTATATAAACAGCAATCTGGAGAACAGGCATGGGAATGGATATTAAGGGTATGGGATAATGGAGGAAGAAACACAGAGTTGGATCAGGCTGAATTTATTGATTTAGGCCCACTAAGTAGGGACTCTGCATTTAATGTTGCAGCTCGGGGAGTTAAAAAAGGTTCTAATAGTTTATTTGTTCAGCTGAATTATGGATTAAAAGATGGCCCACTGTGAGTGAGCTGGAAATGCCTGATCTCCCTTGGTTTAATATAGAGGAAGGGATCCAAAGGCTTAGGGAGATTGGGATGGTGGAGTGGATTAGTCACTTTAGACTTACTCATCCCAGCTGGGAGGGTCCAGAAGATACACCCTTGACCAATGCCTTACAAAATAGATTTGTGAAGGCAGCAACTTCATCTTTGAAGAGTCCTGTAATTGCTTTTCTCCTTATGTCAGATGTAATGGTGGGAACCACAGTCACTCAACTGAAAAATTTAAATACAATGGGAATAATTGGATCCCCAGGCGGCAGGGGCCAAGTGGAAGCACTCGACCATCAAAGGCAGGGTAGGTGTAGCTACCGTAATGGATGGCAGAGACAAAGAAGCAATCAGAATAGTCTGACTCATGTAAAGCTGTGGCACTGGCTAATTCATCATGGTGTTCCTAGAAGTGAAACTGATAGGAAGCCTACTGCATTCCTACTTAATTTATACAAGCAGAAAACTCCTAGGTCGAATGGACAAAAGACTAATTTGAATTATAAAAACAGAGAATCATGGCCCCTCAATCAATTTGCAGACTTGAGCCAGTTAATGGACCCAGAACCCCTTGAATGAAGGGGAGGTGGGGTTCCCTTGAGGAAGGACCCTACTACATCACCAACAGTTTATGCAGTGAATTTTTCTCCGATTCTTCCTCAAGAAGACCTCTGGCCTTTTACCAGGGTAACTGTGCATTGGGGAAAGGGAAATGATCAGACATTTTGGGGACTACTGGACGCTGGCTCTGAGCTGACCTTGATTCCAGGGGACCCAAAACGTCATTGTGATCCTCCAGTTAAAGTAGGGGCTTATGGAGGTCAGGTAACTAATGGAGTTTTAGCTCAGACCTGACTTACAGTGGGCCCCCGGACTCATCCTGTGGTCACTTCCCCAGTGCCAGAGTGCATAATTGGCATAGACATACTTAGTAGCTGGCAGAACCCCCACATTGGCTCCCTGACTGGTAGGTTGAATGTTACTATGGTGGGAAAGGACAAATGGAAGCCATTAGAGCTGCCTCTACCTAGAAAAATAGTAAATCAAAAACAATATCATATCCCTGGAGAGATTGTGGAGATCAGTGGCACCATCAAGGACTTGAAAGACAAAGGAGTGGTGATTCCCACCACATCCCTGTTCAACTCTCGCATTTGGCCTGTGCAGAAGACAGATGAATCTTGGAAAATGACAGTGGATTATCGTAAGCTTAACCAAGTGGTGACTGCAATTGCAGCTGCTGTACCAGATGTGGTTTCATTACTTGAGCAAATTAACACATCTCCTGGTACCTGGCACATGGTCATTGACTTGGCAAGTACCTTTTTCTCCATTCCTGTCCATAAGGCCCACCAGAAGCAATTTGCCTCCAGCTGGCAAGGACAGCAATATACCTTTACTGTCCTACCCCAGAGGTATATCAACTCTCCGGCTTTGAGTCACAATCTTATTCGGAGAGATCTTGATCGCTTTTTGCTTCCACAAGATATCACATTGGTCCATTACATTGATGACATTATGCTGACCGGATCCAGTGAGCAAGAAGTAGCAAACACATTGGACTTATTGGTGAGACATTTGTGTGCCAGAGGATGGGAAATAAACCTGATTAAAATTCAGGGACCTTCTACCTCAGTAAAATTCCTAGGGGTCCAGTGCTGTGGGGTCTGTTGAGATATTCCTTCTTAGGTGAAGGATAAGTTGCTTCATTTGGCCCCTCCTACAACCAAGAAAGAAGCACAATGTCTAGTGGGCCTATTTGGATTTTAGAGGCAACACGTTCCTCATTTGGGTGTGTTATTCCTGCCCATTTATCTGGACCCCCTCCCCTCTAGTTCTTAGTGGGGTCCAGAACAGAAGGCTCTGCAACAGGCCCAGGCTGTTTTACAAGCTGCTCTGCCACTTGGGCCATATGACCCAGCAAATCCAATGATGCTTGAGGTGTCAGTGGCAGATGGGGATGCTGTTTGGAGCCTTTGGCAGGCTCCCATAGGTGAATCACAGCGGAGGCCTCTAGGATTTTGGAGCAAGCCCCTGCCATCTTCTGCAGATAACTACTTTACTTTTGAGAGACAGTTCTTGGCCTGTTACTGGTCTTTGGTGGAGACTGAACGTTTGACTATGGGTCATCAAGTCACCATGTGACCTCAACTGCCTATCATGAACTGAGTGCTTTCTGACCCATCAGGCCATAAAGTGGGTCATGCACAGCAGCATTCCATCATCAAATGGAAGTGGTATATACGTGATCAGGCTCAAGCAGATCCTTAAGGCACAAATAAGTTACATGAGGAAGTGGCTGAAATGCCCATGGTCTCCAGTCCTGCCACCCCCAGCCTGCACCGATGGCCTCATGGGGAGCTCCCTATAAGTTGACAGAGGAAGAGAAGACTAGGGCCTGGTTTACAGATGGTTCTGCATGATATGCAGGCACCACCTGAAAGTGGATGGTAGCACTACAGCCCCTTTCTAAGACATCCCTGAAGGACAGCGGTGAAGGGAAATCTTCCCAGTGGGCAGAACTTTGAGCAGTGCACCTGGTTGTATACTTTGCATGGAAGGAGAAATGGCAAGATGTGTGATTATATAGTGATTCACGGGCTATAGCCAATGATTTGGCTGCATGGTCAGGGACTTGGAAGAAGTATGATTGGAAAATTGGTGACAAAAAGATTGGGGAAAGAATGTGTGGATGGACCTCTCTGAGTGGTCAAAACTGAAGATATTTGTATTCCATGTGAGTGCTCACCAGTGGGTGACTTCAGCAGAGGAGTTTAATAATCAAGTAGATAGGATGACCCATTCTGTGGACACCAATCAGCCTCTTTCCCCAGCACCTCTGTCATCGCCCAATGGGCCCATGAACAAAGTGGCCATTGCGGCAGGGATGGAGGTTACGCATGGGCTCAGTAACATGGACTTCCACTCACCAAGGTTGACCTGGCTACGGCCACTGCTGAGTGCCCACTTTGCTAGCAGCAGAGACCAACACTGAGCCCTAGATAAGGCACCATTCCTCAGGGTGATCAGCCAGCTACCTGGTGGCAGGTTGATTGTATTGGACCTCTTCCATCATGGAAAGGGTAGAGGTTTGTCCTCACTAGGACAGACACTTACTCCAGATATGGGTTTGCCTATCCTGCAAGCAATGCTTCTGCCAAGACTACCATCCATGGACTCACGGAATGCCTCATCCACCGTAATGGTATTCCACAAAGCATTCCCTCTGACCAAGGCACTCACTTAACGGCTAAAGAAGTATGGCAGTGGGCTTGTGCTCATGGAATTCACTGGTCTTACCACATTCCCCATCATCCTGAAGCAGCTGGATTGACAGAACAGTGGAATGGCTTTTTGAAGTCACAATTACAATGTCAACTAGGTGACAATACTTTGCAGGGCTGGGGCAAAGTTCTCCAGAAGGCCGTGTATGCTCTCAATCAGCATCCAGTATATAGGGGTACTGTTTTTCCCATAGTCAGGATTCACTGGTCCAAGAATCAAGGAGTGGAAGTGGTACCACTCACCATCACCCCTAGTGATCTGCTAGCAAAATTTTTGCTTCCTGTTTCCGCGACATTACGTTATGCTGGCCTAGAGGTTTTAGCTCCAGAGGGAGGAACACTGCCACCAGGAGACACAACAATGATTCCATTAAACTGGAAGTTAAGATTGCCACCTGGACACTTTGGGGTCCTCCTACCTTTAAGTCAACAGGCTAAGAAGGGAGTTACAGTGTTGGCTCTGGTGATTGACCCAGACTATCAAGAAGAAATCAGTCTACTACTCCACAATGGAGGTAAGGAAGAGTATGCATGGAATACAGGAGATCCATTAGGGTGTCTCTTAATATTACTATGCCCTGTGATTAAGGTTGATGGGAAACCACAACACCCCGATCCAGGCAGGACTACAAATGACCCAGACCCCTCAGGAATGAAGGTTTGGGTTACTCCACCAGGAAAAAACCACAACCTGCCAAGCTGCTTGCTGAAGGCAAAGGGAATACAGAATGGGTAGTAGAAGAAGGTAGTCATCAAAACCAGCTACAACCACGTGACTAGCTGCAGAAATGAGGACTGTAATTGTCATGAGTATTTCCTCCTTCTTTTGTTAAAAACATGTTTGTGCATGTATACACTTGTACTAATATCTTCATTTTATTTCCTTTCTCCTTTATCATGTGACATAAGATTTATTGACTTCATATCAGCATTTAAGTATTGTTAACTTGGCTGGGCGCGGTGGCTCAAGCCTGTAATCCCAGCACTTTGGGAGGCCGAGACGGGCAGATCACGAGGTCAGGAGATCAAGACCATCCTGGCTAACATGGTGAAACCCCGTCTCTACTAAAAAATACAAAAAACTAGCCGGGCGAGGTGGCGGGCGCCTGTAGTCCCAGCTACTCGGGAGGCTGAGGCAGGAGAATGGCGTAAACCCAGGAGGCGGAGCTTGCAGTGAGCTGAGATCCGGCCACTGTACTCCAGTTTGGGTGACAGAGCGAGAGTCCGTCTCAAAAAAAAAAAAAAAAAAAAAAGTATCGTTAACTTTATATAATAGTATTTGGGTTGGGTACTGGTAAGTTTCCAGTTGTACGAAGGATAGTTGTACTATGTTAGGCATAATTATGCCCTTATTATTGTCTTTATTTGAAGATTATGTATGATCTCAGGAGATGTGTATGAGTTCGAGTTGACAAGGGGTGGACCTGTGATGGTTAATACTGTGTGTCAACTTGATTGGATTGAAGGATACAAAGTACTGATCCTGGGTATGTCCGTGAGGATGTTGCCAAAAGAGATGAACATTTGAGTCAGCTGGCTGGGGAAGGCAAATCCACTCTTAATCTGGTGGGCATAATCTAATCAGCTGCCAGCAAATATAAAACAAGCAGAAAAACATGAAAAGGAGAGATGGGCCTAGACTTCCAGCCTACATCTTTCTCCTGTGCTGGATACTTCCTGCCCTCGAACATCAGACTCCAAGTTCTTCAGTTTTGGGACTCAGACTGTCTCTCCTTGTTCCTCAGCTTGCAGACAGCCTATTGTGGGACCTTGTGATTGTGTAAGTTAATACTTAATAAACTTCCCTTTATATATCTATCTATTTATCCTATTAGCTCTATCCCTCTAAGAGAACCCTAACTAATACAGAGGGGATGAGGGATCCCACTTTGTTTTAGCCTTTTACTAGATCAGGCTGGGATATCATAGAAGGAAAAAGCAGGTCTCTATGAGTAAAGATCTGGAATTACCTTGAGTCTTGAAATCTTCTTCAAAGCACCTCCTGTTGTTGGTGAATTCCAGGTTCTCAGTGTAACTATACAATTCTGTGGCAAGAAAAACAGAACAGTCACATTTGGGAGATCCTTAAAGAAGCGGCCCAAAGTAGAGAGGGTGGCATGAAAGAGCTAAAGCTTCCAACACATTCCTGTGTCCAATTCAATCCAAAGCCAGCTTCCTCCTTTTCAGAGCAGTTAAAAATAGCCACTTGTGTCCCTGGGAGATTAAACCATCAAACCTGTCCTCTTCCTGCCAGCTGGCTGCTGCAGCAGAGAAGGCAGCCTTCAACATTTGGTGAGGGCCAGAAGGAGGACTGGAGCACAGAGAGCTTAATTTCATCACTCCTGTTTCTCAGGGCTGCAACTCCTGCTTTGTCAACCCAACCAGGAACTATCCTATCTCTAAGGGAAGAGGAGGGCAACACAACTCCTGAAATTTAGAGGAAAGATCCTTGTGCTGGATCAGGAAACCAAGGTAAGGGCTGAAAAATAAGTGCTAGATGGCTCTTCAGGATTGGAGCCAGTTCATTCTCTCCCTGCTAAGTTTCCTCAAAGGGTATACAAGTTTAGACTCCTGCCCACAGCCACTAAGCAGAGGCTGCAAAAAAAAACTCTAGAGAACAGCTATGATTGTCAAAGGGTTGCTGTGCCCAGGAAAATCTAACTTTGCTAACAGCAGCTTCTCAATACAAAATGCAGAAAGCTTATGAGAAATAGAAATGCCGGCCATGTGTGATGGCTCAGACCTATAGGATTATAATCCCAGCACTTTGGGAGGCTGAGGCAGGAGGACTGCTTGAGGCTAGGAGTTCGAGACTAGCCTGGGCAACATAGCATGACCCCATCTCTACAAAAAATTTAAACATTAGCCAGGTGTAGTGGCACATGACTGTAGTCCTAGCTACTTAGGAGGCTGAGGTGGAGGATCGTTTGAGCTTAAGAGTTTGAGGCTTTAGTAAGCTATGATCATGTCACTGTACTCCAGCCTGGGGTAACAGAATGAGACTCTGTCTCTTAAAAAAAAAGAGAAAGAAAGAAAGAAGAAAAGCAATAAAAATGCCCTTTCCTACTCTCTCGCTGTCTCTCTGCAGAACATTATATATGTACTCTCATCTTACAGAAGATGAAGAACTGAAATACAGAAGTCAACAGATGATAGAACAGATTTCCTTTAAATCTCTGCTCCCTACCTGAGACCCTTCCTGGAAATTTAACTAGGTCACAGGTAATTCACAAAGCAAGAGAAATTCACTTATGTTCCAGCCAGCTGTCTAATGGTTGAGAAACACCTTGTCTGGGAGTCAGGGCTTTTGAGTCCTAAGTTCCAGAATCCAGGAGTGACCAGAAGCAAATCCCATCACTGAATCTTAAATTCTTCAGTCATTAGTGTAGAAGGTGAATATATATATTTTTAAGAGTAAAGCACCACAAGCCAAATCAGAAAAGTAAAGCACCACAAGCCAAATCACCAAAAGCCAAATCAGGCAAGGCTCTTAGGTACTGAACTGTAGTTCTGGTCTTTTTATTTTTAAATTTTAGATTATGAATTTTTATATACAGGTAAGTACAGAATAGTACATTGAAGACACCTGTGTATTATCTTCTACCCAGGTCAAACAAATGTTAGCATTTGTTATATTTGCTTCAGACTGCTCCCCAGTCTATCTTATTCCCTTTTCCAGAGGCAACCGCTATAATGAAATTGGTGTGTATCCTCATATGCCTATTTTTCTACTTTTGCTATATGCATATAGGCCTATAAACATATGATATTGTTCTGTTTAAAAACTTTTTTATACAAGCGGTATCCCATTGTTTAAATTCCTTTGTTACTGCTCCTTTCTCCCAATTTTGTCTTTAGCACTTATTATTATTATTATTATTATTAGAGATGGGGTCTTTCTCTGTCACCCAGGTTGGAGTGCAGTGGCGCGATCCCCGTGTTCAAGCCTCCCGAGTACCTGGGACTACAGGTGCATGCCACAATGCCCAGCTAATTTTTGTATTTTTAGTAGAGCCAAGGTTTCACCATATTGGTCAGGCTGGTCTCGAACTCCTGAGAGATGATCCACCCGCTTTGGCCTCCCAAAGTGCTGGGATTACAGATGTGAGCTACCGCGCCCGGTCAAGCATTTATTGATATTGAAACATGTTGAGGCCAGGTGTGGTGGCTCACACCTATAGTCCCAGCACTTTGGAAGGCCAAGGCAGGAGGATCACTTGAGCCCAGGAGTTCAGGCCCAGCCTGGGGGCAACATGATAAGACTTTGTTTCTACAAAAGATAAACAAAATTAGCTGGACATGGTGGCACAAAATTAGCTGGGCATGATAGGGCACGCCTATGGTCTTAGCTACTTGAGAGGATAGGATGGGAGGATCACTTGAACCAAGAGGTCAAGGCTGTAGTGAGCTGAGATTGTGCCACTCCAGCGCAGGCAACATTGCCAGAGCCTGTCTCAAAAATAAATAAATAAATAAATATCTTGATTTAGATCAATTATTTTAATGGCTATTCAATAGCTTACTGCACTAATATGTTATAGTTTATCCATTTCCCTACTGATGAGCATTGTAGGTTGTTTCCAACTTTTTACACTGATAAACAAGGCTGCAATAAACATCTCTGTACATTTTCTTGTGCCCAAGAAATTTTCTGCCTAAAGTGTAATTTTCTTTAGAGTGGATATTTAGGAGTAGACTTGTTGGGTCACAATATGTGTACATCTTCAACCTTGCAAGATATAAGCAAAATGCTTTTCAATTTTATAAAGCAAAATGCTTTTCAATTTTATATTCTGCTCCCCAATGTCTAGCAGTACATAAAAGTACTAATTTCTCTGCACCCTCACCAACCCCAGGCTTTTAAGTTTTGCACTCTGATGATTGTGAAATAATATTATTTTAATTTGCTTTTCCTCATTTACTAATAAAGTTCAACATATTTTCATGTATTTATTGACCATTTGGCTTTCTCTTCTATAAATTCCCATTTATATTATTTGCCCACTTCTCTGTTGGGTTGCTCATCTCTCTCCTCTCTTTAATACATATATACATATATATTTGTATCATATTCCTATTATGAATTCTAATCCTTTGTTGGTTATTAAACTTAGCTCTCTATTTCTCTGTCACTCATCACAAAATTTATTCCTCGTGCTTATGCACAAGAACTTCTTTAAAATTGTCTCTTTTCTCTGAAAAAGAGTGTCTCAAAGTATCACTTCCATGTGACAGAATATTTAACTTTCACACCATCTCACCCAAAGCTCATTTATTAATAACTGGCATTTGTAGCACATGTAACATGGAGGCCCTTAATCTGAGGAGATCACATTTACCCTAAGCTAAAAATCCAGACAGAGAGAAGCAGGCCAGCACTGAAAGATGAATGCAATCACTTAACTCCAGCTCATAAACATCCAAGCAGAACTCCACTATGATGGATGCAGGTGACATGTCCAGCCTTGCTCAGCTGGCCAGTTGACTACGGAGTTTTTCCTCAGATTTTGTTGAGATTTTAATAAGGGGCAGATGCGAGAGGAAGAAGGAAAGGATGGAGGTAGAGGAGACAAAGGAAAAAGAGATGGCATGGGATAGAAAAAGGTAGCAGAAAGGAGGAGGCAGGCAAAGATACGGGTGACAGGAAGAGAAAGAGGAGGAATAGGGAGAAGATGGAGAGAAAACTGATTTGAGAGTACACCAAATCAGTTATTTTCAAAGAGAATAAAGAAGAGTGAGCAGGAAAGAGTGATAGAACGACAGAATGAAGAATACCATAGCCAAGGAGAATCACAGAAGGAAATGTGAAGACAAATAAAGAGATATTTACCACTCTGGGGTGGAGAGAAAAAGGAATGTGGAGAACAGCCTTGGTTCAACAGCCACTTGGTGAGAACAGACAACCTTCTTCCAGGGAGATCACAGGCCCCTTCCCTCTCCTCCTGGCTGTTCTCCACTAGCTACTGACCCATCTACCTCATACCTGACAACTCTGCTGCATGCCCATCTGCATCTCCATACTCAAACTCCAGAGTGGGACAGTCCACAGAGCCCTGTAACAGAAAAATCTTGTTGGTAACTGGGATAACTTGGAAAAAGGGGTTGTCAAGGGAAGATTGTACCCTTATTTATCTTCTTCTCCTCATGGAGGCCAGGGTTAGATCAGGGAGACAGTTAGGAGAGTCCTATTTGGGTCTTTCATCTCAGAGGTACTCTATACCAAGCCAAAACTTGAGGCTCAGTGTGGGGAGGGGCTGAGGATTCCCATACAAAATCAGAAAGTCTGAATAAAGGGCCAGGATCTCAAAAACATATGAAAGCTACGGTCTGTGTCAACATCTAATCTACATGAACACAGACCAGAGGAGCATCTAGCTGATTTATATAAATTTGAGACAGACAGAAACAAAGAGCACTGGATTCTAGCTTTAGTTCTGTCATCAACCCACTGTATGATATAGATCAAGTCTCATGCTGTGGATCATAGTTCCTTATTTTTAAAGAGGTTTTTTAGCTCTAATATTCTGCAACTTTAAGACTGTCAAATAATATAACATCTCCACTCCAAGTTGTAGTAAAGATTAGATTTCCTATGATGTTGTATGTATAAAGTTAATCCTATTAAATATATTTTAATATAATCTCATCTTCTAACTTATTTAAACATTTTGGGATATTTCCTTCCTGTATATGTTAATATATATGAATTTTTAAAATTCTCAGTCTCAGCTCTCTCACATACTATTTGATCTTGGACAAGTTAACCTCTCTGTGCCTCAGTGTGACATAAAA
Organism: Colobus angolensis palliatus; assembly: GCF_000951035.1. NCBI lineage: Eukaryota > Metazoa > Chordata > Mammalia > Primates > Cercopithecidae > Colobus > Colobus angolensis. The sequence continues at coordinate 1,800,708 of NW_012114955.1, read as the reverse complement.
AATATACTGTTCTTTGCCCCTGGTTCCTGGTACAGAGCTCCTGAAATTCTTAGAAGTTCCTGAGTGATAGGAGTGTCAGTTATTCATAATGAGTCACTGTCAGCTTTACCAGAATTTATGCTCATGAGGTGACTTATGTTAGGAAAGCCCAAGCACATGATTAGAGTGTTTAACTTTCAGCACCATCCCCACATCCAGGGAGGGGAGGGGTACTACAGATTAAGTTCAGTCATATGGCCAATAGTTTAATTATGCCTAGATAATGAAACACCATATGAAAACCCAGAAACAACTAGGTTCAGGCAGCTTTTGGGTTGGGGAATAAACAGATGTGCTAGGAGAGTGCTGCCCAGGGAGGATATGGAAGCTCTGCACCACCCCAAACCCATACTTCGTCCTTTGCATCTCTTCCATTTAGCTGTTCCTGAGTTGTATCCTTTATAATAAAATTATAATTCTAATTACACGCTTTCCTGAATTCTGTGAGTTATTCTAGCAAATTATGGAACATGAAAGGAAGATCATGATAACCGCTTAATTTGTAGTTGGCCAGGCTGAAGTGTAGATAGCTTGGGGATCCAACCTATGGTTGGTGTCTAAAGTAGGGCCTTGTAGGACTGAGCCCTTAACTTGCAGGGTCTGTGATAATTCTAGGTAGTTAGTGTCAGAATTGAATTGAATTGTTGGACATCCAGTTGGTGTCAGGGAATTGTTGGAAAATTATCTGCTCAGTTTTCCCATCTGTAAAATGAGGATAATAACAGGACTTACTTCATAGTGTTATTTTAAGGACTCAAGAGTTAATACAAAAAGGCACACAGCCTAGCACTTGGTAGCACTATGTGGGTGGTCACTGTATTTATGATTTTAATATTATATTATAAAGGTATTCTTCTCATATTATTATGACTATTAGTTTAAATGATTATATAAATGGATATACATTTATTGGTTTACTTAACTAGGTCCTTACTGTTGAATATTTAAATTGTTTTTAATTTTCCTTTATTATATGCATGAAACTGTAATAGACTTATACTTTTTTCTATATTTAGGATATTTCCTAAGCATAGATTTTTATAAAGAAAATTAATGAATCACATCTTATGAACATTTTTAAAGCTCTTTGTATATAAGTTGCTTCCCCAAAACATTATGTCAATTTATACTGTCAACAAGGCGAATCATGTTTAAATCCACTATAGCAAAGATTTCCAAACTTTTGGATTACAGGGAACAGTAGGGAAAAAGAAAAAGGTGGAGAGTGGCAAATGACGGAGGGTTGTTGCTGTTTTATTCTGATAGGCATGGACTTTAAAAACGTTTTTAAAAAATTCAAAAAAGAACTGTTTAAACCCCCAAAATGAAGGACAGAATCTCAGAGTAAAGAACAGCCATTAAAAACTGTTTTTCAAACTTTTTGGAAAAATGCTACATTTTACATTATATCCCAGCACGCATGCACTCGTGCGCTGGCGCGCGTGCACGCGCACACACACACACACACACACACACAAACTGGAAAAAAAGTTTAACAAAGTATTTACCTTTATTGCATGTGATGCACTATTTTCTATTATTTTATTCCTTTTTTTTCTTTCTTTTCTTTTTTTTTTAAGACAGGGTCTTCCTCTCACCCGGGCTGGAGTGCAGTGGCACAATCACAGCTCACTGCGGCCTCAACTTCCTGGGCTTAAGTGATTCTCCCACCTCAGCCTCCTGAGCAGCTGGGACAACAGGCGCGCACCATCATGCCCAGCTAAATTTTTTTTTTTTTTTTTTGTAGAGATTGGGTCTGCCTACATTTCCCAGGTTGGTCTTGAATTCCTGAGCTGAAGCTATCCAACTGCGTCAGTCTCCCAAAGTGCTGGATAAAAGACATGAGCCATCACACTGGCTTTATTTCTTAAAATAAAAATTTTAGCCTCAATTAATAGTTGCCCCCCTAACAGTTTGGAAAACACTGTTTTAAATTGTATACATCCTTAAATTTATTTATTTATTTATTTATTTTTATTATTTTTTTTTTGAGACGGAGTCTCGCTCTGTCGCCCAGGCTGGAGTGCAGTGGCCGGATCTTAGCTCACTGCAAGCTCCACCTCCCGGGTTTACGCCATTCTCCTGCCTCAGCCTCCTGAGTAGCTGGGACCACAGGCGCCCACCACATCGCCCGGCTAGTTTTTTGTATTTTTTAGTAGAGACGGGGTTTCACCGTGTTAGCCAGGATGGTCTTGATCTTCTGACCTCGTGATCCGCCCGTCTCGGCCTCCCAAAGTGCTGGGATTACAGGCTTGAGCCACCGCGCCCGGCCTACATCCTTAAATTTAATATATTGAACTAAATTTTTAGAAAAACTCACTTCGATGACCTGAATTTTCCTCATTTTACCACAGACTAGTTAAAACTTTGTCAAGGAGTTGGAGATGAATAAACCAGATCTGGCTAAAAGAGGTCTGAGGTGAATCCTTTTGTTAGATTAAGACTCTTCTTATTAAGCAAACAATTATTCTTTAGCTTCCTTTTTAGGTTGGGATGTTCGTTCACACACTAAGCCAGTGGGAGAAGGTAGGTCAACGGTGCTTCTATAAACAGTTATACATGATGAGGCTCTCTTGACTTGTGCCACAGTAATTCTCTTCTAGTAATTTTTTAAAAGCCCTGGAGAGGAAAAAAATCCCATCTCCTCTAAGGACTGCCTTCCACAGGAAAGCAAAAAGAAGGAGAGAAGAAAAGCAGATCTGGGTACTGTGGTGATAAGGGATGTACTGGCAGGTAAAAGGAGTTCTGCTGCCGCAGAACGTAAAGGAAAGCTAATCTTTCCAGTCAGGCTTTCGGCAGGCAATAAGCCCAGATAGAGATGATTGCAGCAGTTGTTCATTTCCAGGCATGAAGAGCGCAGCTGCAGACAATCAGCAGGTAAACTGCGGTGCAGGTGGAAAGCTTTTGAGTCTCAAAGGACTGTACTCTCAGAGCCTTCACCTGAAGAAGACTTGACAGGTGGGGAACAGATTGCAACCTTACAAGGGAGACCCAGGCAGAGACTTTCATTCCCCCCATAGAACATACCATTGTGAAATTATTTTATTTATTTACTCACAATTTGTCTCCCCATGGGGGAAGACCCTATCTTGTTCACTGATATATCCCTAGCACCTAAAATAGTGACTGGCAGAAAGTCCTCGACAAATAATTATTGAATTAATGAATGGCTCACCTCTCCAAAAAAACATTTGAGTGAGAACAATGTCTTTGTGGGGGAAGGAGGTACAGGGTGCCCTAAAAGATCAGACTCATCTTGAGGCAGGGAGGGAGATGATGTGGTGGATATCATCTAGCAAGACAGGAGGGCTGAGCTCTGCCTCTGCAAGGTGGTGACTTTGGGCCAGTCTTTTCATCTCCACTTCTACCTTTAAAAAAATGAATGGATTCCTTCTACTCTACCTAATCAAAATGGAAAGCATACATGAAATCACTCTGGAAACTGAAATGCTATTCAAATGGTAAGGCAAGGTCTGGGATGCCAAAGACCCGGCTTCTAGTACCAGCTCTGCCACTTGATGATGATGACGACAATAGTAATATACTAAGAGTTACTATGTACTGACTAATTACATGCATTGTGCCTGCACTGTGCCAAACATTTTATAGTCAATTATCTCATTTTGAGTTTATCACAACCTTCTGAGGTAGGCACTGTTAATCTCATTTTACAGATGAAGAAACTGGAGCTCAGAGAGGTTTGGTAATGTGCCGAAAATCACACAGGTAGTAAATGGTAGGGCTGGGATTCAAAACCTGGTCTGACTACTCCAAAGCCTGGTGTTCTTGACCACAAAGTATGCCAGATGTCTGATCTTGGGCAAGTCACTCCTCTTTCTTTTAGGTCTGTAAAATTAAAGGGCTATACCAGATGATCTCTGCAGACCCTGCCACATCTGACATTTTGTCGTCTATTCTGATCCCCGCTCTGCTCAGATCCAACTGATGGAAACTGCCTCAATGAGGGCAGAGGGGAGTGATAATAATTCAAGGCTTTCATCTTCCTAGGTAGCGTTTCCTTTTTCAGGAGAGGAGAAAGAGATTGAAATGTTCATACTCCTATCTGTATCCTGGGACTGCTCCCTCCAGATAGCCACTCCTGGACTGCCCCTGCCTGAATCCCGTCTCGCTCAGCCCTCACAGGCAGGGGCCTGATGTCCGCGGAAGGCGCTCCCTAAACGGCCTAAGGGGAGAGCGGGGGAAGGGGATGGGCAGGGAACGGGCAGAAGTCCCTCGGCCAAAGTGGATCGGTCCAGGGGCCCGCCGCAGGCAGCCTGGGGAGGGGGAGTGCGGTTACCCCACTCGCCAATCCTGCTTTCCTGCAGCGCTTGAGCTCCATCCAGCCTCCCATCCCTCAAGCCAGTCACTTAACCTCTCCGCTCCTGTTCCCCCCTCCATAAACTGGGATCGGAATTTCTGCTTCAAGGGGCTGCAGCGATTAAGTGAGATAAATATTTGGAAAGTATCTGGTCCGCTCAATACCGTGCTCATCTTCGCGCAGCGGGGGAAAGCCAGAGGGCTAGAATTTCAGCCCCCAACCCGCGGCAGGAGACGTGCGGACAAGTGTCGGGGCCAAAAAGCCCAGAGTACAGCCGCTAGGACCCCGCAGGCACCCACTGCGCGGGGTTGACCGAGCGCGCCGAGGGCTTCGGGGCCGAGGCCGAATCACCTCAGCCGCCGCTTCCAGCCCGCGAGCGTCTCCGGGCCCCAGCCGAAGCTCTCCTGGCTCCTCACCTCTGACTCCCGCCGCTGGCTTCGGAACGCTTCGCGGCCCTTGGGCGCCGCCTGCTTCCCTTTGCCGCCGCCGTTGCCATTGCCATTGCCATTGGCGGGAGGGCCCCCGGTCGCAGGCACGGCGGGGTCCTCCATGCCGCTGGTCAGCGGCTCCCCTCAGGGTTCAGCTCGCTTTGCCCAGGGCGACCCCACAGCCGCGCGCCGGGAGCCCGGACCCGCCCCCTCCGCCGCTATTGGTTACGGCCGCTGGCCGCAACCCCGCCCCGCGAGGCGATTGGCTGCTCGACCGACCGGAGCGGGACACGAGGAGGTGGGGGTTCATTGAAGAGATTTTGGGGGATCTTTTTAGTCCTGCGGCATTGCTGGCAGCCAGAGACTCCTAGGTTAGCTACAGGCTCCACAACTTGCGAAAGCTGGGCCTTGAGCTCAGGCGGGTTATCTCTGTGCTCCTCACTCGGTGTCTCTCAGCACTCACCCCCGTCCCTGTAGAGACCTCTTCTGGAGCTCTAGTCTCCGCCTCCTGCTCCACTGCAGTCTCCGTTTCCCTGTTACCACCGACCCAGACCCCCAAATCCCGGCTCCTACACACGTCCCATATCCCGCTTAGTCGCAGAGGAGGGATGGCACCGCCAGGTGGCCAGGGACATCGCCCGAAACGAGGGACTTGCTGTCTCCGGAAGCTGAGAATTCTCAGCGTTTTTCTGAAGAGAACGCATCTCGCTCGGATCTAGGGCTTGGCTGGGAGACTGGGGGTCTAAGGGTGGGATGGGGGCGTTTTTCCGTCACTGAAATTGGTGATGCCCTCGAGGGCTGCTCCTGTCATCTGCCCGTCTCTGCTGTAGGGGGCCTCTTCCTCATGGTGTGTAAATGTTGACTGGAGAGCAAGCACCCACCCTCACTTGCTCGCCAGTCCTTTCTTTCCTTCCTCTCTCTTTTCTAAGATGCTTCCTAAGGGCTCATTGTTACTGGGAGCAAAAGAGGCTGTTTGATCTGCCCTCTCCTGAATTTAAAAAAGCAGCTTGTAGTAAATATTTAGACAGTCTGACTTGGTAAGAGAAGCCCCAAAGACGTAGGCCCAGGGGAACGGGTGGGACCAAATCGCTCTCCCTAGCCTGGTTGCTTTCGGAAGGGTCTGGGGGATTGTTGAACTGTGCTTGGTGCCAGGCACTGCAGTAGGCACTTTCCAGATATCACATCATACCTCTCCCCGACAGGGTATTTTTACGAATCCAATGTTACTGATGAGGAAACCGGCACTTGCAGATTCCTCCCTGCAGTTCCCAAGGTATCATATTCTATCTTGTCTCAGGGTCTTGCCTATGCTGTCCTCTGGAGGAGACTGTCTTCTGTTCTCCTGGTTGATTCCTTTTCTCCCTTCCCTTAAAGATTCTAGTTAGTTATCACCTCCTCCTCCTCCACAAAGCTTTCCTTTTGGCCCTCAACTCATTCAGGCTGTGTTGGTGTCAAGCCAGTTCTGCCTAGATCCAAAATCCTAACATTTTCCACGATATACCCAAAGCAAGGGGCCTAGAGGAATTAATCCACCTTCCCATATCTTAGGGACAACTCTGTCCCTTTCTGACCATCTTTCTCTCTCTCACTTTTCCTTTTGCCAGTTCATAGGTGACAGAACAAGGCAAGTTTGAGAACACTCTTTGGAGCTTTTTGGGTTTTCTCACCCTGGTCCTCAATATCTCCTTACTGTACCCACCCATCTTCCCTTTCCTCTTCCAGTCCCTCTCCTCTCCCCATCCACATATAGGCTACTTGCGAGTAAGACCAAATTTAGCTCATTTTTGTATGCCCCTAATTTATGTACGTTTAACACAGGGTTTCACAGTCTCTGTACTATTGACAATTGGGGCTGAACACTTATTGTAGGGGGCTGTCCTGTGCATTGTAGGATGCTTAGCAGAATACCTGGCCTCTCTTCACTAGATGCCAGTAAGTAGTATCCTCCCACTAGTGCGACCATCAAAAATGTCTCCAGATACTGAAAAATGTCCCTGGTGGTGGTGGTGGTGGGGGGGGGCATTTGCAGAATTGAATTGATACGAATTTCCAAGAAAGTGCCTGGCTCAAGGCCTGAACTACTTGACTTTGGAGTTTTTTCAGGGTATAATTTGTTAAACTCTTAAAAAATTACACTCAGCTTTAAAATTCACAACCCACGCCTTGCTCATCACTGCTTCAGTGTGGTAAACCTGCCACAGCACAGCCCATTGGGGTTTCTTAATAAAAAGAATTCATTATTCTATCTCTTTTCTTCCCAGTACTTCTTTTCCTTCTAAGTAGTCAGAGCCCTAAGGTTAACAGGCCCAGAACTTCATATTCTTTTGTGAGCCTAGTCAATCAGCAGGATATCAACCGTGGTAGCAGACAGGAGCGGCCAGTTTTAACGCTTTATTCCTTTTCCTGCCTACTCCTAGGGGAAAGGGCAGACTGATCTTGGGAGTAGGATAGAGGACAGCTTGCACGTCCCCTCTGGTGGCTATCTAAAGCCACTTACTAAGCCTAGAGCTCCATCTGGCTTTAATTTCAGAGAAGGAATGTGTAAAACTGGTACTATGAAGACTACGTAGAGTCAACATGAGACCTCAATCCATGATCTTTTCCACATCTCAATGCAATAGAAGACCTTTACTAAGATCAGACACCAATGTGCTCATTATAGGCCCAGACATTCAAAATTTCTAATAAGGAGGAAGATATCTGGAAACGACTGGAAGATGCAACAAGAAATCACAGAGTAACTGAAAACTTTGAAATTATAGGCCATGGAATTGGCACACATTCAATTTATTTTAGCTTATTTGTCAACAAAGGCATGTTAGCCATCAATACCATTCACCACAGAGGCACCCATACCTGGGAGCTAGTCAAGGCTGGTCTTTCCACCTTGCAGAGATGACTCCAATGCTGTTATTTTTATATTTGACTTTATTAAAAAACCTGCATTACCAATTTCCCTTGTCCCAAAACTCAGGCTGCCAGCAGAGGGTTGGAGGTATAAATAGGTATAGTTACAATAATCACATATACCCTTTTCCCCATATAAGCACTCCACTTTAATCCACAGAGGTCAGATACTTCACTAAATGGATAGTACCTAGCACTGAGAAAGCTTAATAAGATGCAGGAAGTTTTAAAGTACTTGCTTTTTGAGGCTACCAGGCAGTTACGATAATTTAGTAAAAAAAGGATAGAACACCCTCCTCTCTCCATAAAGGGCACCTATGGGTGTAATGATGCAACGGAGGTTGTAGGGCTCTAGACTGAGACAAGGAATTATGTGTATGCAGTCAGCAGTGTGCGCCAGGCTCTGTAAATAAGCAGCACTTTTTATACATCAGTTCATTAAATTCTTACCCTAGGAGATAAGCAGCATCCATTTCACAGGCAAGAAAATCAAGGCTGTGAGTGGTTATGTAATTTGGCTAAGTTACGTAACTTGTAAATGGCAGAGCTGGGATTCAAACCCAAGCTAGCCTGTTTCAAAGTTCAAGTTATTTTCCACAATACTGTGAGGTGGAGAAACTTGTGCAGCAGTGGACAGCTTGGGCTTACCCTGTGATTCTGAAATGAAGACCCAGGCACCCAAGGTTCCATCCTTCACAAATGAGGAGTCAAGCCCTGTCGCAGGGGAGCAAATCCTTTCAGCTGCCTCACTGGCTTTACTGCTAGCTGCTGCATTCTCCTCCTAACTGGAATGGCACTAATTTTGAGGATTACCGACTGCCCAGACTATTCTAGTCCTGTGGCCCTTAATCTAAATAATCAGAAGCCAAACTGGCAGAAGATTCTGCTATGGAAAGAAAACATCTTGCATACAGGATGCAGAACTAGTTTAGGTTGTCAGCTAAAGAAGGTGGCTATCAGAAAGCTACCCAAAGATGGTTACCCTACTGGCAGTTGAGAAAGAATAGGCAATTGGATTCATCCTTTGGTTGATTATGTCAGGCAACTTGATTTAGAGACAAATCTCTGCCTGATGCACTTCTTTCTTCCCTTTGGCTGGATATAATCAGGTCCTAGTTATCAGGGTCTTTTGGTCCCAAACTAGGGGATGCTGATTTCCTGCGCTTTTCAACTAAAAGGGAATCAGGGACCTAGAACTATGGTTTAGTTTCTCTGCCTTAAGCCTACAGTCCTCAACTCCCCAGGGTGGTGGTTCTGAGAAGGCAGGTTCTTTACACACACAGCCAGGATGCACGTGTGTGCTGGCAGGTAGGAGGGGAACAGCATATTTATTAACAAAGCTAAGGTCATTCAAACATGCCCATTGGTAATATTTTCACATCCTTGCCCTACAGCAGGATCTCTAGTTTGTTGCCCAGAGATCTCGCTCATCTCTGAATTCCTACTTCACAGAAACAAGAAATACCCTTAAGAGTCCATGTTAAGAATATTTTATTTGTTTTTTGAGATTACATAGTCATTATTGCTGATCTAATACAATCACTTAGACATAAAGATTTCCAAGAACTTCTCAGAAATGATGATCCTTAGAAGTTTTATTCCTTTCAGTAAGATGACAGAACTAGATGATTACGTATATATATAGAGATATATATATGTGTATATATATAGTTTAGAACCTGTCCACATATAATTTGCTGGTGTTGCCTATTTTCCTTCCATAATTTTCCTTTATTGAGAAAGCTTAATGCAACAATGCATTTTGATTCCTTTTTTAAAAACCATGGCAAAGTTAATTTTGAGAAAACCACAGGAGCAACAATATCAGATCTGTTCAGAGAAAAGCGAAGCAGCAAAAAAGCTTTGCAAGAGTATGTGGCCGTGGGGAGCCGTGCTCATATGGGCAAGTAGGATAGGGAGGGAGGAGAGCAGAGGGAAGGTAGAGTAGATATATTTTTTTTTTCTTTGTTTAAATGAAAAAAAGAAAACTGAATATCTCCATTAAGAAGGCAAAAAAGTGCCAGGCACGGTAGCACACACCTGTGGTTCCAGCTACTCCGGAAGCTGAGGCAGGAGGATTGCTTGAGCCCAGGATTTTGAGACTAGCCTGGGCAACATAGTGAAACCCTGTCTCTAAGGGGGAAAAGAAAAGAAGGCGGCAAAATATTAGCACAGATTCATTGTAGAGAAAATGGTATGTATCCTCACAGACTGGAGCCACATACAAAGAAATAATTAGCCTTCTTTCCCATGCTTCCAGATAACAAGGATGCATCTAAGGTAAGAGATTGGAGGAAAGAAGACACATTGCTCTGATTCTAAGGGTAGAGGGAATAATGACCGATTTCAACCCTAAGATAGAACCCAAATACTTGGGAGGCTTGTGGTTCTTTCTTCTTAATGTTGATGGCACAGTGTTCCTACAAAGAAGAGAGGTCATCTGAAACTCAGAGGCAAATAACTCATCATGGGCAGCAACACTGGCAACCTAACTCAGAAGCCCAGTGTGGCTCCTTTTTTATTTGGAGTGGGTCTCTTCACTATAGCAAGGCAGAATGTACTCCTTAAGTGCCAGCACACAGTAAGCTCCAGAGAGCAAGGCTTTGCTGAGAAACAGCAGGTTATGATTTTTGGTCTAAGAATACAATAGGCTAGAGACCATATATCTGCCAAATGGAATCTGCTCTGGATATAAGATAAGGTACAAAGATCTGAATCTCTTGCTAAAGGGACCCAATTAATACAAAAATCAGGACTAGGTAGGCAAAAGGAAGAACTGAATGTCTTAGTGGGATTTTTAGCATTTATGATCTTCCTTATAAAAAAGAATATAACCAGTACTTGCTGAGACATATGGCCTCTGAAGAACTGTAGTCTGTGGGCTGAACCTGTATACTATTTAATGAGGCAAATAGTCATTTACCAAAGTTCCACTTCCTACTTCCAAAAGTAAGGTCACTTTCAGACTAGCTCTGAGAGTGTATGTGAAGACCAAGAGAAGTTGGTGAGGGTGGAGGTAGAAGGGAATCAGGATGGGAAGGTTATAGTGGTCATGGGTGGTCTGGTGTTTCCTTGAGCCACCTTGGTCTTGAGACTTTGAGGCAGATCAGCGTAGGAAAAAAGTGGGAAACAAACAAACCTGAGAGTGTTAGATAGGATCGATAAGGGGAAGAGGCTTATTTAATTCAAGTTTCCTAGGGCCATTCCAGACTAACTCTTAGAACCAATCTGGTCCCAATGAAACCCTTGAGACCAACGGATCAGTCTCCAAAAGGAATCCAATTTTTTGGGTGGGACATAAAATGTCACGCTGCCCACAACACATTACTAATTCTTTTTGTAGCACTGGAGTTATTCAAGAAACTGCCTCTGAAATACAGAATCCTCAAATGGAAGAGTTATAAAAGATATGCCAGCACAGAAGACCACAGATCAGATTGCAGATCTCAGTTTCGTCCATGGCAATTGTCAAAGGAATGAATGTCTGACGAGGTTCAAACTAGTCAAATTAGCTTTGATAATCTGGGTACAGTTTACAATTTCATCTCTGTATCCCTCAGCCAGTCAAGCTGCAATGACCTCCCTGGGAAACAAATAAATATACTCTGCTTCGTTAGGGTATCAAGCTCTGAATCTGAAAGACCAGTCCCATTTCCAAAGCCTATACCCCTAAGTCCCTGGAAAAGTATGCCTTTCCCTACTCAGTTTCAGACGTAGCTTTAGGCAATAGCAGGAAGTTTCAGGAAGCAGTGCTTCACAACAAGCTCTCCTTTTCTGAGATAGTATCAATCTGGAGGGGCTTCCTTGGAAAATATCCAATTAAATGACAAGGAAGTAAAACTATGGGTCCCAGTGGAGCTGGCCCCACTTCCTGAGCAGAGGTTGGCTGGATTAGAAAGACAGTAAAACAAATGTCTAACAAATACCAAAACTGTGGAGGAAATAATGGAGGCACATCCCTCTTGCAACCAGCAAGTGTTAAAATGGACATAAATATTCAAGGAGAAGAAAGGAGTCCTGGGTAAGAAAGGAGACCCCTGGTAGGCACAGCACAGCTGAGTTCTTGATGTAGCTTGGCAAAGCCATAAATAACACTCCTTCCTTATTAGCCTTTATATAAAGAAGGCAGTGATAGTGATGGTCAAGACTGGGAATCCAATCTTGCCTGAAACACTGGCCATGTTAATTCCCAACGGCCTCACCTGGGGAAGGGCCAAAGCTGAGAAAAGCAGGTGCTGAAAATTTATTCCAGAAAACTCCAGGGAATGGGGAGTATGGAATCTCTGGACTAACTCGTGAGCCTGGACAAGAGGAAAAATGGCCACTGCTGAGGATTCAGTCAATGGGGAATGATGCAAATGATGCACTGGGAGCAGTGACCCCATTTCTTTCCTTCCTCAGCCCGTCCTCTGTGGCTCTCATGGCCCTCAGGGCAGTAACCACTCTGGGCCAATGCTACAGGCACAGGATTCTTGATTTTAATAAATAAATAACCTAACACACAGGGTGAGCACGGCAGGCAGCTTTGATTGGAGAAGCAGCTTGCTGAATTCTTTCTTGTATAGTAGTGGAGAAAAGGCTTGGAGTTCTATTCCTTAAAACTTCTGGTTTGAGTTACAGGAACTTAATACCTGGAGGGAAAAAGAAAGATGAGACTGTGATGTTATCAGCTAATGGGGATGCTGGGACATGAAGAGCCTGCCTAAAGGTGTAACAGGAGGCAGAGACTTTCCTAGAGTGTACAGTGACAGGAGATAACTGTGTCTCCTTTTCACATCATTGAAAAAGGCCAGTATTTCTCCACAGAGAGATAAAAATCATGGCAACAAGATGAAATGGGGAAAGGAATTAAGGAAGGGGAACTTTATTTAATGAGGCAAATAGCCACTTACCCAAACTCCACCTCTCTGTCTCCAAAAGGCAAATTCAGGAAGGGGAACACTATTTAAGGCCTTGAAGAGTCTTTTGAGGGTGGCAGTGAGGGGAAGTGGGTTCATTTTTCTGAGTTCATGTAAGCGTATGTGGTTGGGGATGCAAAGACCAATTCCAGTGCAGGAAGCTCATCACTGCCCAGGTGTCCCTGATTTCTGGGGAGCCCAAGGCACCTGTAGTAATTGGGCTTGAAGGGCCCATTCTTGTTGAGTCCCAGATACTTGGCCTGTTCATCTGTCAGCTCTGTCAAGTGGGCATCAAAGGTAGGCAGGTGTAGGCTGGCCACATACTCATCTGGAACAGACCACAGAAGCCCTGGTATAAGCATTCATGCCTTTTATCTGATGGCTGTTGTCCCCAAGCTAGGCCTCAAAAAGTTCAAAGACACCTTCTAATTCCTGGAGCTGAATGAAAAATGTTCAACCTTTGCTCACTAGTCCTCAATTCTAAGGAACAGCTGCCTTCAGCTTCAAGCCTAATGCTTTCCAAAGCCTTAACAATTTATCCTTACTAACTCTTTCAGCTTTGAACCCTGCCTTCCAGAAAAGTACGGGAGAGATGAAAGAAACAACAGGCATCAAAATTTAAAAGACGCAACAGGATAATATGGGAACTAAATAATGGGAAGCTCCAACTTTAGTTTTGCCTTGGAGTCCATAAATTGGGTCATTTAAAACAATTAATGCCTGGGGAAACTTGAATGGAAAAACTAAGAAGGATATTCTCACAGGATAAATGGGATAAATGAACTGTTCGCTTTGCTTTTAGTACTCTTAATTCTTACGGGTTTCTGTTCACATTCTATTATCTGACTACATAGTACTTATTCATAATCTTATGTCATTTCCTGTGTATTTGTTTGGTCTCCCAACTTCATTACATATTCCATCAGAATATGGACTGTGCTGTTGCTTTTATATTCTTCTAAAGCGTCTACTAAAGGGAAAATATATCAACTTTTAACAGTTGTTATATACCTAGTGCTAAGGCAAAACAAAACCAGAAGCTGATTTATTACCTGATCTTTGCCTGAGGAGTTTATAAACACACTGTATCAGTTCAGGTGCTTGAGGCAGGCTCTTTAAAAATTTAAGACAGGTTAATGTTTCTCTTATACAAAACACCCACATAACTGAATAGCTCCTATTCCACATCTCTCCTTTGGCCTGAAGTATTGGGATTGGTGTTGGAAAGCATAGTAAGAAAGTCTTGTGTCATCTGAGAAAAGGCTGGTAGGGGCTATTTGGCAGTCTAGAATTGGAGTAAGTCAGATGTCACAAGGTAGGAGATAATTCTTCTCTTTTAAGGGAAGATTTTTTTTTTCTTTGAGATTCGCACATAAAGATACTTTAAGAGAAAAAAAATCCTTAAAATTCACAGGCAGGTAAAATAAATCACAGCAAAATGTCACCACTTTGCTAGGGCAACACATGTCGAAAATGGGATAAATCAACTGGGAATGGGACCTAGCAATCCTAACTCCTACTTTACAAAATGAAGGTACCTTTTCCCCTCCATACTTAAGTAAGCTAAGTCCCCCAAAATTCCTTTAGCCTCAGACTCTGAACTACTTTGGTAAGGATGGAGATGGAAGAGTAAATACTTACCCATTTTCTTGGGCAACAGGTAGACATCCTGCTTATAGCGACCCTCAGGAGCATTATAAAGCTCTATCAAGGCAAGAGCCTAGAAAAGCAGAGAGATGGATGCTGATGTGCCATTCATGGCAATCTACCCAAGAAAGTGAAACCTGGTAGGTCTGAGAACCCTCTCCAGACTACTGCTGTCCCACTCTGGAAGCCTTACCTGAGTAGTAGCAGTGATTGAGAGCACAAATGTAGGCACTGTGGAGCAGCTTAGGTTCAGCAGGCGGCCCTAGTGATCAAAGATGAAGACACAAATGGATTAGGACAAAGTTGTTGGCCTTTGAGAAGTGAGGGAAGAGAAGCATGACCGCCATTTTCCAAACACTTCCCGACTAACACTGCTGGAAAAAAAGCAGCTGTTTAATATATAAGAACTAACTGACTGACATTTAAATGAAACCACTAAAATTCTGGAAAATCTGATGAAACTAATAGCTAAAAGATTTCTGGAATTATTTGAAAAGGAATATAGATGGTCATATGACACTGAGGCTTATGCCAAATATCAGTATATTTCTCTTTAATTTTCCACTCTCTACAGCAAAATATCCTCCTTCTGAGGATCGGCATTCCTTTGACAGACTGTCTTGAAATAAATGATCAGTCAAATCCAGGGACAATCTCTCCAGGTTGTGAGGGGAGATATCTTTGGACTTAGGAAGCTGTGATGATTGATTGATTTATTAGATTGAGTCTCCCTCTGTTGCCCAGGCTGGAGTTCAGTGGCATGATCTTGATTCACTGTAACCTCTGCCTCCTGGGTTCAAACGATTCTCCTGCCTCAGCCTCCAGAGTAGCTGGGATCACAGGCGTGCACCACCATACCCAGCTAACTTTTGTATTTTTTATTTTATTTATTTATTTTTTTTAGTAGAGACGGGGTTTCACCATAGCGGTGATGATTTTTGTGCTTCTCCTTCAGTTTGGTTCTCCTGAATTCAAAGACAGCCTTGTCAGCCTTGCATTTTGAGTTGGTGATTCAGATAGCAGAGGAACTAGAAACTGCCCCCAATGCCACCCTTTCCTATTTTGTTTCCTATGAAGCCTGACCACCTTTTTGCTCAACCATGTAGCACAAAACACCCATGGTACTTGCTTTTGTCACCAAAATTACCAGGTGGGGACCTCCTAGGGCAGCTAGAAATAAGTCATCAAGTCAGCAGACTGATATCAAAGCTATTAATGCAAATTTAGCAATCTGCCCATCTCCTCCTCATATACACTTCTTCCTTGTGAAGAAATAGTGCAGTCCCTTTACGAATGCCCTAAAGTATCTGAGAAGATGAGATAAAGTGAGGAAAACATGAAGAGAACAGTAAGGACACTAAAAACCCCTAACTTATGGGCCCCTAGATAAAGACCATGTATCTTTTACATTTTCATATTTAGGTTCTTTAATATAAGAAAAGAAAGAAAAAAGACTGAAAGTCAAAATTGAGAAAAGTATTATTATCCTCCTTGTTATTTTGGTATCTTCTCTGAAGAAGAGAAAGCTTCAAGGTAAGAATAGAAGGCATCATTATAGCTGTCAGGAATCCAGGACTAGGGAGGAGGAGCTTTTAAGAAAGGAAAAGGGGTCAAACATTGACATGGAAGCCAAGTAAAATGAAAGTCAATAGTGTCAATGTGAGCTAGGAGATAGGATGAGGAAATATCAATTGAGCAATTGATATCTAGGTAGGTACCTACTACACATCTGGCTCAATTCAAGGGAATGGACATTCAAAAACAGGGAATCTATCAGTAAAAACATACATTCCCAGAGCTTGCCTAAGATAGTCCTGGTTACAGTCGGGAATATCTACTTTGTGCTTACTGATTAAAGCATCCCACAAATGACATTATCTCTTTGCACACATCACTTAAAGTGGCACTGGTTCTATCTGTGAATTCCTTCTACAGTAATAATCATTATCTGACTCAACCTGTGGATTGACATGGAGAGACGGGATAATTGGTGAAAAGTGGGGAACCAAAATAGTTTCTTAATTGCAGAATGAAAAGATCTTTCACAATTAGAAGTAAAATCCACTGGGAAAGTAGTCAAACTTGTGCTTAACAGAGGAGTTGAAAGTATGCGAGAACATGAGGAGGAGGGGACCTGGGTACTGCAGTCTCTCCTGTTGTGGGGGAGTATTTTTTGCCAGTCTCAGCCTTACCTCTGCCAGCAGTACTATCCTCTTGCCATCAGGCCATATCACATGGTCAACTTGAGATCTCACTCGCTCCCAGGTCAGCTCTGGTGTCCGCAGACTCGCCTGGAACACATACAGCAAGAACAGCATTAGCCATAGCAAGCCCCACTGTGGGGACAGAAAGATGTTGAAGGGAGCCATTTCAAATAGCAGGTTGAAAGGAGCAACCAACATGCCAGATGGAGAATACCTGTCCTGTGTTTGTTAGGACTGTTCCATTTCAGGGAATTTAATCTGAGGCCCAGCCAGGGAGGGATCACTCAGGATGTCATTCCACAACATACACTGTGTGCCCACTCTCACAGTAAAAGGTGCTATGGGAAATACAAAAGAAACCAAAGACATGGTTTCTGCCTTCAAAAAGCTTCTACTTTAGCTGAGGACACAAAACAATACATATGTGAGAGGAAAAAATGCCCTTAAAGTACTTACAAAGCAACATGCAAACAAGTGCAAATTAATACAGTGCAAACTGAATATATAAGTGCTGAAGAAACACAGAAAAAAAAGGAAGAACACAGCTGAGTGGGTTTAGTAAGAGGCCAAATGTCCTCAACATAGCATGCTGGGGCCCAAGGTTCTGCCCTCATATCCCAAGGTCCCAGGTTCCACCTTTTCAATGATGGTGGTCCACCCTAGTTACAGAAGCTTTGTGACCTAAGTGCAAATGTGAGGTAGCCTTTAAA
Source organism: Colobus angolensis palliatus (assembly GCF_000951035.1). NCBI lineage: Eukaryota > Metazoa > Chordata > Mammalia > Primates > Cercopithecidae > Colobus > Colobus angolensis. The sequence goes on along the minus strand of NW_012114955.1, from coordinate 1,783,557 downwards.
GAAATGCTTAATGGTAGAGTAAAGCTCCCAATGGCTCACCCTCCTTCCATTTCTGTATATTGTATATTCAGAGAAAATGAGAAAAAAATGTTATTTTTTTTTTTAACAGCAACAATCAAATAACAGCCACGGGGTGTAGACTTAAGACAACACCTTCTTTCTTCCAATAGGCAATGCCTAAAATAGAAAGTGAGTTCATATTCTAAAACTACCCATTGGCTCATTTGATAAAATTAAGGAGTCCTGCCAAATAGTTTTCAGACAAATAGAGAAATGCTTTTAGTTATACAATAATGATTTATTTACAGGGTACATACCATATTCTAGGCATTGTAGTAAAGAGCATGAATATAGATAAGACTGTAGATTCCTTTACTGGGCTGTGAACCATTTATGGACAAAGACAATATCTTCTTTTCATTTTTGTATTTCAAGGTCTATTTAAGCAAACAATGGTATGCTAAGCTAAAGTTTAGAAATTCATGGTTCCTATCCATGAGGAAGTACCAATGTAGTGGAAAAGACATATACAATTATATTTCAGTGCATTCAGAACTATATTAATGGTGTGGACCATTTCTTTATTAGGTAGATGGGAAACACATATAATTTCTTGAAATGTCAAGTTTCATAAATTGGTTCAACCTTTCTAGAGGGCAATTTGGCAGCAGCTAGCAAAATTTTATATGTACCTAATCTTTGACCAATCAGTTTCACTTTTTTAGGTCACGATCCTATAAAAATACTTTCTCAAGTTCAGAAATATAAGTGCCCAAGAATGTTCAATCCAGCCTTATTTATAATAGTGAAAAATGTAAACAAACAAGGGAATGGTTAAGTAAATCAGGGTAGTTCCATATAGTGGAATATTATACAACTCTTTTTAAAAAAGTACTACAGCAAGAAGCTCCAAAAAAAAGATAGACATATATGTGTTAACATGAAAACCATTCACTATTCTTTTCTTGTTTTTTTTTGAGATGGAGTCTCACCCTGTCACCCAGGCTGGAGTGCAATGGCATGATCTTGGCTCACTGCAACCTCTGCCTCCTGGGTTCAAGCTATTCTCCTGCCTTAGCCTCCCAAATAGCTGGGATTATAGGCACACGCCATCATGTCCGGCTAATTTTTTTTTTTTTTTGAGACGGAGTCTTGCTCTGTTGCCCAGGCTGGAGTGCAGTGGCCGGATCTCAGCTCACTGCAAGCTCCACCTCCCAGGTTTAGGCCATTCTCCTGCCTCAGCCTCCTGAGTAGCTGGGACCCAGGCGCCCGCCACCTCACCCGGCTAGTTTTTTGTAATTTTTAGTAGAGATGGGGTTTCACCGGGTTAGCCAGGATGGTCTCGATCTTCTGACCTCGTGATCCGCCCGTCTCGGCCTCCCGAAGTGCTGGGATTACAGGCTTGAGCCACTGCGCCTGGCCATGTCTGGCTAATTTTTGTATTTAGTAGAGACGGGGTTTCGCCATGTTGGCCAGTCTGGTCTCGAACCCCTGACTTCAAGTGATCTGCCTGCCTCGGCCTCCCAAAGGGCTAGGATTACAGGCGTGAGCCACTATGCCCAGCCCACTCACTATTAAGTGAAAAAAATCAAGTTGCAGAACAATATAGTGTAATATCAATTATGGAAGTTTTTTGCTTATTTTAAGCATATTTATAGTGTTTGCATTTTTAAACTAAGCAAGTATTACTTTAAAATTGGAATTTTAAAAAATAAATGTTATAAATAAATACTGTAAATATAAGGGTTAAAAAGAAGCGAAAGGCACAGTGGTTCACGCCTATAATCCCAACATTTTGGGAGGCCAAGGTGGGAAGATCCCTTGAGCCCAGGAGTTCAACATCAGCTTGGGCAACATAGTGAGACCTTGTCTCTACAAAAAACAAAAAACAAAAAACAAACCAAAAAAACAGAATTAGCTGGGCATGTTGGCGTGTGCCTGCAATGTCAGCTACTCGGGAGGCTGAGGTGGGAGGAATGCTTGAGCCTGGTAAGTTGAGTCTGCAGTGAGCTGAGATTGCGCCACTGTATTCTAGTCTGGGCGGTAACAGAGTGAGACCCTGTCTCAAAAAAAAAAAAAGAATTTAAGCAAACAGACCATTTTGAGAAGTTAAGGAAATACGAAGTAGAATCCATTAGCCTTTAGAGCTTAGTACCATGGAGGGTAATAACCACAAAGAGTCAAAAGATACTCTTGGTGACAATGGCAGTTTTTATTGAGATGACGGGAGTTTTAAGTATTTCAGGTTCTTAGTATTTCACACCCCTAATCTCCCAGAGGCCAAGCAATCTTGGTGATTAGGAGTAAAGAGCTAAACCCATCTTAGGAAGTATTCCTTGGGAAGAAAGATAAGGCAGAATCAAGGAAAGGACACTTCTTATGAACATAAGAAAATAACCAATGCTTAGTAGAGGCAGTTTACTAGAGCACTGGAATGGCTATGCTGTAGGTGAAAGTCTGACAGTAAGTTTAAAAAGGGCTTTGAAGAGAAACTTGGTTAACTTATCTCTATCACTGTCCAGGAAGCTCCAATAACCTGCCTATTAAGGCCTAGTCAGCAGTCATATTCCTCAAGAGCAGAAGGGTTTCCTATCTTATGGCTGGCACAGCTTGACAGAATCTCTCAAAAACATCCAGTTGTCTTTGCTGTGGAACTATAATCACTAAACAACCTACCAGGAAAAGGGATTCCTGTGCAGACTACATTCCCAAACCAGGTGTACATCCCACCATAAACTGGCCACTCATTATGCTTGCACAAATTGGTCTCACATAATTCTAAACAGTGCACATCTGTTTTTTGTTTTGTTTTGTTTTGTTTTTTTCAGGGAGAACAACTGTGGTTCTAGTCCTGTAAAGCACAAAGTCTCAGGTTAAATCATTCTTTGGCTGGAAAAAATGTTTAAAGCCTATGTACTTAATGGTTTGACCACCTGAATTGTGAAGCTTACAATTACACAGGCCTTCTATGTGATGCACGTGGGTAAGCAGGTCTGCTTTGTTTTGAGACGGAGTCTCACTTCTGTCGCCCAGGCTGGAGTGCAGTGGCGCTATCACGGCTCACTGCAACCTCCGCCTCCCGGGTTCAAGTGATTCTCCTGCCTCAGCCTCCTGAGTAGCTGGGACTACAGGTACACGCCACGACGCCTGGCTAATTTTTGTATTTTTAGTAGAGATGGCATTTCACCATGTTGGTTAGGCTGGTCTCAAACTCCTGACCTCATGATCCACCCGCCCGGGCCTCCCAAAGTGCTGGGATTCTAGGTGTGAGCCACCACACCTGGCTGCAGGTCTGCTTTTAAGAGAAAGCAAACATATAAAAGAAAGATATGGCCAAAAGGCAGTGAAGAACACAATCCCTATTCCCAGGTCCTTCAATATTCACAGCATTCATATTTCTCAGAAAAAATGCAGCTTTCTAAATGATCAACTCTTCTGATGAGCTGCTCCTTCCTAAATATGCAGCAGGCAACATCTAAAGGTTAGGTAAAACTATGAATTCCTACCAAAAAAGGAAAAAAAAAACTCTTCAAAAATTTTGATTACTAAAAATATCTGGATACTTACCAAATCATTCTCCTACAGTTTCACTTAGCTGACTGGTAATGATTTCCCTCTTTTTCTCACACTGTGCATCCAATCCATTTAGCAAATTCCATTAGTCACAACCTATCACTTCTTATCACCTCTAATACTTGCCCATGTAATCCAAGCCACCACTTTCTACAGTCAGAAATACTGAAAGAACCTGCTGTTATCCCTATCATTAGTCAAGCTCCAGAATGTTTTCTTTATACAAAAGCCAGAGTAATTTTCTTTTTAGAGACAGGATGTTACCATGTTGCCCAGGTTGACTTCTAACTTCCAGGCTCAACCAATCCTCCCACCTCAGCCTCCTCAATA
>NW_012114955.1:1775371-1776609 GCF_000951035.1 Colobus angolensis palliatus | reverse complement strand
AAAAAAAAAAAGAAAAAACACTTCTATTAACTATTACTTGGGCAACTTATTAGTACCAAGTGCTATTTTGGATTGGAAAATTATAGGGTGAATATAACCAAATTAGAGAATCAAAGTGATATACTTTCCAGGTTTGAAGAATACATGCTACTACACAATGGCACTGGATTGATTATGACACCTGCAGACACAATACTACAGTTTGAAAAACATGTGAGGGGTGACCACGCCCAGTAAAAGAGAGGGATAAAAGAAGAAACCACAGTATTTGATACACACAGTCAATCCTAAGCAACAGAATCATCCCAGCCCATAGATTTCTCTCCCTTATTTCCTTGGACCAACCTACTTATCTCATCTTTATGGTAAAACCAAACACCCCCAAAATACTGACTACCATACTGATTCACATTCATTGTATCACTTAGCTTTGAGTTTGTATCATTCATTGTAGTTTTCAGTTTATCTTGCTCTCAATCCTAAACACAGAGATAAGGCTTACAGTGTAAACAGGCGTCGAGCTTGAATAGAAGATGATAATCATTTAAAATTATTCAATTGAGATGAAGAAACTTTATAGTCTCCACAAATACAGGCTATAGGGCTAGTAAGTGAAAAGATGTGGACAACTCTGCCAGGACACTCATGTTTAGGATGGCTTGTGACACTGCTCTCTCATTTTCCAGTTTGTTTCTTGTGAAGGAGACAAAAAGGCCCCCAATAAATGAGCCACTTGATCTTACCACGTCAATCTCTGTGTTGGAATGTCCCATGTTACAAACGATGCAGCTATTCTTCATACGGTCCAAGTGCTCTCTGGTTACCACATTCTTGTTACCTTAAAAACAGAAGAGAGGTTTGAGCGCTCACTGTCTTTTGGCAGCAGCAGAGAAAGATAATCCACAGAATGAGAAAATAAATGTGCAAATCATATAACTGATAAGGGACTTGTTATAAGGAATTCTTATAATTCCTTGTAAGAAGAAGACAATTTAAAAATAAGCAGGCCAGATGGCTCACACCTGTAATCCCAGCACTTTGGGAGGCTGAGGTGGGCGGGTCACGAAGTCAGGAGATTGAGACCATCCTGGCTAACATGGTGAAACCCCGTCTCTACTAAAAATACAAAACATTAGCTGGGCATGGTGGTGGGCGCTTTTAGTCCCAGCTACTCGGGAGGTTGAGGCAGGAGAATGGCGTGAACCTGGGAGGTGGAGCTTGCTGTGAGCCGAGACTGC
>NW_012114955.1:1762249-1774911 GCF_000951035.1 Colobus angolensis palliatus | reverse complement strand
AAAAAAAAAAAAAAAAAGAATCAATAACTTGAGCCCTGGAGTTTGAGACCAGCCTGGGCAACATGGCAAAGCCCCATTTCTACAAAAAAATACAAAAATAAGCTGGGTATGGTGGCATGTGCCTGTAGTCCCAGCTACTAGGGAGACTAAGGTGGGAGGATCGATAGCCTGGGTGACACTGTAGCCTGGGTGACAGAGTGAGACCCTGTCTCCAAAAGAAAAAAAAGAAAAGGCTCTGAATCGACATTTCTTCAGATGGCCAAAAAATACATGAAAAGATGCTCAACATCATTAGTCATTAGGGAAATGGAAATCAAAACCACAATGAGATACCACTTTACGTTCACTAGGATGGCAATATCAAAAAGAATGGCCATAACAAGTGTTGGTGAAGAGATGGAGAAATTAGAAGGCACATGTATTGTTGGTGGGATTGTAAAATGGTGCAGTCACTTTCAAAAAGTTTGGCAATTCCAGCCAGGTGTGGTGGCTCATGCCTATAATCCTAACACTGGGAGTCTGAGGGGTGGATTGCCTGAGCTCAGGAGTTCAAGACCAGCCTGGGCAACACAGTGAAACCCTGTCTCTACTAAAATACAAAAAATTAGCCGGGTGTGGTGGCGTGTGTTTGTAGTCCCAGCTACTTGGGACCACACACCCGGCTAATTTTTGTATTTTTTTTTGGTAGAGACAGAGTTTTCCCATGTTGTCCAGGATGATCTGAACTCCTGGGCTCAAGTGATCTGCCTACTTCGGCCTTCCAAAGTGCTGGGATTATAGGTGTGAGCCACCACATCCAGCCTGAAAATGTTAAAAACAGAGTTACTATATGATCTAGCAATTCTACTCTTAGTATATACCCAAGGGAACTGAAAATATATGTCCACATAAAAACTTGTATTCAATGTTCATAGCAGCATTATTCCTAACAGCCAAAAACGGAAAACAACCCAAATGTCTACCAGTTAATGAATGGGTAAATAAAATATGGTATAACCATACAATGACACATTACTCAGCAAGAAAAGCAATAAGGTACTGATATATACCATCACATGGGGAGGCCCTGAAAACATCCTGCTATGAGGCCGGTCATAAAAGACCACATATTGAATTATTCCTTTTTTTTGTTTTTTTTTTTTGAGAAGGAGTTTCACTCTTGTTGCCCAGGCTGGAGTGCAATGGCACAATCTTGGCTCACTGCAACCTCTGCTTTCCGCGTTCAAGCAATTCTCCTGCCTCACACTCCTGTAGCTGAGACTACAGGCGCCTGCCACCACATCTGGCTAATTTTTGTATTTTTAGTAGAGATGCGGTTTCACCATGTTGGCCAGGCTGGTCTCGAACTCCTGACCTCAGGTGATCCACCTGCCTCGGCCTCCCAAAGTGCTGGGATTACAGGTGTGAGCCACCGTGCCCAGCCATGAATGATTCCTTTTTTAAAAAAATTATTATTTTTCCCCCTTCTTCTGGCAGGTGTTGTTATAATTCCATTTACATGAAATGTCCAGAATAGGGAAATGGTGGTTGCCTAGGGCTGGGGTATGATGGAAGATGGAATAAGGAGTGACTGCTAATGATATGGGGTTTCTTTTTGGGGTGATAAAAATTCGATAATTGGGATGTTCCACAACTTTACTAAAAGCCATTGAACTGTACACTTTAAAAGGGTGAACATTACGATGTGAATTACAACTCAGTAAAAACATTAGATTGTGGTGATGGTTGTACAAACTGTGAATTACTAAAAAACAGTGAACACTTTAAATGTGTGAAACGTGTAGTAAATCAATCACAGCTCACAAAAAAGCAATTAAAAAAAAAGGTCCAGGCTGGGCAGGGTGGCCCATGCCTATAATCCCATCACTTTGGGAAGCAGAGGTGGGAGAATCACCTGAGGCCAGGAGTTTGAGACCAGCCTGGAAAGTGAGACCTCATCTCTATTTAAAACAACAAAAGAGATCAGGGGATTGATAAGAACCAAGAACAGCTTCTTATGGTCCCTCTTCTCTGCCCCTATTTCTCCCTGAGGCTACAACTACAAATTTTTTTTTAATTCTGTTCGATTTCCCCCTCTAAAATAGAATTATAAAAGAAAACCAGTGTTCCTGTAGTTTATGGTTCTACATAAAAATAAGTATCTTACCCTAGAGGAAACCAGCCATTTCTGCATATTCTTTAAAACTCAAAATCTACTTCTTTGGGAATTAACAGAATAACCTCTTCTACTTTCTCTAACTATGAAAGAATTTCTCTCTAGCCTTGCCTTAATTACATACTAGAGAGAAACATACATCACTTTTGGAGGTAAAACAAAAAATCAAGTGTACATTTAAGATCTGGCTTCCCAAATAAAACTTTATAACTGAATCTCATCTCTAGCTATCTCCTAGGATGAATGGAGATATAACAGTTGTCTTAAAGGGTGAAGAAAAACGTTTTTACATAGGAATGACCTAATCGTATACCTCTGGTCAGAGCTCTAAAGAATTAGGAAGAATATGAAAGACTGACTGGCTTTGTGGGCTACTATCTCTCTCTAGCTTTTAGAGTTTGGTTTTTCAGAATATGTCCAATCAACTTGCACTTGCTCCATAAAAAACATTCCCAAGTGCCACCCCATTTAAAATGTCATTATCATACCTGTACAGGTAATAACAATGTCCACTTGTCGGATGACCTCATTTAATTTCACCAGTCGAAATCCATCCATACTGTTGAAATAAAGTATGACCAATTAACCTAAACAGGCAGCTGTGGAGCCTTTTAACACAGGACTTCAAAAGCTAATATCAAGTTGCTGTCATTTCTTGAGATAGCTGAACTATTCTTAGAAGTGAAAAATCCAAACAATTTCCTTAGTTCATACAAGACAGAAATAAAAGGTTCCTCTGCATCATGGGACTTATTTCTTCCTGAAAATAGGGAGCCAGGGGCTACCATGAGATTCCCTGACTGAATTTCTAGAAACTGTAGAAAGTGCCACTTAGCCATTTAACCAACTACCCCCTTGAAAGTGCTCTCTCCAAGATCATCAGTGATTTCCCGAAGGCCAAACCCAAGATTTCTTAGACTGTTAACTGTTTTTTTTTTGTTTTTTTTTTAGAAATGGGATCTTACTATGTTGCCCAGGCTGGAGTGCAGTAGCTAGTCACAGGCATAATCATAGTGCACTACAGCCTCTAACTCTTGGCCTCAAGCAATCTTCCTGCCTCAGCCTCCTGAGTAGCCAGGACTATTGGCATACACCACTATGCCCAACTTCTTAGATTCTTACATTATTTGATTTCTTCTACTACATTAAACATTATTTGTCTTCTTAAAACTCTATACCCCTTGGACTCCATGATACATCTCTCCTGGTTTTCCTCTTACTTCTCTTAATTGTCTCTCCTCAACTTCAGCCAACCTTTGGATATTGGTGCTCTGCAGGGTTATTCTGTTCTCTATTTTTTCAGTATAGAGAACCATATTCTTCCCTTGGCTGCCAATGACTGCTTATAGATGGCTGATTTTTACATTTGTATCTTTAGCTTAGATCTCTCTGAAGCTTCATAGCCAAGGATCAAATTAGCCACTGGAGAGCACCTCATGAATGTCCCAGAAGGATCTCAAACTTACTGTGTTTGAAAATAAACTTACTATTTTCTCTGCACTCACAACCTCATTTATTTCTTCTTCTATATTTTCTATCTTGATCAATAACATCACTGTTCATCCATCCGAATGAGCCATATAAACAAGAATGTCCTTGCTGCCTCTCCCTAACTGAAGTTGTCACCAAATCAGGCTGACTCTTTTTCTTTAATTTCTTAAAAGTCTCTTTCATCTGTCTTCTCTTCTCTAATACATATTAGCCTTGCTTAAGTTTAGGTCTTATTCCTTCTTGCCTAAATTACTATAGTAACCCCTGGCACAATCTCATTACCTCTAGGTTTACATCTTTCTAAATCATTTTGCAGAGTGATTTTCCTAAATGCAATTTGGATCATGTCATTTCCTTGCTTAAAATACTTCAGTGAGACTGCCTGTTCTTAAGGATAAGGCAGGATTAGAATAAGACCCAAATACTTGCAGTAATATGTGATTATATTGACATATGACTCCCATGACTCCTACCTTAGATAGGACCACTCCCCCAAATGTATCCCATCTGCCAACCACATTAAAATATTTCCAGCTTCCTAAATCTGCCATGCTATGTCCTTCCTTGGAGACAACACACATGTTCCCTGTACCTGGAATATACTTCCACACTAAGAAAACACCTAAACAAATGTCAAGACTCTGCTCTGTTGACATCTCTTTCTACCCTGCTCCCTTGCTCCTTAGTAAGCAATTTCTCCTTTATGCTCCTAAGAAGCATGTGCCATTTAACTCCATGACAGCACTTACTTCACTGCACAGTGGTTATTTGTCTGTGTGCTTCTAACAGCCGGACCTTATCTCATTTATACATTCATCTTATTCATTCTCAGCACGTAGCACAGTATCCAATGCATAGTAAGTGATCAATTCATGTCTATAGGATAATTTGAACAGCATCACAATTTGTATTAAAACATGTTCAGGTTCCTATAACAAACCCTTAGTATACTAGAAGGATGATGGTTCCCCTAGGCCACAGACACTTGGACTCTGCAATAGTTTTTAAGAACAGTGGTATTTCCCACCCTGCTGAGGATGGCAAGAGACAATTTTAATAACAGCTATCATTTAGTGAGCATATATTATGTGGCAGCAGCTCTGTGCCTTATATAATTATGTATTTATTATATAATGTATAACATAGAATGATAATTATTATTTTGAGACAAGAGTCTTGCTGGGTCACCCAGGCTGGAGTGTAGTGGCATAATCACAACTCACTGCAGCCTCAAACTCCCAGGCTTAGGTGATCCTCCTACTTCAGCCTCCCAAGTAGCTGGGATCACAGGCATGCACCACCACACCCAGCTAATTTTAAAAAATGATTTGTAGAGATGGGGTCTCCCTATGTTGCCAAGGCTGGTCTCGAACTCCTGGACGCAGGCAATCCTCCTGCCTCAGCCTCCCAAAGTGCTGGAATTACCGGCATGAACCCATTACACCCAACCTATGTTAATTATTATTTTACTGAACTCTCACAATCCTATGAGGTATGTATGATTACCCACATTTTATAATAAGAAAAGAACTATTCTTCTTTTTAACTTTTAATTTTAGAATCATTTCAAACTTAAGAATTATAATACTAGTGTCAATAATTCTCATATACCCTTCACTCAGAGTTAGCAGATTTTACCCTTAATTGGGATTGGTCTAATGTTTCCTCACAATTAGATTCAGGTTATGTATTTTTGGGAGGAATACCACAGAAGGGCTATTTTCAGTGTAACACATCAGAAGACATCTGATGCATGCCAATTTCTTTTCTGATCATTATTTGAATGGCAAGTATTACACATGGAGAAAGTAAGGGGCTACTTGTTCTCTGGCTGACAGAATCCCTGTTACTATCTCCACAGGATTTCTAAATTTTCACTTTTCTGATAGTCTCTGCTCTCTCCAAGCAGAGCTCCTTGACCTTTTTGAAAGGCAGATGCTTAGAGTTAGTGGCAGCCTCTCTGAGGATCTGGGCTCCTCTAAAATAAAGTGTGGCATCAACCAGGCCATTCTTTGGAGACAGCTCCAAGATTGCAAGTGAGATGGTAGTGTAGAGGCTTACCAGGCTTGCAGGGCACAGATGGGGTCAATTTCAGTTACATACACAATGGAGCCCATGGCTTTCAGGGCAGCACAGCACCCTTTCCCCACCTGAAGAGGGGAGAGAGCACACATATTAAGGAAAGTCACCAAGAAAACCTTTTCTCAAAGCTTCTGGGAAAGTGCACCCCCTCTTTCCACCCCCGAGAGGAATTTCACTGAATACATTCATACTTGGGGAAAACAAGAAGAACAAATAATTGAATACAGCTCATAAACAAACCCCTGGCTCCTGCTTATCGCATTCATGTGCACAAGAACACCCATACTCACGATTCATAATCAAAACACAAGCTAAAAAGAACATCATAAACAGTGGTACTGGAGCAAGTCAGAAAATCAACTTAAGGAAAAACGGCGGCAATGCAAAGGGAAAAAGAAAGACTACTTTAACCAGAGGGCCTCTGAAGTTCTTTTTCTCATCTAAAGTGGTAACGAGTGCAGTCATATGTCCGTACAAATAAAAAATTCCAGAATATTTCAACAAAATCCATTTAAAACACCTAATAAATGAAAGGTTACACTTCACCTCTCCATAGCCACAGACTACCACTTGCTTTCCACCAAACATCATGTCTGTTGTCCTTTTAAGTCTAGGGGAAAAAAACACATTAAATCAGAAAAATCTTCTCTTGTTTCTGCCTTGAGGTTAGATTGAATCTCTTTGTTTTCATGGGGTTTTTTGGTTGGTTTGTTTTTCATTTTGAAAGAAAGTCTGGTTTCTTTTTTTTTTTTTTAAAGGGGTTTTCTGGTAAAGACCAGAAAACCTGCTAGACAAATTCTAAAAGAGCTGTAACACTGAAAGTCTGGTTTCTGTCCTAGAGAAACTAATGACCAGAAAGAAAGGTTGAATAAAATACATATTTTCTCACTCCCTGCCATCCAACCAATCCTATATGTAAGGATTTTTTCCTTTTTTTCCCCCCTTTCTTACAAGTGGTGCAGAAAGGAAGAAGATGTAGATAACACAGTAACTTTTAAACATAAAAGCAACATACATTTATTAGATAATGTTTTGAAAATATAATATTTAGAAACAGAAAAGATACGAAGGAGAAAATAAAAATAATGTAATTTTAATTTACGAGGTAACAAAGCTCTGGCTTAATGGAGACATTATCCAGAGGTGCTACATGAATCCTTTCCAGAAATAACCAAAGCCAAAAAACTTAGAATCTCAACTTGACAACACAAGTTCATCTCAAAGATAATAAACAATACCCATCAAGAATTGATTCACGGCAACAGTAGAGGTTGTCAAATTTCTGTTTGGTGACTGAGTCATTGACATTCATGGCTGGAACACACAGCTTCCCAGCTTTGGACAGTTGGTACAGCCTGAGGATGAGGGAAGCCAAGAACAAAAAACATCGGGACGTTACAATCTACCATTGCTTTCATAGCAGGCCCCAGAAACACGATGATTGGGTAGGCATGAGAGCGTTGAGACATGACTAGTTTCATCCTATTAGGTGGCCACTGAGAAACAAAGAATATCTTTCTAGAGCCTGCATATATAGCTTCACAATAAAGATTTTATTCAAAAGTCATGTGGGGAAAATCCTTGACCCATCTCTAAATTTTAAGGCCTTCACTGGAGACTATAAAAAGTGGGTGAGTGGGAGCGGGTTGAAGGTTGAAAAATTACCTACTGGGTACAATGTTCACTAAACCTGCACTGGTCTCACTGCCTGCCGGAACTACAAGTGCATGAGACTACACCTGGCTGTTTGTGTTTTGTTTGTTTTGAGATGGAGTTTCACTCTTGTTGTCCCTGCTAGAGAGCAATGGTGTGATCTTGGCTTACTGTAACCTCCACCTCCTGGGTTCAAGTGATTCTCTTGCCTCAGGCTCCTGAGTAGCTGGGATTACAGGCATGTGCCACCATGCCCAGCTAATTTTGTATTTTTAGTAGCGATGGGGTTTCTCCATGTTGGTTAGGCTGGTCTCAAACTTCCAACCTCAGGTGATCCGCCTGCCTCGGCCTCCCAAAGCGCTGGGATTACAGGGGTGAGCCACTGCACCCAGCCTTCCAGCATTTTTTTTTTTTTTTAATAGAGAGAGGGTCTCACTATGCTGCCCAGGCTGGTCTCAAACTCCTGGACTCAAGTGATCCTCCCATCTTGGCCTCCCAAAGTGCTGGGATTACAGGCATGAGCCACTATGCCCAGCTTAAACTGTGTATTAATTTCACTCATCTTTTTTAATTATAAAAGGAGTAACTTTAAGTACTACTTTAAAAACCATGCTTAATCCCACTAATCTACTGCAACAATTTTAACTTTCAAATACACTCACAATTTGTTTTTTGTTTTTTTTTGAGACGAAGCCTCACTCTGTCACCCTGGCTGGAGTGCAGCAGCGTGATCTCAGCTCACTGCAACCTCTGCCTCCCACGTTCAAGTGATTTTTGTGCCTCAGCCTCCTGAGTAGCTGGGACTACAGGTGCGCGGCACTACACTTCGCTAATTTTTGTATTTAGTAGAGATGGAGTTTCACCATGTTGGCCAGGCTAGTCTTAAACTCCTGACCTCAGTTTTGTACATTCAAAAAGATGATAATGTATTGAAGCAGTGATGGTGGCTGGTTCAGAATTTACTTCCCGAAAACTTTTTTTCACACTTTTAGTTCTTTATGGGTGAAATAAATCATAGAAATGATCACAGAAATTGAACTGAAATAATTCCAATTATACTCAGAGAATTATTGCTCATTTGAGAAGCAGAACCCTATGTCCTTGCTTTCCATGTAAGAATGTAAGCTCTAAGATGGCAGAGTTTTTTTGTCTGTTTTGTCTACTGCTAGATGCCTAGCACCTAGAGCAGTTCCTCGTTCATTGAAGAAGTTCAATAAATATTTGTTGAATGAATGAATAAATGTGTCCAAAAAGGACAAGAAGTAATTGTTTGCAATCACTAGAAAACATGAGGACTTCACTTGTTCTCCCACCTGCCCCCTTCTCACTATTTTAGGTTCATTATTTGTGTTGTTAATTAAAAAAAAAAAAAAAAAAACAAGAGAGATCTGGTCACCTCAAAGTAAGCTGAGATCTGGTCACCTCACAGCAAGCTGAAATGTTGTTACCTCATAGCAGGCTCCAATTTTTAACACGTGTTTTATAGGTATGTGTTTGTAAGATTTTATGTCTAGACTGCATAAAACCAGGTATGCCCATGTCAAATCTTACCTATGAACTCCAGTAACACTCTCCTCTACTATGCCCTTGATTTTCTTAAACATGTTGGGATACTTTTTATAAATCCAGTGGGTAAGATCCCCTCCATCATCCAAGATCTGCAATAGTAAGCATCAATAACATCATTCACTTCGCTGAAGCCTCAAGGCTTCAGTGCTTCTCTGGGTCTTGCATCCCAATCTAATTAGCAATTTACAGATATTTAAAATTTCCCACATGGTTATGCAAAGTAACTTAAAGCCAGAGTAAATGCAATAATCTGCCAAATAGTCATTATATTGAAGTAAAAGACAATGAGAGGAGAAAGGCCAATTGTAATTCGCACAGCCAAACAACCCTCCCTATGATATATCTACTGCATCAAAATATACAGCAACTAACTGAGGATTTTCTTATGGATTGATAACTTGTAGTTATCTAGGCCACCAGATCTTGAATCTACTATAGGTATTCAGAAAGCCTAAATGGATTTTAAATATATTCAGTCAAGACTTAGTTTAAATAAAAGGCCTCAGTTTACACAGCCTCTTAAGAAAAAAAGAAAAATCAATCAATAAATGGTCAGATAATTAAGTCTCCCTCTCGGAACAACGGCTTATAAAACTGTATTCCATTAACCTTCTCTTCTCCCAAAGTATAGGAACTCTCCCACCCAAAATATCAGGCAGCACTGTAGGGTTTTGCCTAGCACAACCTCACACTCTGTACAAACCAAATTAAAAATAACCAGGGAACCGTGCAGCATGTAGGTGTGCAAGCATGCCTCTGAACAGCTCATCTATCACTATTTCAGGTTGGGATTAAAGATAAACACAGTGCTGTGCCCACTGGAGCTTTCATCAGCAGAGAAAAGCTTTTGAATTATAAAGATAAAGAAAACCCAGCTTAGAACACTATTAGGCACGAGGCTGTGATACTTCAGTCCTTCGCTAGGCTGTCAGAAGTGTTTAGCAGGACTCTGCAAATTGTTATACCTATCCTCCTGGAAAGTCCCACAGAACTGGGTTGCCCTCTGCTGACATGCGCCCATCTTGCAGTCCCATCAATTTTCAACTCTGCTGTAAGTGCCAAAACTGCCATTCTGGACCCCAGAATACACAAAATCCCCAACCTCATGTCTACCACCTGATCTCTTTTTCGCTTTTGCTCTTGCTGTTGACCTATTTTCTCTCCCTCACTCAAACATTGCTTGAGAACCAGAATTCAAGTTAAGACTCTCATCAAAGCTTTTGTACCTGCTCCATACTACAAGTAGAAACCCCCAGAACAGATGCCCCAAGAAAGCAAAAGGCTCTTCTGAGTTTCTCTCTCCCATTCTCCATGTATGGAACCCCTCATGAAGTTTTCCCTTCCACAGGAAAGATAACAGACAAGAGAGATTGAACAACTGGAAACTCTGTGTTGTAAGTCTCACTATTCTCATCCACTTTTCCCTTTTAAGGAAGATATGATACAGACAGGTAGTTGCTGTCTCTAAGATTTATTTAATGAACTCTGCCCATAATTCTCACCATGTAAATCTACTGCAGGAAATTCTTGTCATCAGGAAATCTTCCCGAGGTTGGGAAGTAAGGAAAAGTACTAAATCTTGACAGAATCCAAAGAGGTATGGGTCCTGTTTTCTGGGCTGACAATTGTTTTTGTTCTTGTCTTACTCTCTTTATTAACTTTCCTAGCAGTTTGTGCTGGTTCTACAGTTTGTAATGTTCTCCAGGTAAAATCCTAATGTCCTCCCTGGGTTCCTGACTTTAAAAATCAATGTTTTATTCCCAGGAGAAACTCCCTGGCATATCTGCTTTAGCATCTGTCAGTCACACTCCCTCGTGTCACTATTAAAACTGTTGGAATGAGGTGACTCATCTTACAGCCACTGTCAACTCTGCTCCCCCACCCCTTTAGGATATGAAGGCTCTAACCCAGCTTCCTCAAACAAGCCTGGTGCAGTGTGACCTGGATCACAGAATTCAGAAAGAAGCTACTTCTCTGCCATGCACCAAGTGAGGCCTGCTCTGCAGCCTTCAGCAGGAACCAATGGTTGGACTAGAGCTTCAGGGATTCTTTTGTCAATACGTTCCCTAATTTCTGCCCCCTCCCCCAAGGGGAGGGGGTAAAATTATTTGCAAAATAGGAGCACCTCATACTTTGTGTAGCTTTTTGGGGAGGGGGCTGGGGTGGGGGCACGGTTTCATTCTCTCACCCAGGCTGGATTGCAGTGGTGTTATCTCGGCTCACTGCAGCCTCCACCTCCTGGGCTCAAGTGCTCCTTCCACCTCAGCCTCCTAAGTAGCTGGGACTACTACTACAGGTGCATGCCAACACATCCTGCTAATTTTTGTATTTTTTTGTAGAGACAATGTCTCCCTATGTTGCCCAGGCTGGTCTCGAACTCCTGGGCTGAAGGAATCTACCTGCCTTGGGCTCCCAAAGTGCTGGCATTACAGGCCATCACACCCAGCCCTTTGTGTAGCTTTTTGCCTCTTTGCAAATCTAAGGTGCTATCAGGCTTCAAGACTTGATCTAAAGAATAACACAAAAATAAAAATGAAGCAAAAATTACAACCCCAAAACTTTACCTTGCTGTCTTTTTAAATGTAGGGAATGAATATAAAGAGAAGAAACTTGAACTTGGAAGGTCTTCAGGTTTACTATAAATTCATTATATGAACTCTATTATTTTTATTTTTTTTTTCTAGTCCTGACTCACATGACAAGTATATGGATTCTAGAGAGAAGGCTAAGCATCTCGAGAGCTCTGGGGTGGTGTGTTTGGGTTTTTTGGTTGTTGTAAGCCAGGGGAGTAGGCAGTAGCAGGGGATGGAAACTCATTACTCTTGCTTTTTAACCAGCCATGTGTGAATCCTGGGCAGCACTTTAATGTTTCTAATGCATATAAATGCTTCCAACATTAGAACCAATAATTAAGGCACTTTGAGGTTATAAGAGCTTCAATACTCTTGGGGTACCCGTAGCATAAGAATCTAGTTCTGCTGGAAATCCAGGTACGTCAGATAGAAATGAAGCCATTTTCCTTTCTTCTTGTTGGGAAACCCTCTCCCAGGCCATAACCTCCTCCCATCCCCATTCCTGACCCCTACAGAATTGTGTTAGCAGAAATCTGACCCACCATGTTTGGCTGCCAGCCCTCCACATTCACACATCTATCAATGCACCACCAAAAGTCATCTTCTGACTCTCCCTTCCAGGCAAAAACAGGAAATCCTAAGAAAAAAAGGAACAAAGAGAAACCAATGAAGACAAAGAGAGGCTGACCGCCAAACTTCAGTGAGAAGATTCTGGTTTTTCCTAATTTCCAACTCTCTCATTCTGCTATAATCCTTGGATTGACATTCTTCACTGATTGGCATTGCCTTCAGCCCCTTTATCCATTCCTTTGTCTTTGATGGTCATTCTGCTCTTATCAGCCCAATGAGGACAAGTAGAATGGACAAAAGTATGACAGTTGTTTAAAATGTAATGAGAGGGGGCCAGGCGCAGTGGCTCACTCCTGTAATTCCAGCACTTTGGGAGGCTGAGGTGGGTGGATCACCTGAGATCAGGAGTTCAAGGCCAACCTGGCCAACATGATGAAACCTGTCTCTACTAAAAATACAAAAATTAGCTGGGCATGGTGGTGCACGCCTGTAGTCTTAGCTACTGGGGCGGCTGAGGCAGAAGAATTGCTTGAACCTGGGAGGCGGAGGTTGCAGTGAGCCAAGATCGT
>NW_012114955.1:1758909-1760473 GCF_000951035.1 Colobus angolensis palliatus | reverse complement strand
GAGGGCACCTGTAATCCCAGCTACTCAGGAGGCTGAGGCAGGGGAGTTGCTTGAATCCGGGAGGCGGAGGTTGCAGTGAGCTGAGATCACACCATTGCACTCCAGCCTGTGCGACGGAGTGAGACTCTGTCTCAAAAAAATAAATAAATAAAATAAAAATAATAAAATAATAAAAATAAAAAATAGAAATTAAATTAAATTAAGAAATTTAAAAAAAAATGGGCTGAGCATGGTGGCTCACACCTGTAATCCCCGCACTTTGGGAGGATGAGGCGGGAGGATCACTTGAGACTGGCTGTTTGAGACTAGCCTGAGCAACAGAGCAAGACCCTGTGTCTTCAAAAAAATTTTTTAAGTTAGATGGGCATGGTGGCATGTGCCTGAAGTCCCAGCTACTCAGAAGACTGAGGTGGGAAGATCACCTGTTCCTAGGAATTGAAGGATGCAGGGAAACACTATTGCACTACTGCACTCCAGCCTGGGTGACAGAGCAAGACCCTGTCTCTACTTAAAAAAAAAAGGAAAAGAAATGAATGCGATATACAATTCACTGGGGTATTTACTATTTGCATTAATAAAATGTTAAATATTTTTCTATCATATATACAGCCATAAAATCTTATAAATAAATAAATTAAAATGAAAGAACAAATGAAATGCTGAGCTGTACTGCCAAAGAGTAAAGGCAAGAGGCTGGCAAAGTCCAAATTTCTCTACTTCTTTTGTCCATCAACTACTAGTGGATGCTGTGATCAAATATTAATCTGCCAGGTCAAGTCCTCTTTATTCCTGAAGCAGAAACACCAAACATTAAGTCAGGGCAAATTACTTGCTGGAAAACCAATAGGGTCACAAAACTAAGGCTGAAGCATTTTCTCCTGTAATCCATGTTACCTCAATGAGTAGTGTTCACTAGTGCTCTGCTATTAGTAAATTAGTGAGTCAAAACAAAGCATTACCTAACAAAGGAATATTAGACATAGGTAGATATTTGTCAACTGTAAAACGGCAAAGTTAACTAGATCATATTTGACAAGCGAAGGCCAGAAAAAGCAAATTCATCAAGAATTGAGATCTATTTCTTCCAAGATAGTTCTTTTATTGTCAACCTTCTTTAAAGATTTATGCTGAAACAACAGAACTTTTTGGAGACTTACTTTAGCCAAAGGCACAGAGAACAAGCTCTTACCACTTTCGGCTAGAGCAGCAGCCACTTCATTGAGAGTGGAATAGATGTTGCAGGCAGCCCATCGGCACTGGGCCCCCAGAGCACCCAGAGTTTCCATAAGTACCTGTATTAAAGACAAAGCAGGGGATGAGCAAGCCTGGGCCAAACAACTAGTCAAGGAGATAAAGTTTATATATTTTACAATCAGAAAATACAACAGGAATGACTTAGGCCAGTGATTTTCAAATTGGCCTCTACAGAACCTCTTCAGTATTCTAAGAAGAAGGCAAGTATTGGGGGAAGCCATGGGAAGACGGAGGCTCCAGCTGACTCTATGTTTTTACCAATTTAAATTAAGCCTCCCCATAAGATTTAATGAATCAAGGACTTCAGAGC
>NW_012114955.1:1756381-1758064 GCF_000951035.1 Colobus angolensis palliatus | reverse complement strand
CCTGTAGGCCCAGCTACTTGGGAGGCTGAGCCAGGAGAATGGTGTGAACCTGGGAGGCGGAGCTTGCAGTGAGCCGAGATTGCGCCACTGCACTCCAGCCTGGGTGACACAGCAAGACTCCATCTCAAAACAAAACAAAACGAACAAACACATACACACAAACCCCCAAAACTGGGTAATCTACAAAGCCAAACTCTTCTTGAGCCCATCAAAGAGCTGAGGCTGTAAAGCAGAGCTGAGGCTGTAAAGCACCAAAGTGAACTGCCCTCCAAAGAGTGACAAATCCTTTTAAAGAGAGAGGGAAGACTGTTTCACCTTTGGCAGTGCATGTGAAGAAGAAATGGCTGCCACAGATGAGGATAAGAAAATGTCAGCTAAACTTCTGAACAATTAGAAAAGGCTGAGTGTGGGAAAGTGTGTCAATGTGGAATTTGTTGAAGCTCCAGGCACAAGCAGATTTCCCATTCACATGCAGGCTGTCTTCCAGAGGCTTCCACCCAGTGCTCAAAAGAAAGACTGGGGCAAGGAACTGATTGGCTGTGCTCAGAAACAGACAGGAAACCTGGGCACTTCCCTATACTCTTCTCTCATAGGAAGAAAAAGCCTCAAGCTATAGGAAGAGCAGGAAGTGCCTGCTATTAGGGGCCAGGCAAAGATCCACTGTTTCTGGAGGAAGGCAGAAGCTAAAACTCTCTGCCTCTGGGAGAGGCACAGGAAAAACTCTTGGGCCCAGGACAGTTCACTGATACAAAGTAAGGATCTGCTACCTTTCTAGCTCTCCAGGAAGGGTAGGAAAACATGTCTTACCCAAGACCCACCACAGATGCAAGGCAAAGTTTGGCTGCTACAGATAGGAGAGGCAGGAATATTGAGACAGCCCTGCCCTCACAGAGGTCTGCCTAAGACTGAGACCGCACCAGAGATCCAAGAACCCCACTTGCCCTCACCGTGTGCTTAGCCCCAGGAAACAAGGAGCAGCAGTCTAGCGCGGCAGATGGGACAGGTACTTGAAAAGAGTGCACTTCTCTGGCACACATGTGCAGAAGTAGCTGAAAACTGAGGGTAAAGCAGAAACACTGAGGAATGTCCTTTGGTAACCTCAAATTACAAGGTTATAGCAGTCCACTGCTGGAGGAATTTGAAGCCTTTGTTGGTATACAACAAACTCTAAATCCAGCCCAATTCATGACTATAATGAAAACTAATATACTACCACTCAATTAAAAATGTCAGGACATATAAAAAGTAAAAAAAAAAAAACACTGTCAGGAAATAAGTAAACAATAGAAGCAGGCTCTCAGATGAGCCAGATGTTTGATCAGACAGGAGCTTTAAAATAACTATGATTAATATGTTTATGTTATTTATTTTTACTTTTTTAGACACAGGGTCTTGCTACGTTGCCCAGGCTGGAGTAATATGTGTATGTTAAAGGATCTAGTTGAGAAAGACAGACAACATCTATGAACAGATAGAAAATTTCAGCAGAGATGGAAACTACAAAAAGTCAAATACAGGCTGGTGCGGTGGCTCAGGCCTGTAAAGGCCAGCACTTTGGGAGGCCGAGGTGGGCGGATCACCTAGGGTCGGGAGTTTGAGACCAGCCTGACCAACATGGAGAAACCCCATCTCTACTAAAAATAGAAAATTAGCCGCTTGGGTGGAGCATGCCTGTAATCCCAG
>NW_012114955.1:1748396-1755842 GCF_000951035.1 Colobus angolensis palliatus | reverse complement strand
TATGAGAATCTATGGATTCTTTCCCTCTTTGCCTTCTGGAACTCCAATTACATGTATGGAGAGGAAAAAAAGAGGATCTGGGAACAATGACATTTCAAAACCAAACAGCACATTAGTGCCCAGATCCACTAAAAGGAGCCAGGCATTCTGGGAGAAATGGCTGATTCCAAGAGTAGGACATGGAATGTTCAAGATAAGCTTAGGTGATCTTGTACCAAAAGCAAGAAAGTGTTCAAAGAATGAAAGCGATATGTCAAAAGACAAAGAAGTCACAGAAGCCACACTGAAGAGGCTCTCCCTGGTCAAACTGGTAACAAGATGATCATGGATTATATCCTATTAAATAAAATGGATTATATTTTATTATATAATGGATTATAACCTATTAAATAAAATAGGAAACAATGATTCCATACAAATAAAAATAATGAATAAATCAAAGATAAAGAATGAGATATTTACAGTTTCATAGTACTACCCCACATAAACATATTAATTCTATTTTTATTTATTTTTGAGACAGGGTCTCACTCTGTCACCCAGGCTGGAGTGCAGTGCAATCTCAGCTCACTGTTCACTGCAATCTCTACCTTCCGGGCTCAATCACTCCTCCCATCTCAGCCTCCCAAGTAGCTGGAACTATAGGCACATGCCACCACACCTGACTAACTTTTGTATTTTTTTGTAGAGATGGTGTTTTACCATGTTGCCTAGGCTAGTCTTGAACTTCTGGACTCAAGTGCTCTCTGCCAGCCTTGACCTCCCAAAGTGCTGGGATTACAGGCGTGAGCCATCGCACCCAGTCTAAAAAACATATTAATTATAAACTGGGAAAAATAACTTTTACAGAGGGAAATCCTGGCAGACACTACCTCAATCAGGGGATTAAAGTGAACATCATCAGTTCTGGGACAAACTGAAATCATGTGCCACCTGACAGGATGTATCACTTCCCTGTATTCCCACCATAGATGCATAGCCTGAATCTCATAATGAGGAAGCATCAGAAAAATCCAAATTGAGGAAATTCTACAAAATAATTCATCTGTAATCTTCAAAAGTGTCAAGGTCATGAAAATCAAAGAAAGACTGAGAAAGTGTTCTATACTAATGAAGATTAAAAAGACAATGACAATTAAATGTGACCTATAACCATGGACTGGATTCTTTTGTTAGAAAAATATTATCAGAACAACAAGTGAAACTCCAGTGGGATCTACTAAGGATTGGATGGTAATAATGAATCAATGTTAATTTTCTACTTCTGATGGTTATACTGGTTGTACAGGAAAATGTCCTTGTTTATAGAAAATATACACTATGGTATTTGGGGAATGCTATGGTCTGAATGTATGTT
This sequence comes from Colobus angolensis palliatus, assembly GCF_000951035.1. NCBI lineage: Eukaryota > Metazoa > Chordata > Mammalia > Primates > Cercopithecidae > Colobus > Colobus angolensis. The sequence goes on along the minus strand of NW_012114955.1, from coordinate 1,754,485 downwards.
CTCCTACCCCAGAGTCATATGTTAAAAACTAACCCCCTAGGTGACGATGGTATTAAAAAGTGATTATGGAAGCGACTGGGAGTTGATTAGACATGAGAGTTCTACCCTCACAAATGGGATTAGTGTACTTATAAAACAGGCCTGAGGAAGCTTGCTTTCCCCTTTGGCCATGTGAGGGCACATAGAAAGCGCCATCTATGAGGAACAGGCCCTCACCAGACACTGAATCTGCTGGTGCCTTGATCTTGGACTTCCCAGCCTCCAGAACTGTGAACAATAAATATCTATTGTTTATTAATTACCCAGTCTAAGGTATTTTGTTATAGCAGCCCAAATGAACTAAGATAAGGGTGAAAGAGTATTAGGTTGGCAAACAAAGCAAAATTTCTTTGTAGTTATTTTTTAATGGAAAAAAATGTGGAGTGGAAACAATAAATTAATATTAAAATTGGTAAGCTAATTGTGATTAATCCATTCAGGAAAAAAATAGAAAAGGAACCATGAAGGGTGGTAATGCTCAGTGGGCCTAAGGGTAAAAAACAAACTAGATGTAATTCAGCAACATGAGACAGTAGAGAAGTACTTACTATTTTAAGCTACCACACTGAAGTCTCATGTCGCTGACTGAGCAGGCCAAAAAAGATTCAAGAGTGTTTCTGTCTTGATTCATTAGTCTGTAGCTCCAAAATAGATAGCTTTTCAATTTATTATATTAATTTTGGGCAGTCAAGGTACTCTTTTCCTCAGAGAACATATAACCCAGAAAAGTCTCATAATGAAGATGCTAATAGTAGCTGTCTGTACCTTGAGGAATCTCTAATGTTCTGAATCAGGAATGTGACCACATAAGTGTTGTGCTTTGGGAGACATGATCTTTTGAAAGCTGATCTAGCCACACAGATGACCCAGATCTTATGGATCCCCATAACAGATTCCAGACCATTGCTCAATATTCCAATTTCCCTATAGTGGTCTCATTATGGTTAGCAACTCCATATACACTGCATCTCTGGTGATAAAAGGGGAGATCTAGAAAATTGTGGGGGCATTTTGGGTTGCCACAATAATTGGAAGGAGAGTGCTACTGGCATTTAGTGGGCAGGACCAGGAATCCCTATATTCTGAGTGTCTCAACAAAAAACTGTGTCTGTAGCTGGTACAATTTTCAAATGTCAAAACGAAAGTTCACATGGGTGAAAAACCTATCTACAATTATCTGAGTACTCAAACCTAATTCCACTTTACAAATCAGCAAAAAGTAGTTTTGTAGTTTTAATACAAAACAATAGTTTTTCCAGGAATGTAACAGCTATGTAAATGAAGAGAAAACTCGTACTTTTTGTTGTTCTTGTTGTTCAGAAGTTTACAAAAAGTTGTTTACTACTTCAGAAAATCATGGCAATGCTGCTCTGATGCTCTGGAATCAGTAACACATTTCTTTCTGTCTTCAAATAATACTATTTCAAATAATACTGTGAAATAGTACAAATATCTGATTGTTCTACTATAGTTGTCCTCAAGTATTTACATATTGAAATACACATTATTTTAAGTATTGCACTTTCTTTTTTTCCTCCTTCATATTTCAGTTAAGATTTCATATTGATTTTTTTTAAAGATTATATGTACCTAGACATATTATATCTGAATTTCACTTCAGGATAATTTAGGGACACTGCAAAAAAAAAAAGTGTTTTTTAATAAAAAGGGGACATTAAAACTGATGAGAGTAAGGTAGGAATCACTGGTGTAAGCAAATCATGGTAATTCCAGGCCCCTTGCCAGGACTGATGGAGCACAGGCACGTGATCCAGTTCTGCCCAATGAGACATTATGGAGTATCCTGGAGGGACTTCTCTTGAGCGAGGAAGAAATGGTCCCTCTTCTTTTTCATGTCAGTTTATGATGACTAGAATAGCTGTAAGCATCTTGCTATCAGCTTGAGGGTGAAGTAAGCATACTGAGGAGGCAGCTCCAAGAGAATCAGAGAGGTGAAGCTGGAGCCCTGAGATCCTGCATCTGAAGTCTGCCCTCCCTTTGGACTTTCTGCTATGTACTGTGATAAATTCCTTTATGTGACATAACTTTTATTACAGTCTATTGTTACAATTGCTCTCTTTTATTTTGAGTTACTGTTGTTTATTTCTTACTGTGCTGAATTTATAGCTGTCTCTCAGTATCCTCAGGGAATTGATTCCAGGACTCCCATGGATACCAAAATCTGTGGATGCTCAAGTCCTTTATATAAAATGATGTAATGTTTGCATATAATCTGTGCACATCCTTCTGTATATTTTAAAGCATCTCTAGGTTATTTATAATACCTAATACAGTATAAATGCTATGTAAATAGTTGTTATATTTCTTATCTGTTATTTTTTATTGCTGTATTATTTTATTTTCTGAATATTTTTGATCTGCAGTTGGTCAAATCCTCAGGAAGCAGAACTGGTGGATATGGAGGGCCAACTGCATAAATTAAATTTGATCATAGGTATATATGTATAGGAAAAAACATAATATATATAGGGTTCAGTACTGCCTGAAGTTTCAGGTGTCCACTAGGGGTCTTGAAACTTATCCCCCACAGACAAGGCAGGAGGACTACTATATATTGAAGTTAAAATCTTGACTCTGTGATTTCTAGCTGTATAACCTTCAACAAATATTTTAGGGCCTCTGAGCCTCAGCTTCTTCGTTTATAAAATGGAAACAAGAATACCTCCTTTATATGGCCATTATAAGGATTAATGAGCTAATACTTGTTAAGCTCTTAACTTGGTGCTTGGCATGTTGTAAGCTTTCGGTAGCTCGTGGCTATTATTAACTATTGTTATTAAAAGGAGAAAAGAAAAGAACTCACAGCAGTCTGAGCAGTGATGTGTGTGCAACCCACGATTTTGGCTCCAGCCAAAGGCTTTTCTCCTTGAGCTCTCTTCCTCAAAGCCATCAATGCAGGCATTTCTGAAAAGGCCCAATAAATACAGCAATATTAAAGAAGAGGGAATAAGAGATAAAAGAATAAACAGAACAACTTATTTTCTTAAGTTAAGATCCTTCCCCGATCAGGTTAGATTAGGTTTCTCCAGGGATCAAGACATTAAACCTGAATTTTCCTTTATAAAGGGCTTTCAGAGGCAAATGCTCCAGGGTTCTGATTCTCTATATTCCTGTCCTTATCCAGTCTCTCTCCCTTTTTTTTTTCCCCCAAATATAGGGTTCCTTCTAGACTTGCCAGATTTCTCCAGTGTTTTCTGAACTCATATTTCTTTTAAGTATTCTTATCACATAGAAATTTCACAAGCTACCAGACCCCAGACATAAAAAGGGATTAATACAGACAAAAAGACACAGGCAGGTTAAGAAGGAAAAGGTGCTTGTTTTCTTTACCTTGTTCAGCAATTTCAATTTCTCTTCGTCCAAACTCTGCCTGTTTGATGTTCTTAACACAGAAGTCACTGCTTCCCTTAGAGTTCTTTTGCTGCTTGTCCCTGGGGGATGTCTCATCATCAGAGCTATCTGTATATGAAGCCGCTGGAATGACAGAATAAAAAATGGTCAGGGAATAAAAAAATGCTTCCTCTAAAATTCCAAACCACGGAGCGAACTGAGGCTTCTCTAGCCACCTAGCGCCATATAAATTTTTTACCTCTGGTAAGCACCTACATGCTATACACAGACCAGAAGAGGGAAGCTGAAAGAGATTGACAAAGACATTCTTCCTGGATAGCCTTAACTTGAAATTAGGGTTAACTTCATCTTCAGAACATACAGAGGTCCTTGAATATGCAAAAAGGAAAGGTTACACCATGGTAGCATTAGGTGAAAGTTCTTAATGCAAGATCATGGTCATTAACCTATGGATTTTTGGGATTCTAGCTACTCTGCTCTGTGTGCTGCTTAAATATTTGATATAATTTGTGTTTTAGTACAATTACTGAATAGATAAGACCTAGAAAATAAGGAATCCATGGGAAAGTAATTAAGAACCACACAAAAAGTATTTGTCTGACATAACAGAGCTTTCTTTTTGAAGACGGACTCTGATGAGGCTGAATTGTGCCTGCAGACCTAATTAGACATTAACAATGAAGTATTCAATGTGCTCTCCCTTCTTGCTGGCCTCAGTGGGTCCCGCGTTAGGCATTTTAGACTCCCAAAGAAGTGAATAAATCCTCTTTGGTACAATAAAATGCTCTGATAACTAATCCATTTAGCAACATACACTAGAGTGTGAAAGGTCCAAAACTTTTTATCGTGGCTAACAGGCAGCTGCTGCTACTGCTATTCACATGTTTAGCTGGGGTCTTTTTAGTCTTCACAGGATTCTGTAGTTACTAACCACTTGCTAGATTATTTGAAGCAGTGTCCATCCCTGATTTGCGTTTGAATTTCTGAAGATAGTTCTTAACCTCCAAGTTTTCTGGGGGGTTAAGAAACACTCTCTAGAAAAAGGTTTGTATCTCTCAATGGAGTAAAGTACTGCCATCACTTTTAAGGGTAGAAAACTGTGAAAGCTCAGAGTGCCTACAGTCTATGATACTCTGATCTACTTATATCCAGAGAATTAAGGCATTTCTGAGATTTCTTAGCAAATGGTCTATCTCTAGGAGGGCTGTAAAAGGCAAGTCTGACCTTGCCCAGTTAATCAGGCATGGCACTATAAACCATTTGGGCAGCAGGGGCTTGAGAATCTCTCACGGAGCTGGAGCAAAGTCCTAACACGAGGCAACAGGAATGAACATGGGCACCAGGGGAGGTGAGGGAATTAGTAAATCCCCAAAGAGACTTTTGTTCTTGAAAGGAGCTAATCTGTACAAAAAGTTTGTGGTTCTCTCTCCTAGGGTGAGTGAAAGCTCAAAGTACTTTTGGCAACAGAACCCAGAAACAGCTTTCTGGGAAGTCATCTGTTTTACTAATCAATATTCAGAAATACCTAATAAATTAGAGGCTTAGGGGAACCATGCTTCTACCACCTGAGAGATAAAAAGATAATAGCCATCCCTAATCCTGATCCAGATTTATGGGAAAATTACTTTTGAAGAAAGTGTTCATATTCAGAATATCCTGAAATCTCAAATCCTTTTTCAGAATCATGATGACTTTTATGCTTCCCAATGGCCATTCAAATATATTGGTCACGTGTTCTGGAGTCAGTCTTTGATTTAATTCTCAGTCTCTGTTTCTGGGTGTATAAAGTGGAGCTGATCCATTTGAAAGAGTTGTTAATTTACTCACGTATTCAGTCATTCACACAGTTGTTTATTCAAATTTTAATTATGCATCTATTGTATACTAGGCATAGCCTAGGTGCTGGAAATACAGGACAGATATAGATGGTCCTTACTTTCATGGAGTTTTCAGTCAAGTCAGTGAGTCAAAAAAGAAATAACTAGTTACAAAATTAGTTATTTAGAGCTTAAAAAAAAAAAAAAACCACAGTTGTAATGTGTGCTGTAAAGCAGAAATCAGGATGTCATAAGACTATATAATAGGAGAACATGACTTGTCAGAGTCAAGTTGTTGAGCAGATTAAGTAAGATAATATATGTAAAGTGCTTAGTGCAATGCTTGGCATACAGTAATTAAGCATTCAATAAATGATACCTGATATTACCCACTTCTGCACATATTTTAAATTCAGTTCCAGATATAACATCTTTAAGGGTTCTTACTCAGCTTTAGGATTTTGAATGGGAAAAGAATGACATACATACATTATCATTTAGCAGTTTCTCTTTTTTTATATCTCCATCATCTCCTACTGATCTACCCAAGCAGCAGGTGGTTGGCTGGCAGTGATTTGAGAGGTTGAGACTGGAGTCCTAACTCTACCCAGAAGAGATCCCCCTTCCTATGCCTCTTTAGTTTCTAAGAATGAGTCAGAAGAAAACAAAAAAGCAAAACAAAATTTGAAAACTTCCCCTTAAGGGAAGCATTCCAATTTCCGGCTTCACCATTTTTCCCCCCGACTCAAAGAAAAAAAAAAATCTTTATACCACTTCCCTATTCTAAAAGCTGGAAAAAAAAGTATTTTACTTTCTTAACAGTAGTCAAGTAGTTAGTTAATTCAACCAATGTTTTTCTTT
>NW_012114955.1:1743059-1747192 GCF_000951035.1 Colobus angolensis palliatus | reverse complement strand
GGATTACAGGCTTGAGCCACCGCGCCCGGCCGAAAAATCTTATGAATAAATGAGATGATAACCAGGGTTCAGTTTCTATGTAGAAAAGGAGTACGAAGTACAATATAACTGTACTATGGGATGTTATCTTGTTTCATTATTTCCAAAATCAAAATACAACATGATGAATCAAGAATCCACAATCTATCTCACAGAACATGTATACACGTTTTAAGGCTCAAGCCTGATTAGCTTTCCCTCTCAGCAGCTGTGATACTGTGGGTTACTGCTAGGAGAAGCAGCAGTCAGAACCGTGACTGAATTAGTCCTATTAGACTATTTTATGTCAGGCAACTCCTCTTGGGCCTAACCTATTCATCTGGTAATGGAAGTAACAGTAGGGACCTACTAACCTATTCATTTGGTAATGGAAGTAACAGTAGGGACCTGTGTGTCGGTTATAGCAGACTTCACTGATGAATAACACTCTAGAAATGTGTAAAAAGCTATGTTAGCATCTCAAATACAAACAAACAAAACTTTGTTGTTCAGAAAAATCTGAAAATATATCAAACTTTCTAAGAATTGTAGAGTTTGGGGAAAAAAAGAACCAATTGTGAAGAAGGGACTCCTGTCTTCTCTCCTCATTCTTAACCAAGTAACTCATTGCAAAGACAGCTTATTCAGAAATATATCACTGAGAATGGTCTGATTTTAAAAAAAGTATCTTCTGTTCATTTGTTTTTATGAGGTTTTTTTCCTTAGGGGAAGAGTTTTTTAGAAGTTTGCTTCTTATAAAATAGTTTCATGGATTAATGCAGCGTTGTTCAACCTGGGTTCTGCTAGAATTAAGTCCTAATGCCTTGAAGCATTCATCGTACACGATGAATTAACTTCTCTTCCACACATCTGGAAAGGTACTAGTTATGTATCATCTTTTGGAAAATTAAGAAAGTCTATAAAATCATTTTCTGTGTTCTGTGATTCAGATGAGGATCCCTGGTTGAGAAAAGCTGGCAGAGGTTCCTAAATGAAAGCATGGCAAAACTTGGTACTACGATCCCCAGGAAGGGAGAGGAGGCTACAGCCTATGTAAGCCTCTGAGTATCTTCAGCAAAACAAGTACTTTGGACAGGAAAGTATCTTGTTTTGAAATCTCATAAACCTGCTTTTGTTGTTCACACACACTGAGTATATTAGAGACCTCAACAAAGGTATAAAAGTATAATGTCTCTGAACACCTTTCACCAATATGTATTTATTGAGTACCTCTTTTGTGTCAAACAGTTCTAAGTGCTGGGAATACAGCAATGTAAAACAGAAAAAAAAAGAAAAAAAAAATTCTCTGTTCTCATGGATCCTGCATTTAAGTAGAAGGGAAAAGACCAAAACATATTAGTAACATATATATGTTATATGATAAGTGCTGTGAAGAAAAATAGAGGAAAATTTGATAGAGAATGTTGGGTGGAGCTCCGTATAGTATTTATTTCTAATGAATTTTTAATTGACAAAATTGTACATATTTATGTGTATAACATGATGTTTCAAGATATGTACACATTGTGGAATGGCTCAACAGAGATAATTAACATATGCATTACCTCATATTCCTATCATTTCTTTGTGGTGAGAACACTTAAAATCTGTTGTCCTAGCAATTTTCTAGAATACAACACATTGTTATTAACTATAGTCACCATGTTGGGTACAATTTAAAAGAGTAGCCAGGATAGGATTCAGTGAGAAGTTGATGATTTTTGGTGAAGAACTGGAGGTGGTAAGGTAGCCAGCCATGCATGTATCTGGAAAAAGAGCATTCCAGGCAGAGGGAACAGGTACAAAGGTCTTGAAGCAGGAGAGTGCTTGGCATGTTTCAAAATAACAGTAGGAGGCTAGCAAGGCCAGAGTGAAATGAACATCTCGGGGAGTGGGGAGGTTTAGGGAAGTAGAGAGGTGAACAGAAATGTAGGCCATTGTAAGAACTTTAGGCTTTACCTAAGAGTGAGATTGGGAAGCCACTGGAAGGTTTTAGGCAGTGAAATGATATGGCATGACTTATTTTAAAAGAATACATTTGGCTGTAGTGTTAAGAATAGACTGAAGATGGGTAAGGTTGGAACTGAGGAGCTCAGTTTTTAATACATGGGAGGTTTGAGATGTCTATGGGCTGGGTGCCATGGCTCATGCCTGTAATCCCAGCACTTTGGGAGGAGGATTGCTTGAGGCCAGGAGTTTGAGACCAGCCTAGGCAACAAAGTGAGACCCCCCCATCTCTACAAAAAAAGTTTCAAAACTTAGCCGGATGTGGTGGTACACATCTATTGTCCTAGTTACCGGGGAGGCTGAGGTGGGAGGATTGGCTGAGCCCAAGAGTTCGAGGCTACAGTTAGCCATGACTGTGCCACTACACTCCAGTCTGGACAACAAAGCAAGACACTGTCTCTTACAAAGAAAAAAAAAGAATAAAATAAAAAGAGATAGCTATAAAACATTCAAGTGAAAGGACCTAGTAGGCAGTTGTATATATGAATCTAATATACAGGAGAGACATTTAAGCTGGGATAAAATATAAGAATCAAACACCAGGCCGGGCGCGGTGGCTCAAGCCTGTAATCCCAGCACTTTGGGAGGCTGAGACGGGCGGATCATGAGGTCAGGAGATCGAGACCATCCTGGCTAACACAGTGAAACCCCGTCTCTACTAAAAAATACAAAAAAAAAAACTAGCCAGGCGTGGTGGCAGGCGTCTGTAGTCCCAGCTACTTGGGAGGCTGAGGCAGGAGAATGGCGTAAACCCAGGAGGCGGAGCTTGCAGTGAGCTGAGATCCGGCCACTGCACTCCAGCCTGGGCAACAGAGCGAGACTCCGTCTCAAAAAAAAAAAAAGAATCAAACACCAATACACCGTATTTAAACCTATGAGATAAATGAGTTCATCTAGAGAGAAAGTACAAACTGAGAAGGGAAGAGGTCAGTCTTTGGGGTTTTCCAGTTTAATTTCTATAGTCATTTAAATTATCATTAATTTTTTTTGTGACAGAGTTTCACTCTTGTTGCCCAGGCTGGAGTGCAATGGCACAGTCCCGGCTCACTGCAACCTCTGTCTCCCGGGTTCAAGCAATTCTCCTGCCTCAGCCTCCTGAGCAGCTGGGATTACAGGCAAATGCCACCATGCCCGGCGAATTTTTGTATGTTTAGTAGGGACGGGGTTTCTCCATGTTGGTCAGGCTGGTCTCGAACTCCTGGTCTCAGGTGATTCACCCGCCTCGGCCTCCTGAAGTGCTGGAATTACAGGCGTAAGTCACCGCACCCAGCCTAAATTATTATTATTTTTTTTTAATTTTTTTTTTTTAGATGGAGTCTCACTCTGTTGCCCAGGCTGGAGTGCAGTGGCACAATCTCAGCTCATTGGTTCTGTCTCCTGGGTTCAAGCGATTCTCATGCCTCAGACTCTGGAGTAGCTGGGATTACAGGCGTGTGCCACCATGCCTAGCTAATTTTTATATTTTTTGTGGAGATGGGGTTTCACCATGTTGGCAAGGCTGGTCTTGAACACCTGACCTCAGGTGATCTGCCTGTCTCGGCCTTCCAAAGTGCTGGAATTACAGGCATGAGCCACTGTGCCCAGCCTCGTAATTTAAATTATACTGTATGCTGAAAATGGGTCCCAAGTTCTTATTGACACACATTTGCATATATGTCTTGTCATTATTTAGAAAGCTGTGAGTCAGTTCCATTACTCTTGGCTTTTCATTCGATGCACATGAAGCTCTTCTTCTATCATTGTATATAACTCTCCATTGTCTGAGTTATGAAGATGCCAGGTGCAAGTTTTCCAGCATCACACAACAAATGAAACATGGATCAAAGACTAGAAACTAGGTCTCTCCTAACTCCTAGTCCAATAATCAAGGTAGTAGGTATTTCTAGTCAGAGTTTGTTTAAAAGGGCTTGACAACCATTCACTCAAAGGGGAAAAGAAAAAGAAAAAAACAAAAAACAAAACAAAGTAACAGTGCATGTGATGCAGCTGCTGAAGAAACAAACAGTCTGGGTTTCATTTTATTTATTTATTTATTTATTTATTTATTTGAGACGGAGTCTCGCTCTGTCCTCCAGGTCCAGGTTTTATTTATTTATTTATTTATTTAT
>NW_012114955.1:1740153-1742734 GCF_000951035.1 Colobus angolensis palliatus | reverse complement strand
GTTTCACCGTGTTAGCCAGGATGGTCTCGATCCCTTGACCTCGTGATCCATCTGCCTCGGCCTCCCAAAGTGCTGGGATTACAGGCATGAGCCACCGCACCCGGCCTGGGTTTCATTTTAAAAGCACTGAGTTTACAGAGCACTTCCTGTAGATTAGTTCAGACCATTGAGAATATTATGTTGATAGGCATAATATTTTTAAAATGATACCTAATCTGAAATATGTCCAGATGAGGGTAACCAGGACAGTGGGATACCCCCAAATCAGGCAACCAAAACCAGCAAATTTTAAATAAAATCTTTAAATTCCAGGGATTATATAAGAACTTATCAGGAGATAAATCTGTATAGTAAGTAGCATCCTATGATTTAAAATGCTCCCAAAGAGGTCAGCAATCAGTGGGAAGCCGAATGAGATCTTTAAGTTCTTTTTCTTCTCCAGGATGTTTTGATTTCCTGCACCTGAACTTAATATCATTAAATAGATACATTAGATTGGCAATTTTTGACTTAAAAAAATGGTAATTTCATATAGTTTAATCTAAAAGGTCCAAGTTTGCCAGGATGATACCAGTCCATATCATTCACCAACGAGCTATGCCAAGCCACTATGTGCTCACTTAGAAACCAAGGGCATCACTACTCTCTTCCAGGTAAATAGATATGTTTTAAAGTACACTCCCTGCCTATGGGGGTTGGGTGGGAAGGCAGGTATTGGTTTCCTCTGCAGGAATATAGTTGGATATGTATATCTAGTGTGTCGGGGAGAGACTGAGCTGGAGTTAAAATTTGACATTATTATTATTATTACTTAGTATCAATCTTTAGATAACATGCAGAAACCCACAGCTTAAAATGTTACAACTATTTTACAGTTCACATTTTTCACAATTATTATGGTTTTCAGAGTTACATTAACCAGTTCGTGAATTTTCAACACTGCTTATTTCAGTAGAATAAGATAGGTTTCCTGGCTAGGCGCAGTGGCTCACGCCTGTAATCCCAGAATTTTGGGAGGCTGAAGAGAATCATTTGAGCCCAGAAGTTCGAGACCAGCCCGGGCAACATGGCAAGATTCCATTTCTACAAATAATTTTAAATGTTAAATTTAGGCAGGCATGGTGGTGGGTGCCTGTGGTCTCAGATACTCAGTAGACTTGAGTCCACGAGGTCAAGGCTGCAGTGAGCTATGACCATGCCACCTGTACTCCAGCCTGGGTGACAGAGTGAGACCCTGTCTCAAATCTTGTGCTACCCCCGAAAAAAGGTAGTACAAGATTCTGTATCTTTAGATAAAAATCCATAGGAAGTGATGTCATATGCTTTACATCATTCACTGTTACTGTGGGGGGAAAGTAAAAAGAGAAATGTAAAATGTATATAATCTACCCCGCCTAAAAGCTACAGCTTCCCAAACAACTGTTCTTCAACTTTATATAACAAATATTACTTTCCTATTTACACGAAGAACAAATAAAATTTCAGGTCATGATAAAAATTTTCTAATGAATATTACTATTTATAATGTGAAGAGGTAACTAGGGCAAGCACTCAGTTCCCTACCACATGCTAACACAAGAGCAAAATAAACTAACTCCTTATTGAATCAGACTCATACTAGGCAGCATTTAGCACAAATGGCTGATGCCTTGAAGGGGTCCTACACAGTAACAGCTTACCTGGCATTAAATGATAACTCAGTCCCAGGGCACATGTATTTGAATTAATGCCAGTGCAAAGGATGGGAGGAGTAACAAGAAGTCCAATGTCACGGCTTAGGGGAGAAGGCAAAGGGCTCACTTGCTTGAACTAGCTGCAGTGTCTTCCTTATTTCTTGGGGCAATTGAGGTTTCCCTGTTAATTTGCAAGTACCAGATGGAGGGATGAAGAACTCTTTTATTTTCAAAGGATTAAAAAAAAAAAAAAACCCCACAAATATATACACATACTGTTCAGGAAAGGTCATCAATGACATATTCCCACCCTTCTGAGTATATTAAAGAATTCAATTTCCTTAATCATCCTCTTCTGCCTCTATTGGAAGAGGAGGCCTCTATTAAGCTCCAATCGGAATTGCCAAGAGGAATCCAAAGATTCCACCCAGAATTTTAGTCTAAATTTGGACTCAGAGTATTTATTCAAAGCACAGTCTTGGTCATGCTTAATTAACCTTGGATAGACAGGAGGGCCCATTGAGATCATACTTATTAGTCTCAACAGCTAGGTCCACAGCAGCTCAGTACTCACCTGAGCTGTAGCTGTCAGTAGATGACTGAGAAATGGAACGAGACAGAGAGCGACGTCCAATTTTGGTGGGACGTTTGTTGAATTCTTGCTTCTGGTCAGCAAACTGGATCTGCTAAGAAAAAGAAACCTAGTTATATGAAGAAAAAGAACCTCCATTTTGAGACAGCAATTCAAGGCTTGTATTACAGGCTTTCACTTAACAGTTGATCTGATTGTATCAACCTATGTTTGGAATGTTAAGACTCTTTGAAGAGAAGAATACTTTTTTATTCATTATTATTATTTTATTTTTATTTTTATATATATTTTTTTGAGATGGAGTCTCGCTCTGTCG
>NW_012114955.1:1734094-1739561 GCF_000951035.1 Colobus angolensis palliatus | reverse complement strand
CTCCCAAAGTGCTGGGATTATAGGCATGAGCCAGTGTGCCTGGCCCACTCTTTGACTATATGCTTTTTACAATAAAATTGTGACACCCCACTCCCCACAAATAGAGAATGGGATATTCTGCTTAAATTTTTAAAAAGTTGAGTCATATTCAGAAATATTTTCTACAGTTTCACTGAAAAGTAAAACTGGAAAGAATATTTGAGATTATTATATTTGTAAGCTCCATATATCTAGATGAGAAAATTGCAAGGTACAGGAAGGCAAAATGACTTGCATTCCGGTTTCAAGAATATCAGGAAATGGTATGATTTAATAATTTTTAAAAAGGCTTTTCATTAAGAATGAACAGTCTGAAATTGCATTTAAATTCTGGCTATGCCACTCATTAACTGTGTGATGTTGCTCAAGATGCTTTAGTGAGTCTCATTTTTCCATAAATACAACAGAGATAAAAGTACTTACCTCACAGGTTTTAGAGAGGGTTCAATGAGACAATGCATGTAAATTGAAACATAGCAGAAAATTCATGCCACTCCCTACTCGACTCCTACAGTTCAATGCTCTCGTAACTCTTGCAGGTAGCCACTCTCATTTGTTAAAGTTTTTCTAAAATATATTAGTTAGCTTTCCAATACTAGTAAGTAAATTTTTTTTTTTTAGACGGAGTCTCACTCTGTAGTGAGGCTGGAGTAGAGTGGCGTAATCTCGGCTCACTGCAACTTCCGCCTCCTGGGTTCAAGCGATTCTCCTGCCTCAGCCTCCTGAGTAGCTGGGATTACAGGTGGGTGCCACCATGCCCAGCTAATTTGTGTATTTTTAGTAGAGACGGGGTTTCACCACGTTGGCCGGGATGGTCTCGATCTCTTGACCTTGTGATCCGCCCGCCTCGGCCTCCCAAAGTGCTGGGATTACAGGCATGAGCCACCGCTCCTGGCTAGTAAGTAAATATTAATTTATTTTTTAATATTTGATGTTATAAAATACCTAAAAGCAGTAAGATTGATCATTAACTATAACAGATATAGAAGGAGCAGATTACTTGACTGAATATGTATAAACCTCATATCATACTCTGGAGGTTGCATTTTTGATGATTATTTGATAATGATTTTCTTACAATTTTATCTTTCTCCTATTGTTGGAGGTTCCAGCTGATACTTCATAATACTCTACAAATCAAAGGTCATTTATAAGCTATACTTGTTTGGGGAAAAAAAAGCTCATATAATTTATTCAACTAATAACTTTTTCATTTTCTCTGTTTGTATAATTGCCTATTCTGAATCCAAGGTGGCACAGAGGAAGGTCTAATGAAAATGATCAAAGATCTGACAAGTGACTCCACCTTTAATGATAAAAAGATAGTTCCTTGATGGGCAGAACATACAGTACACCAGAATGAAAGCAGGAACTGACGGCTCCACTTCCCGCAGTTAGAGGTAACTAATGAGTCACTTGAGTATTGCGACAAGGGGACCAATGCCAAATTGAATTAGCTTCACATTGCCTTTTAGGGGGATTCACAGTCTTTTCATAGCCATAACAACAAATAAAGCCTGCAAAGTGCTTCAGGGCTTGCAAATTGTTTTCAGCAATAGGAAAACTCATCAGATAAGAAGCTCTTCATAAACAAAAAAAAAATGACAAAGATGATTATTTTGCTCAACTAACAACTTATTCCAAAAAGATAAAGTGCCTTTCTATGTAATCCCACAGGACGTACATGAACTTTCATGTACTGCATTTCTCCTAGCATAGCACTTATCACACTGAATGTAACTATCTGTCTACTTACCTGTATTCTCTATAAACTATAGGCTCATAAAGGGAGAAGCTGTGATTCTCATTCACCCTTATATCCTCAGGCACAAATCCTAGGCACTCAATCCAGTGCTGAATCAATATATCTGAAGTAGCCTATTCTATCTTCACTTCTATACTTGGTTGAATATTCAGTAAATATGGTAAACATAAACAAAATCTAAAAATGATTTTTAAGGGCAAAAACAGCTGAGAAGAAGAGGAAACGTGGAAAGCTGGGAGGTGGATAGCAGTCAGGCTGCAAACTCTGGCTTCCATTTCACCAACCTTGTTCAAAACAGTCACATGTCTTTATTCTTTTTCAGAAGCCCATCTAGGAAAAGGAATAATAATGGAACTTTTCAAAGGTCACCCTGAGTCACTAACTTTTCCAGTGTCCCCTTTAAAGAAGAATAGATAAATCCTGTTTCAGATGCTCAACACAACCTCACACCTGCGTACATGCACATGTGGGTGCATATGCACACACACCATGTACACACACCACTAGAGGGGGCCAGTCACTCTTATTCCCTAGATTGTAGGATCAGGGTGAATATAGCTATCTAGCTGCATTATCATCTCAAACCAGTTTCTCTGAGCTGAGCTGTCTTCCCTATAATGTTTTCTATTTACAGTAATCCCTCCTTCCTGGGACAAGTTCATGCTACTATCTTTTAGTACTAAAGAAGACTAGGTTGTGCAAGGCTTTATCCACTTAGAACATAGGGTTCTAAAACCTTGCTTATTGGTTAGACACTGAAGTCAAGTTTCTTTAAGACAGAAAAATATTAGAGCAAGATTAACCACTTAAATATAAGTTATACAATTTTCCCCAAGAAACAAGTATCTTTCTCTGACAACCAGAACATGAATTAAGTGGCTCCCTGGTGTCTACCTCCTCTCAATAATTAAACACCAATATATTCTTCACTCAACAGTCCATTTTGTAATGGATTGGTTTTGTAATCTGCCCACCCCAATTGTGGTACCTTAGTAGATTATACCCCTAACTTTCCTACCTTGTCTGGAACCAGGGTCTTTTAAAGAAATCCTCTTTTTCCATATGAGAGAGAACTGCCTAATTCCAACAGGCATTAAGGCAAAGGAGGAAAAGAGACTGTTAAAAGAGGGGTAGTTCACCTTACACCACAGGGAGGGATGAAAGCAGGAAAGGAGGGGAAAAAGAGTATAAGCAGCTGGCTTTTTACAATAATGGCTATAGCAGCGGCAAGACTGGTAAATAAGAGCTTAGCCTCACCTGGGCCTTAATCCCAGAGTTGCCATTAACAATGTATTTCTTCTTGCTGCCCAGCATAGTGACATTACCAGCCCCACTGCCACCTCTGTGGTCCAGGGACCCTTGTGATCAGGCCTTTAAACTTTCCTCATCAGCAATTCTGTTGGCTCTGGTTCCAGCCAGCTTTTGGGGCCGGGGAGTGGGGGACTACTCTTCCTTGGAATCCCTGAAGCAGCTCCAACAACCCCTTCAGCAGTACAGCCCCAATTTAATAAGGCATTTCTGTTAGTGGCTCATCAGCCATTCTTAATTCTGGTGGCTGTTTTGCTTTTATTTATTTTTTTCCTAAACACCTAATTACATGGATCCTCTGACCTCTAAACCTTGGCAAGTCCCCTGACAAGGCCCAACTTGCATGCGCATAACAATAGCTTATTTATATAACCACTGCACTTTTTTGCTTGCTATAATTAACTTGCTAATTAGGTTCCTTTTCAACCTTACCTCCTCCTTTTCCATGTCAGATGATTTTAGTTAACCTAGTCTCATTAGAAAAAAATTAACCACAGAGCCACTAAAACAATGAGAGACTTTATTAAAAGAGTAAGAAAAAAAATTAATGGTGCCAAGTACTCAGGCAGGCCCTACCCTATACTCTGTGTCCTTGGATTAGCCAGACTGGGGACACTGATTTCAGCTCTGTCACCAAGGAAATCAATTTTCCCAGTTCACTGCTTTCCTCTGAATTGTGCATCTTTTATACAGATTTTGACATTTGGTTTCTAGGCCCAGCTCAAGATTGTTGCTGATTTGGCATAGGGTGACCAAGTTTGCTCTTTTCACAAAATGTGTGTTCATGGAAGGTATGACTACAAAGGGAAGTTTCTTATCTCCTCAGTCCCCAGAATCACAACAATCTTATTACATGCCAAATATTCAAGCAAAAGGGCAAAGAATCACATTCGTTATTTGCTGATTTCTCTGATTTCTGAAAGAGACATAGTGAAGAAGAAAGCTACACTCAACTGTCTGCTACATAGATTGGGGGAAAGTGATGTGAATTCTTCCTTAAAAAAAAAAAAAAAAGACTGCTTGTTGAGCATAAGAAAGGACATAAAATAGCAGATTCTATTTTTTTTTTTTTTTTTTAAAACGGAGTTTTGCTCTTTTTACCCAGGCTGGAGTGCAATGACACGATCTCAGCTCACTGTAACCTCCACCTTCCGGGTTCAAGTGCTTCTCCTACCTCAGCCTCCCAAGTAGCTCGGATTACAGGCATGTGCCACCACGCCGGCTACTTTTTTGTATTTTTACTAGAGATGGGGTTTCACCATTTTGGTCAGCTGGTCTTGAACTCCAGACCTCAGGTGATCCACCCGCCTTGGCCTCCCAAAGTGCTGGGATTACAGGCGTGAGCCACCGCACCTGGCCAGCAGATTCTTTTTTAAGGATAATCTTTATTTAGAGAGAGAAGGTCATATTGCATACTGCTTATTGACATCTCTGGAAGAGAAATTTCGGTAAGTGCCTATATTCACAGTTCTATGTATATGTTACTTCTATTAATTTGTACAAGAACCTTAAGAAGTAGGCAGTATTATTCTCACTTGACAAAGTGGGAAAGTGTAACTCTGAGAGAACAAATGATTTGTCCAAGGTCTCACAGCAAGTAAGTGATGGGAATGGAATTTGAGCCTGTGCTTATGCTAGAGCCAAAGCTCTATCTGCTTACTATACCATGCCTTATAATATAAGTCAGAAGACCAAAGGTCCTAGTCCTAGGTGTACCAGTCCCAAATCATTCCTTTTATCTTTAAATTTACTTAATTTAAAATTACTCTTATATGAATATTCACCATCACCCACGGCAATTCTGATCTCTTACTCATAATTTCACAAAGTAAGACAGATCACTTGCTTGCTTGATGAATCTCTAAACTTCTGCTCCTCCTAACAAGAATGTTCACCTCAGTCCACTTGTACTAAGCTGGTTCCCCTTTCCCTCACTCAGGTAAAAAGGAACTCCTTGGTCCAATAACTGAAGTCAGATAACTTGAGCCAGAAGGACTGGCATTTCTATACCAAATATAACCAGAAGACATTCTAGGAGACTGACAGGAAAAGCCTTACCACTTAACAAGTTTTGTTTGTTGGTCTGTTTTGGTTTCTTTTGAGACTGAGTCTCGCTCTGTCACCCAGGCTGGAGTGTAGTGGCGCAATCTCAGCTCACTGCAACCTCCATCTCCTGGGTTCAAGTGATTCTCCTGCCTCAGAAACCCCAGTAGCTGGGACAACAGGTGTGTGCCACCACACCTGGCTAATTTTTTTTTTTTTAATAGAGACAGGGTTTCACCTTGTTAGCCAGGCTGGTCTCGATCTCCTGACCTCGTGATCCACGCACTTCGGTCTCCCAAAGTGCTGGGATTA
>NW_012114955.1:1723407-1733024 GCF_000951035.1 Colobus angolensis palliatus | reverse complement strand
CCAGGATGGTCTCGATCTCCTGACCTCGTAATCCGCCCGTCTCGGCCTCCCAAAGTGCTGGGATTACAGGCTTGAGCCACCGCGCCCGGCCTGTGTCTCGACTTTCTAACGTCTGTCATCATTTCTAAAATGGGGATAATCATTTCTACTTTGCTTACCTAAAATGTATGCTGACATAATAAGATAATGTGAGAGGGTTTTGAAAACTACATATTGATATACAAGTCTAAAATATTAATATTTCTATTCTCTCAAATTAAATGTTCTTAACCTATATTCCATGGATGTCTAGAACCTCCTACAACAGTATGCAAAATTTTGTATTTTTAATATCCTGGGGAGAGAGCCCATAGTTTTCATCAGTTTTTCAAACGGCTTTCTGTTTTAAGCACCAATCCTGACCTAGAGTTATAGTCAAGCTACCTCTACCACCATTTATCAGATACTTTGGAGGTTTTTGTCTCTACTTCCAAGTAGATATGGTTCAGATATTCCTCAAAATACCTCTCTCTTCCAAGCCAAATGAGTGGCTTGAACTAACTCTTTACCTATGAAAAGGATTACTTCTAGCCAAAAGAGTATCGGGCAGCAAGCTGGCTGGGTACTCAAGAAAGTCAATCAGCCAGATTTCCTATGGAAAAGTACAGAGAGCTGGAGTGGGAGGAGGAGGAAATATTAAAATGTAGAAACATAGAAAAAGTTATTGCTGATCTCCATGCATGTTAGTCGAGGTTAGTACCAGAAGGGACTAAAGATCTCTTAGGGGAAGTAAAACACATTAATAAAGACAATCTTTAAAAGGATGTGTTCCCCAACCTTTCAGCAGTAAAGCTGTCTGAACAAGGCTAAGAAAGTCCTTCACATGAAAACAGCTGAGGAGCAGAGGCGCCAGGAGAAGTTTTCCAGTGATTGGTGGAACGTAACCTTGAAAGTCTACCTTGTCAGTTCTTGAGATTGGGGTTCTTCAGGCTTCATCCTGGCTTATTTCCCTGCTGGGAATCAGAGATGTGAGTACTGTCAGCTGTTATATGTAGTGTGAGTCCTATTCTCTGAGGGATATGAAGTCCCATTTTGCTGGTGATTTTTAATAAAAGGGAGATGTTGTAATATACCTTCTCTGCTAAATTTTTCTCCTGAAAGAAGATTTGAGAGGCTTCTCATATTTCCTTTGGTGGCAGGGATAGTTTCAGTGGAAATTTCATTACACTAATATGTAAATGGGAACATGAGTAAGACACTTGTTAAAACTTTAACTTGAAACTTTGGCCCAACATGGGAGCTGGAGCAAGGGTTTTTTTCTTAGCGGTTAAAAGACACTTTAACATTTCACAAGTAAGGTTTGGAAATCTATAGGCAATACACTGGAGGGTGCTCAGAGGTTAGCTTTCTTGGCTAAGTAGCTATCAGTAGCAGCCTAATGAAGTACTTTCAGACCAAGTCAGAAGTCAATGACTTACGTGGTATCTGAAAGAAAGCCTCAAAAGTCTTTGGTAAGGAAAAGCTAGCAAATGAGACAATCGTGTTATTGAAGACTAGCCCCTCCCTATTCCTTTTTATTGCTGTTCAAAACACTGAGCAAAGGTATTTTCCTGCTATTTAAGAGACAGAGTGGCCAAGAAATTCCTGAGAGTAATATCTTATTAAACAGAGCAGAGCTGTGCTTTTCTAAACTATTATTTTGTTTGTTTGTTTGTTTGTTTTGAGACAGAGTCTGGCTCTGTCGCCCAGGCTGGAGTGAGATGGTGGGATTTCGGCTCACTGCAAGCTCTGCCTCCCAGGTTCACACCATTCTCCTGCCTCAGCCTCCCTAGTAACTGGGACTACAGGCGCCTGCCACCATGCCCCACTAATTTTTTCTATTTTTAGTAGAGACAGGGTTTCACCGTGTTAGCCAGGATGGTCTCGATCTCCTGCCCCTCGTGATCTGCCTGCCTCGGATTACAGGCGTGAGCCACTGCGCCCGGCCACAAATTTATCCATTCATTCATTCATTCATTCATTCATTTATTTATTTATTTAGAGCTGTGTTTTCTTAAAGAGTGTTTTCTAAAAGTTGGGAAGCCTTAGATTTATTTATTTATTTATTTATTTAGAGCTGTGTTTTCTTAAAGAGTGTTTTCTAAAAGCAGGGAAGCCTTAGATCATATCCCTTATGCAGTGGTCACACCAACTCCTTTAGGGCAGTTTTCCCTTTCACATAAGTAGAAAGAAGGTAAATAGGGTGAAAGTTCAGTAGGAGCTGCTACTGAACTTTGAGGGGATGTGCTAAGCTTGTAAGACGGTGAGGACTATGACAGAAATAAGAATTATTATAAAACTTTGATTGATTCTGAGTTGGCACACTAATGTTCAGTAGAATTCTTCTGTAATATTCCTTTATAGAAATACCAAAGTTTGATACCTTCCCCTAAGAAAACCAAATTTCTTTTTCCCCCTTCTTGTTATCAGTGAGTAGCAAGAAATTCAAAAAAACTCAATCCAATCAGAAGTATTAAATAAATCCTTCCATTAATTCTAAAACACTACATTACTTGGAATAAGCTTGTAGATGGATAGGTTTTCTTTCCACAAAATGTTTTAAAATTGAACACAAGGCTGGGCGTGGTGGCTCACACCTGTAATCCCAGCACTTTGGGAGGCCGAGCTGAGTGGATCACCTAAGGTCAGGAGTTCAAGACCAGCCTGGCCAACATGGTGAAACCCCGTCTCCACCAAAAATACAAAAATTACCCTGTGTGGTGGTGCACACCTGTAATCCCAGCTACTCGTGAGGCTGAGGCAGGAGAATCACTTGAACCCAGGAAGCGGAGGTTGCAGTGAGCTGAGATCATGCCACTGCACTCCAGCCTGGACAACAAAGCCAGACTCCATCTCAAAAAAAAAACGTGAACATAATGTTCTGAAACAACATTAAGAACAGCAATAACCTCCCCCAAAACAATAAACAATAGTTGTAACAATGAGTTGAAATGTAAGTTCCTCAGCGGGGCCTTTGTTAGGCCCACTATATATTCTATCTCATTATCAATAGTTATTTCTTCAAATCCATAATTCTGTAAACACTAAAAAGAACCTGAAATATGTTTTAGAGAGTCTAACTAGTTTTCCATAGTGGGGAAACACAAACCTGTAAACATAAACCTGTATAGGTTGTAAGAAATCAGGCTAAATCTAGAAGAAACTATTTAGAAACATAAGGATGGTTATTGTTTTTGAATTAAAAGTTGAAATTCAATCCAATATAATATGTTTATATGCTAGTTCTTATGAACAAATAAGTCCTTATTATCATTATAGTAAAACTACCGATCAGGCAAATATGGTATTCTGAAGAACTGTACCAAGAGGGCTACAGTTCCTGCCTTAGAGAAATATATATGTAAAGGATAGCTGGGGGGAAAATAGGGAAATGTGACTGAAGGGACAAATACAGGCAGGGAGGGGGGAAATGTTTGAAATCTTCTCAGACTTGAGAGAGCACCATTTCTGTAAGTTCTGTTTTTGTTTTTTCTCATCATTGTTCTTTTTCTTTACCCCCAGAGAAACAAATGAAGCGTCAGGTTGAAAACAGAAGTGCAAAACAGTCACAGGAAACACAACCCATACATCATACCAGCAGCCAGAGGAAAGCCCCCGCCCACCAGAGACAACCAGGCAACAAGCCCGGGCCAGGCAACTCTCACACCTTTCCCAGCTTCGCGGATAATTAAGAAACAGTGGTGACCTAGTACCTAGGAACTAATCAGAACTCAGAGTAATAACTTTTTCCAACCACGGATCTTGGTAGGAGCTTCTTACAGGTGATCCTTGTCACCCGGCAAAAATGGTTGCTGTCATTATCAAGAAACAGAAGGAGAAACAAAACGACCAGAGAACTCACCATCCACTCAGGCATGTGAAAAGCTGAGGTGCCCTCATTACCGTCCCACTTCTCCATAGTGCAGGATTGGTAAGGTATGTCCTGAAGCAAAAGGGAAAGCTGGTTTGGAAATACCGGGGTTATCTGAGTGCCCCAAAGCAGACCCAACCCTAGTGAGATTCAGAAGTTCACAGTGGCTAGAGAAGCTGCATCCCTTTTCACAGCAGCCTCCGATTCAAATCAAGAGCATTAGTCAACTGACTGACAACCCCTTACTGGCCGGCTTCAAAGTCTCTGTTTCTGATTTCAAAATCAGAGCTGATGCAAAGTGCTGCACCCAGGCACTGTGCTTCTCTTCTCACAGGGCACTCACTGTTTAATACTACCCAAACACTACCCGCACCTCCCCAGTGGGGACTTTCTGCAGCATTAGTTGGACTTCCTTCTTTCCCTGTGTGTGAGGCACTCAGGAATTCTCTCCCACCCTTCAGGACACGTCACTGGAGGTGCGGATACCAAGATCAATAAAGACTGAGGTAAGAAAGGCACTCCCATTTCTCAAGAGTTGCTTGATTTGGATCAGTAAACAGGCGTTTCCTTGAAATCAAGAGCTCCTAGGGCTTTCAAGTTTAAACAGCTATGCAGAAGCTCCCCATCTGCTCACACCAGGGGTCTGGCACCAAAATGTCACATATCTCAAGTTAGGGTCTTATTGCATGGGAGGTTCGGATGGAGCCTAGGAAGATCTTTTTCAAAATCAAAAACTTCTTAGAAGCTCTAAGAAAGTTCTGGGACGACAGCTCCCTCTGCTGGCTCCCTGTGCTACATACACGAAGGCCTCGGGGCCCTCAGCTACAGAGACACAGGTGCTGATTGCAAAGTGGCTTCACTGAGGCTAGTCAGGAGCCACCACAGTGTAGGTTTAGAGGAGAGCCAGGGTTTCCCACCAAGACTAGTGCTGCCTCAAAGTCCCTAACCAATGCTGGATTTTACACACAGGTCTGGTTTCAGGAAGAAACAGGATGCCAGTGCAGTAGCCCTGTACACAGTCACGTTAAAGGACCTCCGAAGTTGTTTCTGCTTTATGTCTGCATACCAACTGCCTCCTTGCTGCACACTTCAGAAGTTTGGAAATAAGACATAACTAGATAGAAGGTAAGCTAGCCTATCTCACCTGCTTAGTTCATTCCTAGAGTATATTATCCAGTAAGAGTACATTATCCAGTAAGAGTACCACAGGTTTCAGGCACAAAGGAAGTCTAACAAGATATGCTTGCTTTGGTCCCTTTAAGGACCAGGACTCGTTACAGTGTTAATTCCCATTGAAGAGGATAGTTTCTCCACAGCTAACAGTGACAATATTATAATTATGATTATAGGTTCTGTGAAAGGAAAACATCTTGGGCCCCCAACATCACTAAGCCAAAGGGAAAAGTCAAGCTGGAACTGCTTAGGGCAAACCTGCCTCCGATTCTATTCAAAATCACCCCTCTGCTCACTGAGATGAATGCACATCTGATTGCCTCCTTTGAAGAGGCTAATCAGAAACTCAAAAGAATGCAACCATTTGTCTCTTATCTACCCATGACCTGGAAGCCCCCTTCCTGCTTCTAGATGTCTTGCCTTTCCAGACTGAACCAGCGTTCATCATACATATGTTGATTGATGTCTCCTGTCCCCCTAAAATGTATAAAACCAAACTGTGCTCTGACCACCTTGGGCACATGTCATTAGGACGTCCTGAGGCTGTGTCTTGAGTGCATATCCTCAACCTTGGCAAAAGCAGCTTTCTAAATTAACCGAGACCTGTCTCAGATGTTTGGAGTTCACAGTTCATTTCCCTGTAAGGCCTTCACTAGTTAAGAGGATGGTCCTTTGGATTTGGAATGGAGGGGAGGAAGGTAATATCTACGGAAGAGGTACTGTAAGATGCCAGAGAGGGCAGAATTCAAATGAATGGCCAGAGGTTTGACTGGAGAGAAAGGAAGGTGAAAATGGGGACTGTTGAACCAGGTGCATTCAGAGGTATCAAGGGATCACAGGGAGGGTGGAGAGCAGGGGTAGAAGTAAAGGAAGCTGTGATCTTAGAGGAGCTATGGAGTGAGGCGATTTGAGCGATGTCAGGACAGAGGGTGATGAGATGCAGGGAAGATAAGGCCCACTGAAGCCAGAGTGTCAACTCTGATAAAGTCTTAGCTCCTAGCAACCTCTAGTTATTGTCCTCTGGTCTTCTTTTTAACCCAGAGAACTTCTTAAAATGAGAAGTCACATCTGTTGCCTAAATTGCCAATGGCGTATTTCATCTGTGCTTTAAACGCAACACGTCTACAATCAAAATTATTGCTCCATCTTTCCTTTCCCACCCACCCTCCAAACAACACTTCTCCTCACTTTTCTATTTGTGTTTGTGATGCCACTGTCCTCAGGCAACCATATATGAAACCTCAGGCACCTTTGATTTTCCCCTTTTCCGTAGTCCCCAGAACAATCAGTTGGATATTATTTCTGCGCCCTCCTCCACCAAACCTTTTGTCTATCCCTTTCTGTTCATTTTCACTCCTCTTAACCCTCTACAAATCCTTTCCCAGAAGACTATCCACTTCCTATATATATATACACACACATATATATGTGTATATGTATGTGTGTGTGTGTATAATGTGTATTTTTATTCTATCCTCCAGCTAGACTGTATTATCTGCTACTTCTTGAATGTAAACACTACAGTATGGTGACCATGAACAGTGGTTTTGGAATCAGAATTAGGTTAGAATCCTGCCTCTGCCACTTATTTGACCTCTCTATGTAACTCCAATTTCCAATTTGTATAATAAGGAAATAATAAGTCACCTACCTAACAGGACTGACGCAAGGATTTTAAAAGGGTACATACTCTAAGGGGTTAGTTAATGGTAGCTCTTAATTATGTAGTTATTATGCTGTGTTCTTTCCCACCTCAATGCCTTTGCTCATGTCATTTTCTCAAATCGAAATGCATTCGTTTCTGCCTTCACTTCCATCATCTTCACTTTTTCAAATATTTAAAGGAATGATACTTCTACCATGAAACCTGACCTTAAAAAAGGAATCTCCCCTTCATCTAATATTGTTCTTTGGCTATATCGCTATTCTCACCATTCCTCAAATTATAGTTCCTATGTATGTGTGTTACCCCTTGTTAGTCTCCATGCTCTTCAGCGGCTTAGCCTACTTTGATTTGCCTACAATACCTGGGATATAGTAGGTGCTTAGCAAATTACCGAATTTAAAATTTCTGTATGCTGTACGTATAGTTTATTATACTTTGGAGGCAACTTGCATACTCTATTCAATATGTTTATGTCCATTTTATAGAAGAAGGAACACTTTTATATTTATAGGGGCTTAGTTATACTACTGACTATAGCTATATGACTTATTTGATGATAAGTCCTTAGTAGGGTTTTAGTCCTTAATTAGATTATCTCTGCAGGAACATATAATCCATTTTCCATTGCTTGATCTGCACCCATTGTAATACATTTTGATCTGCATTATAATGAAACTTTTGGAACAAATTAAGGCCAAAGGTCTATTTTATGGCTAGAGTGAAGCCCAACCCTTAGAATATTTCAGTGATAAGAAAATTACTAGATTATATTGATAGTGTAGGCTAGTGTGGTAATAACAACAATAATTTAAAAAGTAAAGGTAAAAGAAGCTGGGCGCAGTGGCTCATGCCTGTAATCCCAGCACTTTGAGAGGCTGAGGTAGGCAGATCACCTGAAGTCAGGAGATCGAGACCAGCCTGGTCAACGTGGTGAAACCCCGTCTCTACTAAAAATACAAAAATTAGCCAGGTGCAGTGTCCCACGCCTAAAATCCCAGTTACTCAGGAGGCTGAGGCAGGAGAATCACTTCAACTTGGGAGGAAGAGGTTGCAGTGAGCCGAGATCATGCCACTGCACTCCAGCCTGGGTGACAGAGTGAGACTCCATCTCAAAAATAAAACAATTTTTTAAAGTTAAAAAAAAATTTTTTTTTAAAGGTAAAAGAAAAAAATTAATATTCTATTCTATTCTATTCCATTCTATTCTATTCTATTCTAAACATAACAGGGTCTCACTGTGTCACCCAGGCTGAGGTGCAGTGATATGATCATTGCTTGACTTCCTAGGCTCAAGTGATCCTGCCACCTCAATCTCCTGAGTAGCTGAGACTACAGGTGTGCAACACCACACCCGGCAAATTTTTAAATTTTTTGTAGAGATAGGGGTCTCACTATGTTTCCCAGGCTTGTCTTGAAGTCCCAGGAGTTCATCTCAAGTGATCCTCCCGCCTTGGCCTCCCAAAGTGCTGGGATTACAGACATGAGCTACCGTGCCCAGCCTATTTTCTCTATGTAATGATTTATTAAATAAATAGAAGACGACCTTCATGGTAGTGTTAAACCATAGAAGAAAATGACTTTTAGAGAAACAAGATTAAAAATAAAAGAATAGGCCAGGCATGGCAGCTCATGCCTGTAATCCCAGCACTTTCGGAGGCCGAGGTGGGTGGATCACCTAAGGCCAGGAGTTTGAGAACAGCCTGGCCAACATGGTGAAACCTGTCTCTACTAAAAACACAAAAATTAGCTGGGCGTGGTGGCGGGTGTCTGTAATCCCAGCTACTCAGGAGGCTGAGGCAAGGAGAATTGCTTAAACACGGGAGGCAGAGGTTGCAGTGAGCGGACATTGTGCCACTGCTCTCCAGCCTGGGCAACACAGCAAAGACTCTATCTCCAATAAATAAATAAAAGAATAAACACAAGTAAAATATATCACTTTGGTAGGCTAAACTAAGTGTTGTTTTTAGTTACGACTTTTTTTGTTTCCTTACTGTAGGTTTTAACTAAAATAGACTATTTGAACACTGCAACCTCACTACATCTTTCTGCAACAATTCTGAAATGGAAATAAAATAGTAGCTATTACATTTGAGAACTGAAGGCCTATTAACTGACAAGGACTGTGTAAGGCATAATAGGTATAAGTACTAGTTATAAATTTGTTTCCAATATAATTCCACTTTACCATAATGTGCCTTAGAAGACACACCTATAGCCAGGGCAGGAGTGAGACCACTGCATATGATTATATTACCCTTAACATGTAGGTGAGGAGTTGACAACTTCAAAAAAAAAGTTATGCAAACTGTATAAAAAAGTTTTGGAGATGGATGGTGCTGATGGTTGCACAACAATGTGAATGCACTTAATGCCACTGAACTGTTTACTTAAAAATGGTTAAAGTGGTAAATCTTATGTACATTTACCACAATTTTTTTTTAAGTGGTTGTATTGGTAATGGTAGTGGTGGTGGTAAGATATAGATGAAAACCACAATGTGACACCATTATCTAGAAAGGCTAAAACGACAGAGACCAAAGGATGTGAAGCAACTGGAATACTGATATCTTGCTGGTAGGAATATAAACTAGAACAAGTATTTTGGAAAATTGTTTGACATTATCTAGCTGAACATATGCATACCCCATAACCTAGCAGTTCCACTCCTAGATATATATCCAGTAGAAGTATTTTCATATGGGTACTGAAAGACATACAAGAATGATCATAGCAACATTAATTTTTATAGTCCCCACGCTGAAAACAACCAAAAAGTCCATAAACAGAAAAAGTGGATTCAATAAATTGTGGCCGTTCATGCGATGGGATACTTTCCCACAATACAAATAAAACTTCTAGTAAGTGCAACAAACTTGGACAATTCTTTTT
>NW_012114955.1:1704962-1722870 GCF_000951035.1 Colobus angolensis palliatus | reverse complement strand
AAAAAAAAAAAAAAAAAAAAACTACATTAAGCAGAAAAAAAAAGACACTTAAGAATAAATATTTTATGATGTTTATATCGGTTTCAAAAATAGGCAGAACTGATCAGTGGTGATAAGAGTCAGGACAGAGATTACCTTTGGGGAGGAGTGAGGGTAACAACTGATAGGCCACCTATGAGAAGGCTCTAGAGTACTGGGAATGTTCTAGTTTCTTGTCTGTGTAGTGATTGCATAGGTTTGTTAACTTTTGAAATTTTATCAAGCTGTAACTTTTTTATTTGTGTACTTTTGTAACTAAGTTATGCTTCAATAAAAAGTTTATTTTAAAAAAGAATATAGCGAGAGTACATATTCTACATTCATTTAATGGCGTTATGTTTCATTATTTAACCCCCACCTCCAGCTCAGTGATAAAACTGAGGGCCCGGAATGCAAATTCCTTCCCACTCTTATTCCTGTTGTTTTGAAGTTTAAGAACAAGTTGTCAACTTTAAGCTTGACTTCTCTTTGACAACAGCTTTAGCTAGAGGTGCTAACTATGCAGCAAACTGAACCCTGACCTAAGTGGAGCTCTAATTAGCTGGGACAGGGAAATTGAGAATTTAAGTCCATACTCCACTCCTGGATTCTATAGGTCTTAACAGGGAGTAGAGAAGGTAGCTTGGTGACTGCTTTAGAATACTGTAATCTTTGTATTACTTAATTGTTTATTTGAGAAACACTGGATTAGTCAGTGGCAAGGAGGTACATTTAGTTTATACTAAGCATAATTTTGTTATACTGATGTTTCTATTTATAGTTTTGTAATTTTTACTCATACCCTGTTATCTTTTCCTTCCTTTTACTCTTCAGGTACCTGTTCTATATTTAATTCATTTTAGGCTTTGCCCTGAGCTAGCTAGCTATTCTTTTTTTTTTTTTTTTTGAGATGGAGTTTTGCTCTTGTTGCCCAGGCTGGAGTGCAATAGCATGATCTTGGCTCACCGCAACCTCTGACTCCTGGGTTCAAGTGATTCTCCTGCCTCAGCCTTCCTGAGTAGCTGGGATTACAGGCATGTACCACCACACATGGCTAATTTTATATTTTTAGTAGAGACGGAGTTTCTCCATTTTGGTCAGGCTGGTCTTGAACTCCCGACCTCAGGTGATCTGCCCGCCTCAGCCTCCCAAAGTGCTGGGATTATAGGCAAGAGCCACCACGTCCAGTCACTATTCTTTAAATCATATATTCATCTAGCACATATTCATGGGTTGTTTACTGTGTTAGGGACTTGGAATACAAAAATAAGACATATAACTTCTGTCCTTAGATTGCCTGCAGTACTAGTGTGGAAAGAGACAAATGATCAATTATAGTATCAATGCTGACATGTACTGTGATAGAGATCAGTCTGGAGGATTATTCAGTAATTCGTGTAACTCTTAACCTAGACTAGGAACTAGAAATGTCTACTGAAGGAAATTACAGCTAATCTATAAATTTTGAAAGACGTGTGTGTGTGTGTGTCTGTGTGTGCATGCATATGCCTATGTGTGCTTTCGTTTAGAGTGGGAAGGTAAGGGAATGTAGAGAGCCAAGGCTCCAGAGATATGCAGAGGCCAAGTCATGAAAGGTCTTGTATGTCATCATGCTAAGAAGTTTGGATTTTATTTTGAGGACAGTAAGGAGTAACTGGGGTGATATAAACAAGGAAGTGATATCGTATGTATAAATGGAATTATCTAGGTAGACTTTTACTTCTCAAAGTGGTGTCCCAGCCGTACTGTCATCATCTGAGAGCTGTTCAAAATGTAGAATTTTGGGACCTACTCCAGACTTTCTAAATCAGAATGGGCATTTTAACAAGATCTTCACATGATTTATATGCACATTCAAATTTGAAAAGCACTGATTCAGACAGATCATGATGATGGTCAGGCTTTATACAGCTGGTCTGAAGAAGATAGGACAGATTGCAAGAGATACTACGGAGCACATGTTCTTCCCTCTATTTGGAATACTCTTCTCAATTCCCCTCCAACACATACCAGGTAACTCCTGCTTATCCTTTACCTTTCTCCTTAAATGGAGCTTCTCTGATGCCACGGCCCCAATACACATAATTGGTGCCCTTGCCATATAATCCCATGTGCTTATATTATCATTTCTCACACTTTTATGTACTTATTTAATTGCCTCTCTCCTTATACTCTAAGCACCACAAAGACAAAGGTGGTACTTGGCACATGGCAGGCACCCAATAAATATTTGTGATTTGACTAAATGAATGAATTCATCATGTATAAGAATAAAAAATGGATTTAAATGAATGAATTCATCACGTATAAGAAGAGAAAATGGGCCGGGCGCGGTGGCTCAAGCCTGTAATCCCAGCACTTTGGGAGGCCGAGACGGGCGGATCACGAGGTCAGGAGATCCAGACCATCCTGGCTAACACGGTGAAACTCCGTCTCTACTAAAAAAAAAAACTAGCCGGGCGAGGTGGCGGGCGCTTGTGGTCCCAGCTGCTCGGGAGGCTGAGGCAGGAGAATGGCGTGAACCTGGGAGGCGGAGCTTGCAGTGAGCTGAGATCCAGCCACTGCACTCCAGCCTGGGCGACAGAGCAAGACTCCGTCTCAAAAAAAAAAAAAAAGAGAGGGAAAATGGATTTGGGTATGTTGGAGAGAAGGATGTACGTGCTATAATTGTTAACAATAATAGTTATTTTATATATGTGTGTGTGTTTATTTATTTATTTTTGGACACCCAGTCTTGTTCTCTCTCTCAGACAGAGTGCAGTGGCATGATCATAGATCACTATAACTTCAAACTCCTGGGCTCAATCCTCCCATGTCAGCCTCCCTGGTAGCCAGGACTATAGGCGCACACTACTATGTTGGACTAATTTTTTTTTTAAGAGATGGGGTTTTTCTATGTTGCTCAGACTGAATAATAGTAAATTTTAAATAGCACTAATAAGTTCCAGGTAGTAAGTGCTTTATCCACATTAATTTATTTGATTGTCCCAGTAATCCTATAGGATACTCAATATCCCTATTTTACAGATGAGAAAACTGAAGCACAAAAAGGATAAGTAATTTGCCTAAGGTTATATTATTGTAAGAAGTGAGATTCAAACCAGGCAGTTGAGTACTGCTCTGCTGTATCTAGTTTTGGAC
This sequence comes from Colobus angolensis palliatus, assembly GCF_000951035.1. Taxonomy (NCBI): domain Eukaryota; kingdom Metazoa; phylum Chordata; class Mammalia; order Primates; family Cercopithecidae; genus Colobus; species Colobus angolensis. The sequence continues at coordinate 1,719,711 of NW_012114955.1, read as the reverse complement.
AAAATAGCTTCCTGGTGCTTAGTGTTTTATATGTATTAGTTATTTTATCTTTACAAAAACAATGTATAGAAGATACTATTATTCTGATTTACAGACAAAGAAACAAAGGTTCAAAAAGGTTGTATAGCCTGAGGATACACAGCTAGTAAGTGATGAAACTGGCCTTCAAACCCAAGTCTATTCAACTTTAGAAGCCTATAGTCTTTACCTGTAATGATGATGCTTCCATGTTGAGTCAAAAAAATACCTGTGAGGTATGAATTTTGGATTACTGAGGAACTGAGAAGTAAGATACCTAACATCATTTAGGTTGTGAGATAGGGAGAAGGGCTCAACAATGCCAGTGTCTGTGGTAGCACTGGCATTTTGAGTTTGAAGGAGTAAGGGAGATTTAAGGTCCAGCAATTCCAGTCAGTCATACTTGACCACATTGAGCTTTGAACTCAGGTGGTTAGGAACTTTAGCCTCCATAATAAACTGAAACTTAAGTGACTAAGGAATAGTTATTGGTTTTTTTGTTTTGTTTTGTTTTGGTCTCAGAGAAACCAAATGGATTGGAAATACTCAGTGTCAGAACTGGAAGGAACCAGTTCTAACCTTCCATAGTTCACTCTTCCTTACTTCCTCTCCTTTTATGATAAGGAGATTGAAGAAGGGTAATTAGGTGATTTGCCAAAGTCCAATAAAACAAAGCCAGGAAAAGAAGACAGGGTCACATTCTTGTATTCCTTGCCCTGTGCCTTATCTCTAGGTTCCAGATTCATCACCTTTTGATTAAAACTGTTCTGCCATTGTAGTAACATCTTCACTGCCTGGTTGTGTTTTAGCTTTGAGCCCTGAAAAGATTAACTTTTTGTCCCTTCCCCTTTGGCCCTAAGCACACACTCACTGACTTCAGATCATCCAGCAGGCCGTATGCCCTCATGCCCTCATTGATGATGATACTATCGAGTCATCACTTGTGGGAATACAACTGGCACAGAGGAGTTTGAGCTGTTTTTGGAGTTAAGATTCTTCTGAGCTGTTCACATACTTGGTCAATTTTTGTAACTCTTATAGGTGGAACCATACAATCTATCTGTCCTTTTGTGACTGACATTTCACTTAGCATAATGTTCTCAAGGATCCTCCATGTTGTAGCATATGTCAGAATTTCATTCCTTTTTAAAGCTGAATAATATTCCATTTTATGTCTATACCACGTTTTGTTTATCCATTCATCTGTTGATGGACATTTGTGTTGTTTCCAGCTTTTGGCTATTGTGAACAGTGCTGGTATCAACAGTGATGTGCAAATATCTATTTGAGGCCCCGCATTCAATTTTTTTTTTTTTTTTTTTTTGAGACAGAGTCTTGCTCAGTCGCCCCAGGCTGGAGTGCAGTGGCACGATCTTGGCTCACCTCAAGCTCCGCCTCCCGGGTTCACACCATTCTCCTGCCTCAGCCTCCCAAGTAGCTGGGACTACAGGCGCCCGCCACAATGCTCTGCTAATTTTTTGTATTTTTAGTAGAGACGGGGTTTCACCATGTTAGCCAGGATGGTCTTGATCTCCTGACCTTGTGATCCACCCACCTCAGCCTCCCAAAGTGCTGGGATTACAGGCGTGAGCCATCACGCCTGGCCCACCAAGCACATTTTTATATGCTTATTGGCTATTTGGACATCCTCTTATGTGAAGAGTCTTTTAAGTCTTTTGCCTGTTTTTCTATTGGGTTGTAAGTCTTTACTGATTTGTATGAGTTATTTATATATTCTGATTTTGCGTTCTTTGCAGTTATAAATCTTGCAAACAACTTCTCTCCCTCTGTGGCTTGCTTTCCCACTCTTATTAATAAAAAACATTTTCTTTTGAAATAATTTTAGACTTAGAAACACCTTGCAAAAATAGTATAGAGAGTTTCCATATGTACTTCACCTAGCATCCTCTAAGGTTAACTTCTTGTAAAATCACAAGACATTCACATTGGTGCAATACTATTACCTAATAATACTGTTAACTATTAACTAAACTGAAGGCTTTAGTTGGATTTCACCAGTTTTTCTACTAATATCCCTTTTCAGTTCCAGTATCCCATCCAGGATCCCACATTGCTTTTGGCTGTCCTCCAATCTGTGATAGCTTCTCAGTCTTTCCTTGTCTTTCATGACTGTGAAAATGTAACTGACTGAATCCCGAAATAACACTATACATTGACTTAAAAAACTAGCAAACCTATGTTTGTTATCTATTCATTCATCTCTTTTGATTTTTAGTACAGTATAGGTACCAACCTTTATATATTAAAAGACAACAATTTTAAAAATCAGCTAATTCAATTTCTTATGTCAAGGATAAAGAAGCCAAGACCTAGAGAAACGAAATACCTTGCCAAGAGTCTTACAGTACTTCTTTTTCCCGTGGATTTTACGTGGAAGGTGATACTTTTCTTCTCTGTGACTTTTGACAAACTTTTGGAGTATCTTAAAGGCCTTAAGTATTCAGAGACCCTCCCTTCTTAATCAACATGAACTAAGGATCTCTATTTCCACTGGGAGATCAACAGGGCCTACACAGTTCCTAAATTGTTGGTCTGGGTTTTCTAATTTTTCTCGAATGAGGATATATTGCTCTTATATTGAGAAGACAAAAGAAGTATGTGGTAGACAAAATAATGCCCCTCATCAAAGTTGCCTATGTCCTAATACTTCTTTCCTTTGTAATGGAAGGGAAAAAAGGAATACACACAGGCAGCTTTATAAATTTGGTTATAATAAGATGAAGGAATTAACATGTAGAGGTTCCCCTGCACACACAATGAATTATAAGATGACATCAGTTATAGGGAGTAGGGTGGAAAGGCTGTAGGAGAATTGAGGAACATGAAGAGACAGTGGTTTATAGTAATTTAAAACTAGATAACTAGCAGCCACTGACAGTTTCTAAGTAGGGCAGTAATATCTCTGTGGAATGTGATAAAATATGCTTAAGGAAGATAGTTTATTACAGTGTAACTCTTACATTCAAGGGAAAATATGGCTGAAAGAAATGAGAGCAACTTTAAGGTCAACCTTGAAAATGGTTAAAGTCTGGATTTCCAGATTATCACTATATGAATGAAAAAGAGGGAACAAATTTGAGAAATCATATAAAGGAAGAATTAGCAGGATCTAGACAAAGGTTTGAATGCCGAGTTGAAGGAGAGAAAAGTTCCTATAATATATATGTGAGTAGCCACTTTCAACATAACACATTCAAATTTCATGTATCCAGTAATCTATATCATTACCTTTTTTACATTTGTGATAATAACCACTATGATTATTTCTCTCTACCTGGTACTTTTCTGCCAGAAAGTTCTGACTGCTTTCCAAAATACTTTACCTTTTAACCTTTCTCCATTGAAGTCAAACAGGGAATATTCCAATTAGTTCCAAAGCAAATCAATCAAACACAACCATAATTAGCAAGCAGATCTTTTTACAACCAAGGGTAAAATACTGTCTACTTAAAAGGCAAAAATTGTTCTAGAATACAAACCTTAAGGAAGACCTGTCCTCCAAATAACAACTAATTCTCTAGCAGCCAATTTCTGGAAGTTGTGTTGATGAATGAGCTAATATCTGTGAGATACTTTAAAGTCCTCCGAAATAAATATATAAAATACATTGATTCTTATTATTTGAGGTAGTTACATTCTATAAAGTTGCCATGAACACTAAATTTGCCAACACTGAACCATTGCTCCTAGGAAAAATACAGGGTTAGGTGCATGTGATTCTCAGCATTTGTGTCAAAAGATGATCTTGTTTTATGTGTATTTCTGTTTAAAGACATCTTATTTAATGTATTTTTGATACCTTATCATTGAACCCAGAGCCAACAGCACTATAACTCATGTCTGAACTAAGCTGATCTAACACACATTTTCTCAGTAAGACGCATCACAGCCTTTTTGGGCTTGAGAACACTAGACAACACTTTACCATGACACCTGGGGACCATTTTACACAGTGCAATCACTAAAACAAAGTACCAAAATTCAAAAATATATGGCACTAAACAGATTACGAACAGGAGACTTGTTTACAGTATGAGGGGTGAAACAGGAAGGCAGACCATTGTCATGTTTGACCTCAGTTCTGTAGGTCTTCTTGAAGGTTTGTATTCCAGGACAATTTTTGCTTCTTAATGCATATCAGGTGACACAAATGTTTCACCATTCTGTGCATGTCTACGACCCCAAAAGGATCAGGGGTATTCATTTGGGGTTACAAATAAATTTTACTGACTAGGCAAATTTGCAAATATGGAATCTGAAAATAATGAGGATTGACTGTGCTGCTGTGTTCACTCACTCTGGATGATTCCAAGGCAAATTTCCTCTAATATTAAAGGTCATGAGCCAATTCTTTCCTACAGGAGCTATAAATCCCTTCTGTGAGGTCCATAAATCACTTCAACTTTGCTTCTAAGTGCAGTTCTCTGCAAGGTAAAGATGCTCAAGTCAAAATCTTCTGCCAAGTCTAGCAGTGACAGAGAAAGTGGAAGGGAGTTCAATCTATCTTCTTAAGGCAATGCTGACACCGTAGTGTTAACCAGAGTCTATGTTCGGTTGCAAGAGCAAGTCTTACTCAATGTCATCCACAGTGAAGACCTGCAAGGGACCATAAATAGGCAGACTACCATTACCAAATGGTCATGCCTATGCCCGGACTGTTCTGCTGTTGAAAACAACCCAGATACACAGACAGGTCAATACAACCTAGTAATCCTGCTACATTTCCTTACTCAGCCCTTTCTTCTTGTCTCCATACCAGCTGTCATAATATTCTATACTTTTCTTAAATGTCCAGCTATAACATCCCTTACTTGTAGTATATTACTTCTACTCTTATTTTACAGAAAAAACTAAAATCATTAAATGGAAACAATTTATTTTCTAACTTCTTGATGATACTCAAACCTATAAACTTCCCCACATCCATCTTCTCCTATCTCCCTCCTGTTTTAATGGAAGATTCTCTCTTCTCATCAAAATCTATCCTTACACCAGTGCTCTGGATCAAATTCTTTTTTCACCTTCTTGGGGATTGCCTTCAGTGCCAAACTCCTTGGCTTTCTAAACTTACTACAGTATATCCACAACTCTTCACTTTCCATTCAGTCCTCAGTCTATTATGGTCTGTCTTGTCTTGCCAATCCACGGAAATTATTCATGCCATGGTTACTACGTCCTCGTTGCTACACCTATTGGATACTTCTCAGGATTCTGACATAGTTATTAATATTTCTTCCTTGAAAGACTCTCTTCCTTTGGCTTTTCTGATATTATACTCACATGTCCTTTGATCTCCAAGATATCTTCATTCTCAGTTTCCTTTGGGCTTCTTTTTTTGGTCCCTCAAATGTGGGAATTCTTGAAGATTCTATTCTAGTCTCTGTGTCCTCTTCCGTCAAATCTTCCTCTTACCTGTATCCATGGCTTCATTTACTATTAACGTACAGGTAATTTCTAAAACTCTGTATCTATTAATAACATCTCCCTCTGAGCTTAAGTTCTAGACAGTGGCCTACTAGATGGCATCACTCTATGATATTCCTATAGGCATCTCCATCTTAACACATCTAAAGTTATTTGCTTATTTTTATCTAATAAGGGAGATAGATTAAAAAATTAAGTAAATAGATGAAATAATTAAATTTATGCTAAGTGTTATACAGGAAATGACCAAGAGGCTAAAAAAGGTATAAAAGGAAGAAACTACCTTAGACAGAATAATCAAGAAAGGCAGTTTTAAGGTGATAACATTTGAACTAGGACCAGAGGGATGAGAGAAAGCTTGCTATATGAAAGAAAGAAAATAGTAATTGCAAAACCCCTGATATAAGAAAGAACTTGGCATGTTTAAGGAATAGAAAGATGACTTGTGTGGCTGGAATTTAGTGAATGAAAGGGAGAATGAGGTTGTAAAGAATGTAAAGAAAGGCCGGGCATGGTGGCTCACCCCGTAATCCCAGCACTTTGGGAGGCCGAGGCAGGCGGATCACATAAGGTGAGGAGTTTGAGACCAGCCTGGCCAACAGAGTGAAACCTCGTCTCTACTAAAAATATACAAAAATTAGCCAGGTGTGGTGGCAGGCACCTGTAATCCCAGCTACTTGGGAGGCTGAGGCAGGAGAACCGCTTGAACCCCGGAGGCAGAGGTTGCGGTGAGCTAAGATCATACCATTGTACCCCAGCCTGGGCAACAAGAGAGAAACTCCGTCTCAAAAAAAGAAAAAAGAATGAGGAGGTAAAGGCCTAAACATGAAAGGCCTTATAAGCTAAGGAATTTGAATTTTATTCTATGTATAACGGGTATTATTAAAGGATTTTAAGCAACGGAGTGACATGAAACAATTTCTATTTACATCTGCTGCTGTGTGGAAAATGGATTAGAGACAGGCAAGAAGGGAAGACCAATCAGAAACCTGATGCAGTAGAGCAATGCAAGATGATAGTAACCTGGAATAGGCTGATAGCAAAGGTGGAGAAAAGCAGGCAGATCTGAGGTAATCTTGACAGCAGAACTCATAAGACTTGCTAACGGATTAGAAGTAGGAGGTGAGGAAAAAGAAATAATGACTTCAATTCTAGTCTGAACAGCTGGTTTGGAGGTGATTTACTAAGATGAGAAAAATTGGAGCAGGGTGAAAGAGAGAAAGTTTTGTGGGAGAAATAAAAAATTCCATTGTGGACATACTAAATTTAGAATATGAAACATTTATGTGGACCCAGTATCTATATAGATAGGTAGACGTGAGAGTCTGGAGCTCAAATACGAGGTCTACATTGGGGACAGCTTGACTGGAAGCTGTCAAGCTCAAGGTGGTGGGTTTGGGTTTTCCCAAAAAAAGAGAATTTTCCAAAATTCTAATTTTCACTTGAAAGCTTGAATTTTATCACTGACAACAAATACTGTCAATTTCCTTGACACAGGCTCACTTCGTTCATTTTCAAGAAAATATCTGCCAGATGCCCAAACCTGAATAACCATGGTCTCTCTGTCAAGTAAAAGCAATATATGATTAAAAAAAGGAGGCTAGCGCACTTTGTAACTCAATCAATCAGAAATGTTTTCTCTCAAGACAAACATTATATTTCAGCATGCAGCCAAAGTACTTTATGTGTACTTCTCATTTCATTAAAAACAATTATACTCCGGGATTCATATCTAATGAAACTAATCTTTTTTTTTTTTTTTTTTTTGAGACAGAGTCTCGCTCTGTCACCCAGGCTGGAGTGCAGTGGCCAGATCTCAGCTCACTGCAAGCTCCGCCTCCCGGGTTCACGCCATTCTCCTGCCTCAGCCTCCCGAGTAGCTGGGACTACAGGCGCCGCCACCTCGCCCGGCTAGTTTTTTTTTTTTTGTACTTTTAGTAGAGATGGGGTTTCACCGTGTTAGCCAGGATGGTCTCGATCTCCTGACCTTGTGATCCGCCCGTCTCGGCCTTCCAAAGTGCTGGGATTACAGGCTTGAGCCACCGTGCCCGGCCAAAACTAATCATTTTAATGGCTTCATCAAAAACATTCTAAGTGAAACTGGAAAAAAGATGTTATCTGCAAGTGCACACCAATGACAAATACAATGATAACTAATGGTTATTAATTACTTACCTATCATTGCTTATGTAACATTAGTGCAAAATGTCAACACAATAGAAAAGGCAAACACCTTAGTATTATTATGAAAATAGCTCTGACCTCACAGACCCTGAAAAACAATATCAGGGACTCCTGGGAGTCCATGGACCACATTTTGAGAACCACTGCTTTAACAGGTGCTGGGAGACCACTGGGAAGTCTGGTGATTAACAAAAGCTTTGTGGAGAAAGAGGACATGAATGTTTTTTACCTGCAAAGGGATGCCTCAGAATGTCTTCTCTTCAGAAACGTCTTCTGATAAAGTTTGCAAGACCCAATCTTGCATAGCCTCTACCATTGCCAATGGGGATTTCCTTTCACCTTCCCCTTTGACTCAGGGGCTTTTGAGGTCAAAAGCATTTTCATAATAATACTAAAATGTCATTTGTCTTTTTCACTTTTCATTCTCTCATGAGTGTAGAGTGGGGTTTTCCAGGGGCTATATGTGTGATGATGTCATCACGCTGAATAAATGGAACGTGTGCTTGTATATTTTTGTGTTTTCTAAAGTTTTCCAAGGAGATTGGTTACAGTATAAATAAAAGTGTTTTTGGCTTCTTATTTCTACTATGTTTCTGCTGGTATCCCCAGCTATACCTACTATAATCTCTGTAACATCACTATCATCCAATAAATTGTTAGTTTTTAAATCCAAAAGTGTTCCTTATGCCTATGTGGAAACACCAAAAATAAGTATATATTTTTGACTTGTTTTAAAATAAAATTCAAAACTTTTTTCAACTTTCATAAATTTAAAATTGTTATTTAAAACTGCTATTTTAGAATTTAATAATATTCTAGAATAAAATAAAAGTTATGCTATTTCTAATACTTAAGGATGAATTGTTTGCTTTTTTAAAAGAGAAATTAGGCCAGGGCCAGGTGCAGTGGCTCATGCCTGTAATCCCAGCACTTTGGGAGGCCCAGGAGGGTGTATTACCTGAGGTCAGAAGTTCAAGACCAGCCTGGTCAACATGGTGAAACCCCATCTCTACTAAATATACAAAAATTAGCCAGGCATGGTGGCGGGAGCCTGTAACCCCAGCTACTTGGGAGGCTGAGGCAGGAGAATCGCTTGAACCTGGGAGACAAAGGTTGCAGTGAGCTGAGAGCCTGAGTAACAGGCAAAACCCCATCTCTAAAAGATAACAAAAAAAAAAAGAAAAAGAAAATGGAGGAGGCTGGGTGCAATGGCTCACACCTGTAATCCCAGCACTTTGGGAGGCCGAGGCAGGAGGATCATAAGGTCAGGAGTTCGAGACCAGCCTGGCCAACATAGTGAAACCCTGTCTCTACTAAAAATACAAAAATTAGTCAGGTGTGGTGGCACGCACCTGTAGTCCCAGCTACTCGAGAGGTTGAGGTGAGGGAATCCCTTGAACCCAGGAGTCAGAGACCATGCCATTGCACTCCACCCTCGGTGACAAAAGTGAGACTCCATCTTAAAAAAGAAAGAAGACTACATTAATTGAATGCTTTCTACATTCCAAATACTACCTTGTTTTGGCATGTATTATCTCATTTAATCCTTATAATAATGCTATACAGTAGGTGCTTTTATTATTCCATTTCACAACTGAGGAAATAAGTATGGACAGGATAAGTGACTGACCCAAGATCAGAGCTCATAAGACACAGCTAAGACCTGAATCCCATACCTCTGTATGCTTTATTGGAAATGCCCTTATCTTAATATGCTTGTTGAATGTATTAACCCTGAACTGCCTTGTAGGTCAAGAATCCCATCTTCTATAAAGCCTTTTGAAGCAACAGTCAAAAATGACCACAGTATAAATTTGGAACAAATGTTTGAGTAATTGTGTTGTGCAATAATATGAATAACTAAATGTATATCTGAGTTAAAGTATGCAGATTGATTTTTCACAAATAAGAACTATGATCTGAACTTTAATCAAGTAACAGATAATGATCAATATTGATAGAGGCATTTTTTTATTAGTGTAGAACTACAACTCACTGGTTCTACTGTTCTCCCCTTTTCCTACAACAAAGCAGAGAAAAGACCTTGAGATGGGAGAGGTTTTATAGAGATGTCAACAGGGCCACTAGGGCATCTTACATAGCTCTATCTCATTAGTAAGGCAGCTTTATTGCTAGTATGAAAATAAACCATGGCTGTTCCATATGGAATCAGGTTGGCATATGCTTTTTTTTTGAAACACAGTCTTGCATTGTTGCCCAGGATGGAATGCAACGGCGCCATCTCAGCTCACTATAACCTCCGCTTCCCGGGTTCAAGCGATTCTCCTGCCTTACTCAGCCACATGAGTAGCTGGGATTACAGGCATGTGCCACCATGCCTGGCTAATTTTTGTGGTTGTTTTTTTTTTGGTAGAGATGGGGTTTCACCATGTTGGCCAGGCTAGTCTTGCACTCCTGACCTCAGGTGATTTTCTCACCTCAGCCTCCCAAAGTGCTGGAATTACACGCGTGAGCCACCATGCCCGGCCTGGCATATGCTCTTATATTTGTATATACAAACCTCCAATTTTATCTCTTAGTCAAAATTTAGGTCTCTACCTAAAGATTATTCTTAGCATAAGGGTTTCTCTTGGTTTATGACAGTGTTTCTAATTTTTAAAGCCCATACATAGTAAACCTAGATAGAATCAAAACATTTTCAAGATGAAGGGAACCTTTGAATTTGTCCAGATCAATCACTTCTTTTTACAGTTAAGAAGTTGAGACCTAGAAAGTTTAAATTACTTGCCCAGACATGATATATTTAGAAAAGATAAAAGTTATGAGGAAAAAAAGTCAGCCAGAGCCTCTTCCTAGCTATAAAGAGAAAACGATCTGACAGCAGAGTATTTTCTGGTGGAAAGAAACATAAAATAGCAAAACAGCTTAGGTTAGTATGTTTTAACTTTTTAGGGCCATGAGACCTTCCCTTCCTTAGAAAATCTGATTAAAGTTACAGACCCTCTTCTCTCTAGAATCTAGAAAGTCTGGAATAAGCATATGCTTACACAAAATTTGGTATACAATTTCAAAGGTTCATTGATCCATTCAGGTTAACAATCCTTGGCCTAGGTGAAGAAAATAAATCCTGCAAACCCTCCAAACAGCAATTATGGAACTGGAGGGGCAGGGACAGAAACAAAGGCTAGTAAGTATCATATTTAGTAGGTATTATATACTTAACTAGATGCCAGGCAATGCATTAGATTGTATACATGACTCATGTAATCCTCGTGACAATCCTATAAGATAGGTTTTAAAAATGTGAATTTTATTTCTTCATTTGTTTTTAACTATGGCACAAAGTTCAAGAGATATAAAAAGTATATGGTGGGCTGGGCGCGGTGGCTCAAGCCTGTAATCCCAGCACTTTGGGAGGCCGAGACGGGCGGATCACGAGGTCAGGAGACTGAGACCATCCTGGCTAACACCGTGAAACCCCGTCTCTACTAAAAAATACAAAAAAAAAAAAAAAAAAAAACAAAACAAAACTAGCCGGGCGAAGTGGCGGGCGCCTGTAGTCCCAGCTACTCGGGAGGCTGAGGCAGGAGAATGGCGTGAACCCGGGAGGCGGAGCTTGCAGTGAGCCGAAATTCGGCCACTGCACTCCAGCGTGGGCAACAGAGCAAGGCTCCGTCTCAAAAAAAAAAAAAAAGAAAGTATATGGTGAAAAGTCTCTATCCTTTTCCTTCAGCACCTAAATATCCTCTCTAGAGAGAAATCTTACTTGTGTGTGTGTGTGTGTGTGTGTGTGTGTGTGTTGGGGGGGTATTGTTTCTTTTTCTACACAGATGGTAGCATATCATACATACAGTTCTGCATCCAGTTTTCCCCCTCAACATTATCTTGAAGACTTTCACTATCAGTATACAGAGTTGCCTCACTCTTTTCAACTTCTGCACATTGTTCTATTTTATAGATATACCAATATTTATTTAACCAGTTCCTGCCAATGGACATTTAGATTGCTCCTACCTTGTTCTATTTGTTTATCACCATGATATAATGCTGTAGTGAAGATCCTTCTACATATGAATGTATAATGCTGTAGTGAATATTCTACATGTGTGAGAATATCTGTAGGATAAATTTCCAGATGTATCTTTCATCCCGACATATGCTTTTTTGTATACGTGGTAACTGAAGATCCTTCTCCCATATTTCCAGAAATTTTTTTGGAATCCACAAGGGAAGGAGGTCCTGGTACCCAAAGTAGATTGATACTGTAATATCTATTTGAAAAGCTTTCAAGTATGAAATGCTACTTGTGTGTAAAGTACACAAGGTAAGGGATACAACTGAAAGGAGATTCAAATATTCCTTAGAATAGTGAAATAAATGCCTTTTAATTGTGGGGGTTGCGTGTTTTCCCTCATCATTTCTACTCCTGGCAATATCAAAAAATCTAGATATTTGTATCTGTACATTCATTAGGCTGTAATTCAATCTTTCCAAAGACTGTAATTGTTCACTATCACTGTCCCCCCCCAAAAAAAAAACCACACACACACACACACACAACACACACACACAACACACACAGGTGAGGACGGGAAGCAAAACTTTCCCATTAAGCAGCAGTAAGCTAAGCCACAAGTGAACGCATCAATACCTATACAGCTGAGGGTGATTTTGAATTTAGACCAGTAGTCCTTAGTTATTTGACCTGTCTCCATGCAGTTTCTTATCAAAGCTGTTGTTTTTAAAAGAAGACTTTTTAAAGAGCAGTTTTAGGTTCACAGCAAAATTGAGTGGAAGGTCAGAGAGTTCCCATATACCCTCTGCCCCCTCACAGACACAGCTGCCCCCACTATCAACAATCTTCACCAGAGTGGTACATCTGTTACAGTCAATCAATAAGCCTACACTGACACATCTTTGTCACCCAAAGTCCATAGTTTACATTTGGGTTCCCTCTTGGTGTTACACATTCTGTGAGTTTAGACAAATGTATAATGATATGTGTCCATCATTGTAGCATCATACAGGATGATTTCACGGCCCTAAAAATCTTCTGTGGTTTGCCTATTTATTCCTCCCTTCTCCCAGCCCCTGGCAACCACTGATTGTTTCGCTGTCTCCATATTTTTCCTCTACCAGAAGGTCATATATTTGGAATCATACAGTATGTAGTCTTTTCAAGTTGGCTTATTTCACTTAGTAATATGCATTTCAGCTTCTATCATACATTTTCACGGCTTGATCACTAATTTCTTTTTAGCACTGAATAATATTCTATTGTCTGGATGTACCACAGTTTATTTACCCACTCACCTACTGAAGAACATTTTTAAAATTGCTTCCAAATTTCGGCAATTATAAATAAAGCTGCTGTAAACACCTGTGTGCAGGTTTTTGTGTGGATGTAAGTTTTCAATTCCTTTAGGTAAATACCAAGGAGTGGAATTGCTGGATTGTATGGTAAGAATATGTTTAGTTTTCTAAGAAACTACCAATCTGTCTTCTAAGTAGCTGTACAATATTGCATTCCTACCAAAATGAATCAGTTCCCTTTGCTCCACATCCTCATTAGCATTTGGTGTTATCAGTGTTCTGAATTTTGGCATTTTAATAGATGAGTAATGGTATCTCAAATGGTTTTAATTTGCACTTCTCTAATGACATATGATGTTGAGCATCTTTTTAGATGGTTATTTGACATCTACATATCTTCTTTGGTGAGTTGTCTATTCATGTCTTTTGCCCACTTTTTAATCAGGTTGTTTGCGTTCTTATAAATTAAGAGTTCTTTGCATAGTTTGGATAACAGTCCTTTATCATATAGGTCTTGTGCAAATATTTTCTCTCCGTCTGTGGTTTATCTTCTCATTCTTTTGATACCACTGTTTGTAACAGTTGAGAAAACTGAGGCTGAGAAGTTTAACAACTCAAGGCACACAGTAGGAAATAGCAAAGATAGGACTTTAACTCTGTTCTTACTATCATTCCATGTTTTATTTCCTAGGATTTATTTGAAAAAGGAGACACAATACTGAGGGAAAAGAAACAAAACCAAATACCAACCACCACCACAACCACTCTGGTTGTGGAAAAAGGAAACTGCACACCCTCACCTTCTCTTATTCCACAAATCCTCTCTGATAATCTTTTCTGTTGCTATGTTTCAGTTATCATTTATATGCTGATAACTGCTAAATCTCTACTTAGAGCCCAGATCTCTCAGATCTATATACTTAATTGCCCATTGGACATCTCCACTTATACATCCCACAGGTTCCTCAAATATAGCCTGTCCAAAACTGAACTCATCATCTTACCCCCTAAACCTGCTCTTCCTCCTCTAGGATTACCTATGTCAATAAGTGAGCCTCTATTTCGGAAATCTGGAAGTCACCCTGAGATTACTTCCTCCTATCTTACCATTTCATTTGCAGAAATGGCCCCAATATATAATTCTGTGTTCTCCATCCAATGATCCTATCATTTTCTTCCTATTCATGAACCCTTCCCTAGTTTCATTTTCCTCCTTTTCTAGCCTAGACTTCCTGTCCATCTTGATAATGACTCCTAGAAACACTCAGTGATCAATGGTCTAGACAAAAGCAAGCCAACAACACCACCACTTTCATTCCCTTCATTATTTTTGCCAGGCAAAACCTAAATTCTGATGACACATACCAATCTATTAATTCCATGTTTGGGCCCAAGCAGTTACATGTTGCAAGAGAAAAACCATGTGTGACTAAGCTGACAGGTTTCATATTAAAATCATCTTCCCAAACATCTAATGAGCATCAATAGTTCTTCAGTCATCTTACAAAGTTTCTTTAGTAGGCACATACTCCCCTATCCTCTCCCAAAAAGAATATTGTATGTTTGTCCCCTCAACTTCTTCACCTTCGCTTTCAGGTGGCAGACTTACTTTATATATAATAAATAAATAAACAAATGTAAGAAAACAGAAAAATGTCTGATGTAAACTCTCTCCCTTTCCAATCACCAGGCAAACCTCAAACCTCATTTGCACAGCTTCCTTCTTACCCTCTCTCACTGAAGAAGAATTTTTCTTTTTCTTTTCTTTTTTTTTTTTTTTTTGAGATGGAGTCTTACTTTATATATAATAAATAAATAAACAAATGTA
>NW_012114955.1:1696484-1702768 GCF_000951035.1 Colobus angolensis palliatus | reverse complement strand
AAAAAAAAAAAAAAAAAAATTACATTTTATTAATATTTTACTATGTCTTGAATTAAACATCTCCTCTCTATCCCAACTGCCACTGCCCCAGTTCTGGATCTCACTGCTCACCTGCACTGCTTGGGGAAGAAAAGATTTGGTGCTATTCTTTTTGCCTCCAGTCTTACCTATTTCTAATCAACTTTTATACTTCCTGCCCCAAGTGATTCCCAACTGTCTACAGAATAATGTCCAAACTCCTGTGCATAATCTCCATACAAGAGAAAGGCAAGAAATTAATGTTCAGGTTATTACTATCTGGATTAAGCTACCACTGAGAAATCTGTAACACTTATTCTGTGATCATAATTTTAAACACATTTCTTTTGCTTGGTTGTGCTTCAACTAAGCAAAAAGAAAGAATAAACTTCAGGCTGGGTGGGTGACTCAAGCCTATAATCCCAGCACTTTGGGAGGCCAAAGCAGGCAGATCACTCGAGGTCAAGAGTTTGAGACCAGCCTGGCCAACATGGCGAAACCCTGTCTCTACCAAAAATACAAAAATTAGCCGGGCATGGTGGCAGGTGCCTGTAATCCCAGTTACTTGGGAGGCTGAGGCAGGAGAACTGTTTGAACCTGGGAGTAGAGGTTGCAGTGAGCCAAGATCGTGCCACTGCACTCCAGCCTGGGTGACAGAGTGAGACTCTGTCTCAAAAAAAAAGAAAGAAAGAAAGAATAAACTTCAGTATTTATGTGCTATTCTCAATAGAAGCCGTCTACTCTATGAAGAGAAAGTGTGGCAGTTTTAAACACTTGGCCCCCAAATTCTCTGACATTCTTCTCACGGAGGTGGGATTTAGGACCTGTCCCCTTGAATCTGGGCATGCTTGTATCTGCTTCAACCAACATAGTACAGGTAATGCTACATAGTACATAGTAATGCTATGTGACTTTCAAGACAAAGTCAGAAAAGTCACACAGCTTCTATCTGGTCTTCTTTGGGACCCTCTGGTAGAAGATAGCCGCCATGTAAAAAACCTGACTATCTTGAGACCATCATGCTGGAAAGGCTACATGCAGACATGGCCAAAATCAACTGCCAGCCATGTGAATGAGCCATCTTGGACATTTAGCCCAACTGAGCTTTCAGATGACTGTAGCCCCATCTGATATCAGCCTCATGAGAAACCCCAAATGAGAATTACCCAGCTGAGCCATTCCCATAATCCTGACCCACAAAATCAGAAGCAAAGTAAAATGCTTACTTTAAGCCCCTAAACCCTCAGAATAATGTGCTATGCAACAACACTAACTGTAACAGGTATTTTACTTTGATAGACAAGCTCTCCCCTTTATATTATTTAATAACAATATGGAATTTTTTTTGTAGACAGGGTCTCACTCTGTTACCCAGGCCAAAGTGCAGGTGTGTGATCATATAGCTCACTGTGGTCTCGAACTCCTGAGCTCAAGAGAGTTTCCTGCCTCAGCCTCCCCAGTAGCTGGGACTACAGGCATGTGCCACCAGGCCAGGCCAATTTTTTTATTTTTATTTTTTGTAGAGACAGAGTCTCACCATGTTGCCCAGGCTGGGCTTGAACTCGTGGGCTCCAACAATCCTCCACCGCGGCCTCCCAAAGTGCTGGGATTACAGGTGTGAGCCACCATGACCGGATTAAGGAAGGATTTCTATCTGTGCTCTAGTCTGTTCCCTGTCAAGTTCTTAAGAACTTTTTTTCTCCCTGCTTCCTGCCCCTCTTAAGGACTCTTTCCACATGACCTGGTCCCTTACTTATCTCTCCAACCCCATCTCCCACCACTCATTCCTTTGCTCACTATACTTCATCAACAGTCTTCTTTTCCAGCTTAGGGCCTTTATACATACTGCCACCTGCTTTGTTTCCTTCACAACACTTATAATTTTTGGTTACTTCAGTTTGTTTTCTCTTTTGTTGCTGACTCATCTCACTACTATCACAGCCCAAGGCAACCACTGATCTGTTACTATAGATAGATTTGCCTTTTATGGAATGTCATACAAATCACATGGAATCACAAAATAATCTTTTATATCTAGCTTCTTTCGTTTAATGTTTTTGAGATTCATCCACACTGTTACATGTGTAGTTCATTCTTTTTTATTGCTGAGTAGCATATTACATGGGTGTACCATACTTTATTTATCCATTCACTTATCGGACATATGGTGGTGTTTCCACTTTGGGGCCACTATGAATCAAACTGCCACGGACACTTGTGTACAGGTCTTCAAGCGAACAATGGGCTTCATTTTCTTGGGTAAATGCATACGTGAGGGTGAAATTGCTGTGTCACCTGGTAAGAGCATATTAAATTTATAATAGACTGTTTCCCACCAGCAATGCATGATCATTACAATTGTCCCACATCCTCATCAGTAGTAGCTATTGCCACTCTTTTTAATTTTAGCCATTCTCACTGTGGTTTTAGTTTGCACTTCTCTCATGGTGTTGAGTATCTTATGTGCTTATTGGCATTCATATAGTATCTACTGTGCTATGTCTGTTCAAATCATTTGTCCATTTAAAAAACTAGATTGTCTTATGACTGAGTTGTAAGATTTCTTTATATGAATTCTAAATACCATTTTTCTGTATATGTATTGTGAATATTTTCTCCCAGTCTGTGGCTTGCCTTTTTATTCACTTACCTGTGTCTTTTGAATAGAAGTTTCTAATTTTGGAGAACTCTATCAAAACATTTTCTTTTAGAGTATTTTTTTGTGTGCAAAGAAAGTTTTGCCTACCCCAAGGTCATAAAGATTTTCTCCTTTGTTTTCTTCTACAGTCTATGATCCATTTTGAGTTAATTTCTATACTTGGAATGAGATTAGAAACGAAGTTCACTTTCCCCCCAAACAGATATCTAATTGTTCCAGCACCATTTGTTGAAAAGAAAAATTTTTCCCCACAGAGTTATCTTGGGTTTTCAAAATCCAGTTCATTCTATAGGTAGAGGTCTATTTCTGGAATTTCCCATTGCTCTAAGCTCCCCTTCTCCTTTTCTTCTTAAGTATTAAGCATAGAATAGTCTTCAAAGTCATAACTGATAGCAGGGAAGGTACCTTAATTGTCCATATATCTCTAACAAAGTGACATCAGCATGAAGACTTAATTCCTATTATAATGCAGAACAAATAAGAAAACATATGACAATCATGCTAAGTTCATCATGAACAGACCACTAAAAACAAACAATATCCTAGTGCCCTCTAGTGGGAGGAAACTGTAATGATATGCCAAGCAAGAAAGATGAGCTAATAAACACTACTCACAGGGATATTGAATACCAAGAAATGTGACTAATATCTCCATGCGTTCTCCTCATGCTTTTTAAGACAAAAACTTTTAAATAAAAAAGGAAAACGTTTTGCTGTTCTAAGCAACTTTAATCCAACATGAATGCAATGAAACAGAAAATTGGATAGACAAAACAGGTATTTGGAATTTATATCCCCATAGTATACTTCCCTATATAAAGGAAATGGGGCCAGAGGCCAAAGGAAAAGAGAAAATATTTTACATAATTAAAAGATGTAAATAAAATTGTTTCAAGATACACACTATAAATACATTATCAAGATATATATGTTAATATATACTTGTATATAACACATAATGTGTAATATTATATACATATACGCCAAATTTTTCTGGAATGAAGCACAAGATGATGTCAATAATGACTGCCTGTGGCGAGCAAGGGTGAGTCGGGAGAAAGGGAAGATTTACATATCCCTTATTTTAAACATGTAAAATAAATGCTCTTACTTTAAAATGTAGGTCTACCACTTTGAAACAGTCTAATGGTAATTTTATATGCTTACACATGAACTCCCAAAATAGGTGGCAAGTGAATAATACTGAGTTTAGAACAGTGTGTTCCAAAGGTTGATTATACTTAACCCTTGTTAAGTCCCTCAAGGTACAAAGCGGTATACCTAGCCGCATTCTCTAACACACAGAAAGGAGATGACTATAAGTTCCCTCATCTTTTAACTGGAAGTTCTTGGTATATTCACCTACCTTTTGCTTCTTTATTCCTATTTTAAAGGAAGGGGTCTCCTTCAAACTACTTCCCTACCCATTATTTTTAAAATCTATTATTCTGGTCACTTAGGTTCAAAACTGAGTCATGATTCTTACTCTTTCCAAAAATGTCCTTTGTTTCTTCTGAATATTACCTTTGAGTTAATGGGGAGGAAGAGTCTAAGAAGGCTTGGGTTTCTGGTGCTCTCCTACCAGCTGATAGGTGAATGATGATACCAACGAGTAACAGGAATACTTCAACACTGGTGTCCCTTCCCAACTCCACCCCTGGACTTTTGCATGTAATTTCCTCAGTTTAAAATGCCTGCTCGATCCCCTTCTTATTAAACTCTTTCTATTTACTTTCTTCTCCTTCCCTTCTCTTCTTTTAATGCCAAAGTACATGCTGGTTCCCATATAAAGCTTTACCTTTATATCCCTGGGGATAAACCATTCTTCTGAGTGGTTTAATGGTTATAATTACTGCCTGTACCACTTAACAGACTTGTAGTCCATGCTCCTTTACACCGATACTTTTCTCTTTAAGCACTTGCTAATTCTTCCCAAGTGTTGGTAAGTTCTCAAGATTATGGACAGATTACACAGTTCGTTTCATTTCTACTATCTTGCCCCAAATAGGTTCATATGATAACCATGAGTGTGTTATTCCCACCCTTGAAATTCACAGGCATTCGACAAGAAAGTTTTGGGGACAATAGTCACTTTTACTGCTATCAATGACTTACACATACTCAGTCCTCCATTCCCATCTTCATCTGCCTCCCACCTCCATCACTACCCCGCCAGCCACTGCTGCCGCCAGATCTCTTCATTCCTATACTTTCTATTTCTTTCTCTGGTAAGTGGTACCAAAGAATTATATGCTATGCTCTTAGTTAATTCTAACGAAGGGGTTCAGAGTATGCTACCCTGGCATAAGAATTATTTTGTGCTGAAGGCAATTGAGAAAAAGCAGACACACAGGAGAAGTTCTCTGCCTCCCTCCCCACATCCACCTTTCCACCACCTTTGTGCAAAGTGTCCCCCAACCACTTCCCTTACAAGGAAGGAGATAAAAAGCCTCATCACTGGAGAAAGGATGGCACTGAGAGTCAACACAAACAAACCTTGCTAACTAGCCTTTATCTACCTAGTTTCCCCATATATTTGTGTTCCCACACTTGCTACCCCTAGAAGCTCAACGTCCTTTTCCTTTGTCTTGTCACTTCTCTAAAAAATTACTATTCTTGGGGGGCAGGGGGGAGGGATTGCATTGGGAGTTATACCTGATATAAATGATGAATTGATGGGTGCTGACGAGTTGATGGGTGGAGCGCACCAACATGGCACAAGTATACATATGTAACAAACCTGCACGTTATGCGCATGTACCCTAGAACTTAAAGTATAATAAAAAAAAAATTACTATTCTTTGCTAAGATGCTATGTAACCCCAAGTTCTAATTACCCCTTTGAGTTACTCATCACTGAGCTCTCCTTATGTATGTGCCACGCATATATTAATAAGTTTGTTTTTCTCTTGTTAATTTGTCTTTTGTCAGTATAATTTGCAGCCCCAGCCAACTTTTGATGAAACCAGCATAACCTTGATTCCAAACCCAGACAAGGGCAGTACAACAAAGGCAAATTACATACTGATTTTAATCATGGACATAGACATACACAAAATATGAGCTCATGAACAAAATAGCAAACTAACACAGCAATGTAAAAAAAGCATGATCACGTAAGCTTATCGGAAGTATTCAAGAGTGATTAAACATTTAAAAAACTACTTTGTACAATTATCACCATAATGGATTAATGGAGAAAATATCATGTGATCTCAATAGATACCGAAAAAGCTTTTGATAAAATTCAACAATTCATACATTTTTAAAAACTCTTAACAAATGGGTAAAAGCAGTTCTTAGAAATTAAAAATAATAGTAGGAATTTTAAAATTCAATGGAAGAATTGGAAGAGGAAGTTAAAACAACTTCACAAACAGTAGATAAAACAACAAAGAGGAGAAAAAATATTTTTTTAAACTGGCAGATCAGGACAGAAAGTCTAAAGGAACAGAGGAAAAGGGGCCAGGCACGGTGGCTCACGCTTGTAATCCCAGCACTTTGGGAGGCTGAGGCGGGCGGATGACAAGGTCAGGAGATCGAGACCATCCTGGCTAACACGGTGAAAATCCATTTCTACTGAAAAAAAAAAAAAAACAAAAAAACA
>NW_012114955.1:1686777-1695762 GCF_000951035.1 Colobus angolensis palliatus | reverse complement strand
CTGTAGGCTGAGGTGGAAGGATCACTTGAAGCCAGGATTTTAAGACTAACCTGGCCAACATAGCAAAACCTTGTCTCTTAAAAAAAATAAATAATTAGCAAGGCATGGCAGCATGCACCTGTAGTCCTAGCTGCCAGGGAGGCTGAAGTGGGAGGATTGCTTGAGCCCAGTAGTTTCAGGCTGCAGTGAGCCAGCGTGGGCAACAGTGGGAGATCCTGTCTCTAAAAATGAAAAGAAAAATGGCAAAAAATAGTCCCCAGAATGGTGTGAATTTTAGTGGCTGCATTAAAGGCATGGAAACATAGATGGATACATAACTACTGAAAAATACAACAAAGATAGTTACCAGTCTTCTTCTATCACAGTGATGCGATCTCGGCTCAGTACAACCTCCACCTCCCGGGTTAAAACAATTCTCCTGGTTCAGGCTCCTGAGTAGCTAGGATTACAGGTGCACACCACCACATCCGGCTAATTTTTGTATTTTAGCAGAGACGGAGTTT
Organism: Colobus angolensis palliatus; assembly: GCF_000951035.1. Classification (NCBI taxonomy): domain Eukaryota; kingdom Metazoa; phylum Chordata; class Mammalia; order Primates; family Cercopithecidae; genus Colobus; species Colobus angolensis. Next base: position 1,695,259 of record NW_012114955.1, on the reverse strand, counting down.
CACCATGTTGGCCAGGCTGCTCTCGAAAACCTCAGGTGATCCACCTGCCTCAACCTCCCAAAGTGCTGGGATTACAGGTGTGAGCCACTGTGCCCAGCCATGCCATAATTTAAGTCAGTCTCCTATATAAAGATTTAAATTGTTTTCAGTCTTTCTTTTTTTTGAGACGGAGTTTTGCTCTTGTTGCCCAGTCTGGAGTGCAATGGCACAATCTCGGCTCACAAATACTGCAGTAACTTATATCTTTGTATATACTTTTCATATATGTTTGCTGTATCAATAGGGTACATTTCTAAAAAGTGAAATAATTTGGTCAAAGACTACATACATTTTTAGGTTTGAGAGATATTAATTTTCAAACTACCCTCCAAATTGACCGCACCAAGACTGCACTTCCACCATGAATGTATGAGTATCTGTTGTTCTACACCTAGAACTGGTTCTTTAAAACAAACAAATAAGCAAACGTAAGAGACAAGAACCTAAATGGCTAATGTGAAGTTAGAACCAAGGAAGAAGTTAAAGAACCAATGTGGCAACATCCCTGAAATACAATAAGGGCAATGAGAATTAGATAACAAATCAACATCAACTTAGGAAACAGGATGCCTTTCCAAATAAAAGGAAGGAGCAAGTTGAAAGTCTTAATAGCTTCTATTTTCCCATAAAGTAGGAAGTGAGATCTGAACACAAAGGATGTGCAGAAGATTTGAAATAGACCCATCACTTAAAATAATCGTAAAGTGGAAAGGGCCTATATGTGACACAAACTACATTAGACACTATTAAGAAATTAAGCTCTATTAAACTACATTAAAATCAAAAGACAAATGACAAATTGGGAGAAATATTTGCAATTCATATTACAAAGGACCTTTTTCTTCAATATACAAAAAGCTCCAACAAATTGATTTTTTAAAAGACCAACAATCCAACAGGCAAGTACGCAGAGCATATCACCAGTTTACACAGGAAGGGAAATAAATACAAATGGCCTTAAAGAGAAATGTAAATTGAAACTTCAATGACATACCACCTTTCATCCATCAGAACAGGAAAGATCCGAAAGTCTGGTAACATAGTGCTAATGAAGTTGCAGGAAATAGCTACTCACATACACGGCTGGTGAGACGATAAACTGGTTTCTATTCTCCATAAAAAGCCATTTAGTAGTATCTATCAAAATTTATAATGTAGGCCAGGCACAGCAGTTCACTCCTATAATCCTAGCTCTTTGGGAAGCCGAGGCAGGAGGATCACTTGAGGCCAGGAGTTTGAGACATGCCTGGGAAATAGCAAGACCTCTAGTCTCTACAGAAAAAAAAATTTACAAATTAGCCAGGCATGGTGGTACATGCCTTAGTCCTAGCTACTCAGAAGGCTGAGGCAGGAGGATTGCTTGAGCCTAGGAGTTCTAGGTTATAGTAAGCTGAACTCCAGCCTGAGTGACAGAGCAATACCCTGACTCTTAAAAAAAAAAAAAAAAGTACAATGCATACATCCTTGGAATCAGCAATTCCACTTCTAGCAATCTGTCCCACAGATATACTTCCCCATGTATGAAATAATGAAGATATTCATTAAAGCATTTTTTCTTGTAAAGAAAGACTGGCCGGGCGCAGTGGCTCACACCTGTAATCTCAGCACTTTGGGAGACTGAGGCGGGCGGATCACCTAAGGTCGGGAGTTCGAGGCCAGCCTGACCCACATGGAGAAACCCTATCTCTACTAAAAATACAAAATTAGCCAGACATGGTGGTACATGCCTGTAATTCCAGCTACTCGGGAGGCTGAGGCACAGGAATCACTCAAACTCGGGAGGCAGAGGTTGCGGTGAGCCAAGATTGCACCATTGCACTCCAGACTGGGCAACAAGAGCGAAACCCCGTCTCAAAAAAAAAAGAAAGACTGAAAACAATTTAAATCTTTATATAGGAGACTGACTTAAATTATGGCATGGCTGGGCACAGTGGCTCACACCTGTAATCCCAGCACTTTGGGAGGTTGAGGCAGGTGGATCACCTGAGGTTTTCGAGAGCAGCCTGGCCAACATGGTGAAACTCCGTCTCTGCTAAAATACAAAAATTAGCCGGGCATGGTGGTGTGCACCTGTAATCCTAGCTACTCAGGAGCCTGAACCAGGAGAATTGTTTTAACCCGGGAGGTGGAGGTTGTACTGAGCCGAGATCGTGTCACTATACTCCAGCCTGGGAGACAGAGTGAGACTCTGTCTCCAAAAAAGTAAAATAAATAAATAAATAAATAAATAAATTATGGCCTATCTATACAGTGGAATCCTCTACAGTTAAGACAACAAGGCAGCTATATATGTTTTGATATAAACTATCTCCAAGATATATTTTAAGTGAAAAAAGCAAGGTTCAGAATAGTGAATACAGTACGATAAAGTAAGTTTGTATATGCATAGAAACTCTGGAAATACACATAAAAAAATAGTAATAGTGATAGCCTTAGGGGAAAACTAGGCAAATAGGGGAGAAGAGATGGTAAAAAATTTATTTTTATTATCCTTTTGTACATTTTGAATTTTGCACATTTGTTTACTACCTATTCGAATAATTTCTTTACAAATATTTTAGGCCACATGTAGTGGTTCACACTTGTAATCCCAACATTTTGGGAGGCCAAGGCAAAAGGATCACGTGACTAGCCTAGGCAACTCGAGACTAGCCTAGGCAACACGATGAGATACCCGTCTTTACAAAAAATTAAAAATTAGCCAGGCACGGTGGCTTGTGCTTACAGTCCCAGCTACTCAGGAGGCTGAGGTGGGAGGACTGCTTGAGCTCAGGGGATTGAGGCTACAGTGAGCTGTGATCGTGCCACTGCACTCCAGCCTGGGTGACAGTGAGACCCTGTCTCAAAAAAAAAAAAAAAAAAAAAATTACATTTTATTAATATTTTACTATGTCTTGAATTAAACATCTCCTCTCTATCCCAACTGCCACTGCCCCAGTTCTGGATCTCACTGCTCACCTGCACTGCTTGGGGAAGAAAAGATTTGGTGCTATTCTTTTTGCCTCCAGTCTTACCTATTTCTAATCAACTTTTATACTTCCTGCCCCAAGTGATTCCCAACTGTCTACAGAATAATGTCCAAACTCCTGTGCATAATCTCCATACAAGAGAAAGGCAAGAAATTAATGTTCAGGTTATTACTATCTGGATTAAGCTACCACTGAGAAATCTGTAACACTTATTCTGTGATCATAATTTTAAACACATTTCTTTTGCTTGGTTGTGCTTCAACTAAGCAAAAAGAAAGAATAAACTTCAGGCTGGGTGGGTGACTCAAGCCTATAATCCCAGCACTTTGGGAGGCCAAAGCAGGCAGATCACTCGAGGTCAAGAGTTTGAGACCAGCCTGGCCAACATGGCGAAACCCTGTCTCTACCAAAAATACAAAAATTAGCCGGGCATGGTGGCAGGTGCCTGTAATCCCAGTTACTTGGGAGGCTGAGGCAGGAGAACTGTTTGAACCTGGGAGTAGAGGTTGCAGTGAGCCAAGATCGTGCCACTGCACTCCAGCCTGGGTGACAGAGTGAGACTCTGTCTCAAAAAAAAAGAAAGAAAGAAAGAATAAACTTCAGTATTTATGTGCTATTCTCAATAGAAGCCGTCTACTCTATGAAGAGAAAGTGTGGCAGTTTTAAACACTTGGCCCCCAAATTCTCTGACATTCTTCTCACGGAGGTGGGATTTAGGACCTGTCCCCTTGAATCTGGGCATGCTTGTATCTGCTTCAACCAACATAGTACAGGTAATGCTACATAGTACATAGTAATGCTATGTGACTTTCAAGACAAAGTCAGAAAAGTCACACAGCTTCTATCTGGTCTTCTTTGGGACCCTCTGGTAGAAGATAGCCGCCATGTAAAAAACCTGACTATCTTGAGACCATCATGCTGGAAAGGCTACATGCAGACATGGCCAAAATCAACTGCCAGCCATGTGAATGAGCCATCTTGGACATTTAGCCCAACTGAGCTTTCAGATGACTGTAGCCCCATCTGATATCAGCCTCATGAGAAACCCCAAATGAGAATTACCCAGCTGAGCCATTCCCATAATCCTGACCCACAAAATCAGAAGCAAAGTAAAATGCTTACTTTAAGCCCCTAAACCCTCAGAATAATGTGCTATGCAACAACACTAACTGTAACAGGTATTTTACTTTGATAGACAAGCTCTCCCCTTTATATTATTTAATAACAATATGGAATTTTTTTTGTAGACAGGGTCTCACTCTGTTACCCAGGCCAAAGTGCAGGTGTGTGATCATATAGCTCACTGTGGTCTCGAACTCCTGAGCTCAAGAGAGTTTCCTGCCTCAGCCTCCCCAGTAGCTGGGACTACAGGCATGTGCCACCAGGCCAGGCCAATTTTTTTATTTTTATTTTTTGTAGAGACAGAGTCTCACCATGTTGCCCAGGCTGGGCTTGAACTCGTGGGCTCCAACAATCCTCCACCGCGGCCTCCCAAAGTGCTGGGATTACAGGCATAAGCCACCATGCCCGGCCTGCTGCTTTACTTCTCTTTTCTGCCTTAGAATTTCAGACAATTTTTAAAAAAATTCCAAACCACTAATTTCATAGGTCACAAACTTAGGACCAGAGAAGTGAAATCACAGACCAAATTAGTAATAGAATACAAATCAAAACCCATGCTTCTTGATTCTCAATGTAGTGTTTCTTCTCTAATCTGAATTTCTTTGTATCTTCTTCTTGCTTTCTTTATTCTACTCTTATTCCTTGCGGCAGAAGAGCAGCCAAAATGATATGAATCAATCACCCCTTTATCCTCCAAAGAACCCAGACTTAAAATTCACAGATTTAAATAGCATTTCTCAATTCTGCTTGTCTGTACACCTACTGAGCAGGAAGAAATTCTGACATCCCACCAGCAATAGCAGGTACCAGCCTCCTGGGGCAGTTAAGTATCACTAATAGAATACAAATTTGTTACCAAGTGTACTTTGTTAGCAGGGAAGCAGTGATAGTAGAAGTGCATTATCCAAGTATTAAGATTTTCACAGAGCTTCCAGTAAGGTAGATAGGAGGAATCCCATCATCATCTAGACTGAAAACTACTATCCTTTGTCGACAGTAAAATGCAAAGATCTGCATGTCTAACAATTTTCCAACAAAGCTCTAACTAGGACATAGGAAGACTGGTGTATTACATAGGATCAGGAATTAATCACGAAAGAAAAATTAGAAGACAAAAAACAAACCAAACATCACCAGATACATAGATGGCAGCAAAGAAAAACAAAATAGAGAGAGACTGCATGAAGGTAGCATAACTTTGAAGCTAGGCAGCCATCTTCCCACAGCCCAGATTAGAACTACAGTTGGATTTGTAGTTTTTTATTTATATTAATTTGTTTTCTATATACTAACTTCTGTAGTCTGGCCTCAAAGTGGGAATGCTAATAAAAGAGACTTAAAGTCAGTAAAATTACAGCTTAAAATGATTTGAAACAACTCAACTATCCATCAACAGGGTTCTGATTGCATAAACTGAGGTACATCCAACAACAGAATATTATACAGCTATAAAAAGAAGAAACTTTCTTTGTACTCATATGGGAAAAAAAGCAAGGTTCATATGATACTATGCTATTGTATAAGAGAAAGGGGATAGGAATAAATAAATGCATTATTCATATTTGTATTTTAAATAAGAAACGAGGACTGGGCCATGAAAAAAATGTTTTTGGATATTTACACATAAGTTCACTATCAAACTTATGGCCCAATGAGAAACTTAAGATTATTACAGTGTTTCTTCTTATTTAATTTTTGCTCTTTCCTAGCTTAAGGATGAACTGGATCATCTGAATGATAATATTTAGCTTTGGATGGCACTATAGTGTCTGAGGATTGGTGTATCTGATGCTAATTGACTTCCAAAGTTTCCTGAGCTCAGAGAAGAGATGACTTTTTTCCCCTATGTCTGAACTAAATGAGTAACTGCCACACTCACTTTTCTCTTCTCACAATAATGTATTACCTCTACTACCCCAATCAATATTTATAATTTAAGCAAACACCTTACTGTCTTTTCATTAATGATTCCAAGTACTTACCTAGTTACTATGTCATGTGTTTTAGGCCTCAGCTGTCATGTCCTTTCAATTGAGTGTAAATGCTTGACAGTCACTGACCAGCTATATGTAGTCTTTGCACAGTGCTTCTAGGGTGCATTCAATTAGACACCCTGGAACTTAAAAATATATATATATTTTTTTTGGTAGAGATGAGATCTCGCTAAGTTGCCAGGGCTGATCTTGAACTCCTGGCCTCAAGAAATCCTCTGGACTCAGCCTCTTAAGGTGCTGAGATTACAGGCATGAGCCACCACCATGCCTGGTCCCTGGAACTACTTTTTAATGCCAGTACCCAAAGTGTAACTCTTTGAAACAAAAAATCATAGACCCCATGCTATTCCCTACAACCATTCATTTTCCAAGTTTTCCAGTCCTGAAAGATAGCTTAGACTCTATTAATTCCACCCCTCAATAGTAACCATTTTCAACATGCAAACAAATAAGAGAAAAAATTATTAGTCACCTAGATCTTTCAGTTGCTGGGAAAAATGACTAAGTTAAGTACAGTCATCATATTGTAAATAGCTGAATAAACAGAGTGAGAATCAGGACCAGAAATGTAAACAGAATACTCTCTTCCCTCAATTTCTACCTTTCTTATAGTCCTTCCCAAATACCTTCACCACCTTTTCCCCCCTTCCTCTAGGGAAGGAGGCTGCAGGCAGCAACTGGTTTGCTCACAACTAGCTTTATTTGGTTTACATGGCAACAGAAATGCATAAAGTCAAGCACAAAAGAGAGCTATTTGTTTATGATCGGCTCAAATTATGTTCCTCCAGGTTAAAAGACTCTTAATAAAAAGGAATTGGGAGAAAGGAGAGGTGAAGAAGGATTTTCTAGTCAAAACCTCAAAGAGACAAGTCTGGGGAACTGCTCACTATGTGGTACTGTGCTTCTGAATCCTGTTACCAGTGGCCCTGGTCCCAGATCTAGGGAACTGAATAATGGTTAAAATGTCATTATATAAACATATTTCATCTGCCTATATCTTCAGATCTCAGAATAACATCACTGTTTCAACTTTCTAGTTTTTATAAACTAGTGCCAAGAGGCAATTACAGGCAATAAATATCAGGAGTGAATACACCCAAACTCAGAAATATATCTCAGAAATACATCCAGAAACAGAGGGGAAGAAGGAATAATTATTTTTTTAATACACTCCACCCTTCTGCTATGAAATGAGTATCTCTTAAAAACTGTAGTTATGAAAGTCATTCATATTCACTGTGGAAAACAATAATAAAAGAAGAGACAAAAATCAACCATTATCCCAATACTCAACTATTACCATTGCTGACATTTTAGAATAAATCCTTCTTCAAAAAAATGATGTCATCTTATAACCTTTTTTATGCATCATGCCATATTTTTATATCTATAAAATCATTAAATATAGTAATTGACAGTATGAATTTTAAAGTCAGACAGATAAAAGTTGAGTCCCAGCTTTCCCACTATGTGATTTTGACAAGTTATTTAACTTCTCTCAGTGCCCAAGTTACTTCATATGTAAAATGGAAATAAGAAATGATTATCTCACTTGCTAATTCTAAGGATTAAATTTTATATACATATTTTTAAACTAAATTTTTTTTTGAGATGGAATCTCACTCTGCTGCCCAGGCTGGAGTGCAATGGCGCAGTCTCAGCTCACTGCAACCTCCACCTCCTGGGTTTGAGAGGTTCTCCTGCCTCAGCCTCCTGAGTAGCTGGGACTGCAGGTGTATGCTACCTCACTTGGCTGATTTTTGTAGTTTTAGTAGAGACGGGGTTTCACTATTTCGGCCAGGCTGGTCTTGAACTCCTGAGCTCGTGATCTGCCCGCCTTGGCCTCCCAAAGCGCTAGGATTATAGGCGTGGAGCCACTGTGCCCAGCCAGGATTAAATAATATTAATAATGTACTTAGAACAAATCGGGTATGTAGTAAGCACTCAACAACATACACTGCATCAATTTTACACTTCTACAATATATTATGTGGCTAGTATTCTACTGAATAAACGTAGCCTACTTTATTAAAAATCTTTTATTGTCAGATATTGTTTCTAAATTTATAATATTATAAATAACAATGCAATAAATGCTAAATCTAAACATTTATGTCTGTGATTGTTTTTCATTAAAATAAATTCCTGTAAGTAGAACACTACGTCAAAAGAGATAACATGTTCTCTATTGCCAAAGTACCCGCCAGAAAAGCACTGATTTATATTTCTATTAGGGTGTATAAAAATGTTCATTGCCTCACCCCTTCATCCACATAGAGTTTTATACGTTAAAAATATGCAAATCGGCCGGGCGCGGTGGCTCAAGCCTGTAATCCCAGCACTTTGGGAGGCCGAGAC
>NW_012114955.1:1679670-1686135 GCF_000951035.1 Colobus angolensis palliatus | reverse complement strand
CATTCTTTTGAAAGACTGGAAAATATTTCATTGCATGAGTGTACTACATATGGTTCATTTAATCATTCTTTTGTTACTTTGTTGTTTCCATTTTTCACTATTACAAACAATGCTGCAGTAAAAGTGTTCTTGTACCAGTGCCTTTATGGATTGTGTGAATATTTCTTTAGGGTAAGTACTACAAAATGGAATTGGAGAGTCAAAGAGTATGAGCATTTTTTATTTTGATAACTACTGCCAAACAGTCTTCCAAAAGGATGCAGAAACTCATTCTTCTATCAACCATGTATGTACTCATTTTAATACCCTTGTCAATACCGAATATTAACCTTTAAAATTTTTCCAATATAATGTGCAGAAATGGTATCTCACTTTAATTTGTATTTTTAATTACTAGCAAAGGTGGACATATTCATTTGTAATATCTCATCTTTGTGATTCTAGTTTGTATCTTTTCCCATATTTCTATTGGTTTGTGTGTCTATTTCTTATTGATTTGTAGACATATACATTACAAACATTTCCTCCCAGTCTATAGCTTAATTTTCAACATTGTTTATGGTATTCTTTTTTGTATAAATGTTTTTTACTTGATGTTTGGAGTCTTGTTTAAGAACAGCTTTTGAGCAGGGTGCGGTGGCTCACATCTATAATCCCAGCACTTTCGGAGGCCAAGGTGAGAGGATCACTTGAGGCCAGGAATTTGAAACCAGCACAGGCAACATAGTGAAAACCCACTTGTACAAAGAAAATAAATTAGCCAGGCATGCTGGTGCATTCCTGTAGTCCCAGCTACTCAGGAGGCTAAGGTAGGTGAATTCCTTGAGCCCGGGAGGTGAGCTCAAGCTCACCTATGATTGTGCCTCTGTACTCCAGCCTGGGAAACAGAGTGAGATCTCATCTGTCTTTTAAAAAATTAAAATTTCTAAAAAGATTTTATATTCCCAAAATTCCAAACATCCAAGTAAAAAACCCTTATACCTTGTTGATCCTACATGCTATATTTATATTTATTCAGAACTATTCTCACCAAATTTCCTTGTTTGCTTTGCCCCTTCTCCAATTTATTAACATTATAACAGATTCTATCCCCATCTTCCACGATGGTACAGAACAACAATAAAACTGGATAAAGAAATTTATACCTTACACATCTTATCTGCTCTTCACAAAAACCACATAAGGTAGGTGTCATCCTATTCATTTTACAAATGAAGACACTGAAGACAAAGAAATTAGGCAACCTGCCAAAGGCTACTCAGCCTAGCAAAGGCTAAAACTAAGATTTTAACCTGATTCACAGATTCCAAAGCCCCATTCCCCTCTCACAAAATTGCCTTCATTCCTGCCCTGGTGTAATATCACATCCATATTCATGATTAACATAATCTCTACATCATTATCTAAGAAATCAATCTACAGACATTAATAGACCAGGCATGGTGGCTCATGATTCATGCCTGTAATCCCAGCATTTTGGGAGGCCAAGGTAGAGGACTGCCTGAGCTCAGGAGTTTGAGACCAGTCTGGGCAACATAGGCAGACCTTAATTGTGCAAAAAAACAAAAAAAAATTAGCCAGGCGTGGTGGTACTTGCCCTGCAGTCCTAGCTACTTGAGAGGCTGAGGTGGGAAGATTGCTTCAGCCCAGGAGGTGGAGGCTACAGTGAGCTGTGATCACGCCACTGTACTCCAGCCCGAGCAAGAGAGTGAGACCCTATCTCAAACAAAACATAATAAAAAACATTAATAGCAGGTCCAGGACCAGCTCCTGCAAGGTATTCTCTCATTGCTTTGGTTGCATTTCGTTGTAATTCTTTTACTGCATTCTCTCACTGGGTTGACCATAAGCCTTTGGTAATCACTGGAACCCAATCCTCTGGCCTAGCTTTTCAAAGGGTGTCCCAGGCAGATATTTCATTTTAAAAAATTTAAAATCCACACTCAAGTCAGTTTGAGAACACTATATTAGAAGTATAATAAAAGACTCCATGTATTTTTTAAAAAAAGGAGAAAAACAAATTAGGCAAAATAGGAGAATAAACATTCAAAGCTTAAATACTGATTATGGATGTCATAAAATAGAAGAAAAATGTTAGGTATGCAGAAATAGCATTAGAAAGCCAAATCGGGCCAGGCATTGGTGGCTCATGCCTGTAATCCCAGAACTTTGGGAGGCCGAGGCAGGTGGATCACTTGAGGTCGGGAGTTCAAGAGCAGCCTGGCCAATATGGTGAAACCCCATCTCTACTAAAAATACAAAAACTAGTTGAGTGGTAGTGGCATGCGCCTGTAATACCAGCTACTCGGGAGGCTGAGGCAGGAGAATCACTTGAGCCTGGGAGGCGGAGGTTGCGGTGAGCTGAGATTGTGCCACTGCACTCCAGTCTGGGTGACAGAGTGAGACCCTGTCTCAAAAAAAAAATAAAAAAGGCCGAGCGCAGTGGCTCAAACCTGTAATCCCAGTGCTTTCGGAGGCCGAGACGGGCAGATCACGAGGTCAGGAGTTCAAGACCAGCCTGGTCAGCACAGCAAAACCCCATCTCTACTCAAAGTACAAAAATTAGCCAGGGCCGGGCACAGTGGCTCATGCCTGTAATCCTAGCACTTTGGGAGGCTGAGGCGGGCGGATCAAGAGGTCAGAAGTTCGAGATCGGCCTGACCAACATGGCAAAACCCCATCTCTACTAAAAATACAATTAGCCAGGCATGGCAGCATGCACCTGTAATCCCAGCTACTCGGGAGTCTGAGGCAGGAGAATCGCTTAAACCCGGGAGGCAGAGGTTGCAGTGAGCTGAGATCGCGCCACTGCACTCCAGCCTGGACGACAGAGCGAGACTCTGTCTCAAAACAAAAAAACAAAACAAAACAAAATACAAAAAGACAAAAATTAGCCAGGTGTGGTGGCCAGTGCCTGTAATCCCAGCTACTTGGGAGGCTGAGACAGGAGAATCACTTGAACCCGAGAGGCGGAGGTTGCAATGAGCCAAGATTATGCCACTGCCTTCCAGCCTGGACAATAGAGTGAGACTCTGAAAAAAAAAAAAAAAAAAAAAAGCCAAATCAGGAAATGCAGCATAACTAGCCAAAGGAAATAATGTGATAGTTTCCCACTACTTTTAAAATAGTTTTCTCAGCTGGGCATGGTGGCTCGCCTGCAATCCCAGTCCTTTGGGAGGCAGACATAGGAAGATTACTTGAGGCCAGGAGTTCAAAACCAGGCTAATCCACATTGTGAGACCTCGTCTCTACAAAAGAAAAATTAAAAAATTAGCCAGGCGTCATGGTGCACACCCGTAGTACCAGCTACTGGGAAGGCTGAGTCAGGAGGATCGCTTGAGCCTGGGAGTTTGAGGCTGCAGTGAGTCATGATTACATTACTGCACTACAGCCTGGGTGACAGAGTAAGACTCCGTCTGAAATAATAATAAAAATAATAAACTAAAATACGAAAATATCTTTCTTCTTGGCCGGGCGTGGTGGCTCATGCCTGTAATTCCAGCACTTTGGGAGGCCAAGGTGGGTGGATCACAAGGTCAGGAGTGCAAGACCAGCCTGGCCAAGATGGTAAAACCCGTCTCTACTAAAAATACAAAAATTAGCCAGGCGTGGTGGTGAGCACCTGTAATCCCAGCTACTCAGGAGGCTGAGGCAGAGAACTGCTTGAACCTGTGAGGCAGAGGTTGCAGTGAGCCAAGATCGCGCCACTGCACTCCAGCCTAGGTGACAGAGCAGGACTCGGTCTCAAATTATGTTTTCTTCTTTATCACTTCCTAGATGTTTTAGTCTGTTTGACCTGCTATAACAAAATACCACAGACTAGGTGGATTAACCAACAGACATTTATTCCTCACAGTTCTAGAGGCTAGGAAGGCCAAGATCAACGTGTGACAAATCTAGTTCTCAGCAAGATCCTGCTTCTTGGCTTGCAGACAACTAGCCACTGTTTTGCTGTATCCTCATGTGGTGGAGAAGGGAAGCTCTGGTGTTTCTTCCTCTTCTTATAAGGGTACTAATCCCATCATGGAGACTTCACACTTATGACCTCATTTAAACTTAACTACCTCCCAAAGGCCCCACCTCCTAATACCATCACACTGGGCATTAGGGCTTCAACATATGAATTTGGAGGAACACAGACATTGAGTCCATAGCAGTAACATATGTTAAGATATATGATAAAGTGATTGAGAAATAGTAAAGAATTGCATCTTCTAGCTGGTCATCCTGCTTCCACTCTTGCCACTCTCTAAACCATCTTCCTCTACACAACACCATAAATCCCCCAGCTTACAGCCTTTCAACAGCTTATCACAGCGCTTAGAATAAAGTCCAAAGCACAGCTGCCTTGGCCCTCTGGGTCCTACATGATCCAGTCCTCGCCTCTCTGCAATCTCCTTTTAGGACAGACTCTCTTTCTCACTATACTTTAGCTACCCTCGGTTTCTCTCCATTCTTCTAATATCCCTTATATCTTGAGGCTTTGCACTGCAGTTCATTCTGCTTGTAATTCTTTTTCCCCTATTCTTCATATGGTTAGTTTCTTCTTAGTCTTAAAGTTTCACTTTAAAATTCTGACATATTGGTGTCAAGCAAGCAATCCTGGCCCTTCCTAAAGAATAGGAGTTCAAGTAGTTGAATGTTCCCCTGCCATTAAAACTAGCAGTTTTCATAGGAGGTTTTTTTGGTTTTTTGTGTGTGTTGTTTTTTTTTTGAGTTGGAGTCTTGCTCTTTCACCCAGGTTAGAGTGTAGCGGCATGATCTCAGCTCACTGCAACCTCCGCCCCTGGTTCAAGCGATTCTTCTGCCTCAGCCTCCCAAGTAGCTGGGATTACAGGTGCCCACCACCATGCCCGGCTAATTTTTTTATTTTTAGCAGAGATGGGGTTTTACCATGTTGGCCAGGCTGATCTTGAACTCCTGACCTCAGGTGATCCACCCACCTCAGCCTCCCAAAGTGCTGGGATTACAAGTGTCAGTCACTGTGCCCAGCCAGGAGTTTTTTGTTTTGTTTTTTATGTGATACAAAAATATATGGACAGCATTTTGCAAAAATTTATGGACAGCATGTTGCAATAAAATGTTCATCACACTATTATTTCGATTAATGAAAAAAAGGAAGAAAATCTTAGACATTCAGCCAAGTGGAACACATTATAGAGTCATTTAAAAATCACATTTAAAAAATTTAAGCCAAGCAAGGTGGCTCACGCCTGTAATCCCAGCACTTTGCGAGGCCAAGACGGGCAGATCACTTGAAGACAAGAGTTCGAGGCCAGCCTGGCCAATATAGTGAAATCCCACCTCTACTAAAAATACAAAATTAGCCAGGCATGGTGGCACGTGCCCGTAGTCCCAGCTACTTGGGAGGCTGAGGCAGGAGAATCGCTTGAACCCAGGAGGTGGAGGTTGCAGTGAGCTGAGATTACACCACTACACTCCAGCCTGGGCGACAGAGCAAGACTCAGTCTCAAAAAAAAATAAATAAATAAAACAAAATAAAACAAAACAAAACAAACCCAGAACATTCATGAGCTGGAGGGCAACTTCAACTGGTCTAATTACATATAAATGGAATCTCCAAAGGAAAGGTAAGAAAAGGGGGTATAGAAAATAGAATAATGGCTGAAAGTTTTCTAAATTTCATGAAAACTATACATTAATCCAAAAGGCTCAACAAATCCCAAGCACAAAAGGTACAAAAAAAATTACACCAAGGAACATCACAATCAAATTGCTCAAAACTAATGATAAAGAAGAAAACTTAAAAGCATTGGGAGGGAAAAAAAACCCCACATTATGTGCAAATGAAAAAGAGTATGGTTAACAAGAGACTTCTCATAGGAAACAATGCAAGTGACAGTACAGCAATGAAACATCTTTTAAAACTCAAACAAAAAAACCCTGTAAACCTAATATTGTATATCCAGTAAAAATATCCTTCAAAAACAAAGGCAAAATACAGACTTTTCCAGATATATAAAAGCTGAAAGAAAGCATCACTACCAGGTGTGCAGTACAAGAAACGTTAAAGGAAGTCCCTCAGGCACAAGGAAAATTACACTACATGGAAAGAGATCTACACAAAAGAATGAAAAGTACCAAAAATGGTAAATACAAACATTTTTTACAATTACTTAGATATCCTTGAAAGTTTGTATAGAAAAATAAATAAAATGGTACTGCGGAGTTATATGCAGAACTAAAATGTATGACAATAATGTGAAGGCTGAGTGGGGAGAAATGGAAATATACTATTATAAGAGTGACATACTATATGTGAAGTGCCGTAATATCACATGAAGGGAGTGTCTGATAAGTTAAAGATGTACACCATTTACACCATAAACCCTAAAACAACTACAAAAAAGGAAACAGAGTTAGAAGTAATAAGCCAGGCCGGGCGCAGTGGCTCATGCCTGTAATCCCAGCACTTTGGGAGGCCGAGGCAGGCGGATCATGAGG
>NW_012114955.1:1673059-1678640 GCF_000951035.1 Colobus angolensis palliatus | reverse complement strand
CACAATTCTAGCTACAAATTTCAACACCTTTCTCTTATTAATTGATAGCACAAATAGAAAAAGCAGGAAAGATACAGAAGACTCTAACAATACTAACAACCAACTTGACCTAAGTGACATTTATAGAACACTCAACCCAACAAGAGCAGAAAACATATTCTTTTTGAGGGTATACAGGATATTTAACAATATAAAATATATTCTGAGCCACAAAATGAATTTAAATAAATTTAAAAGAATTCAAGTCATACAAAGTATGTTCTCTGAACACAATGAAATTAAATTAGAAAACAGAAACATGTCTAGAAAATGCCTCAAATATTTTGAAATTATATATAACACTTCTATATTACCCAGGAGTAAAAGGAACAAACAAGAGAATTTTAAAGTATTTTGAACAGACTAAAAACATAGCAAATCAAAATCTGTGGAATGCACCTAAAGGAGCACTTAAAGGGAAATTTATAGTACAAAATACCTCTATTAGAAAAGAAGAGGGGCGTGGTGGCTCACGCCTGGTAATCCCAGCACTTTGGGAGGCTAAGGTGGGCGGATCACGAGGCCAGGAGATCGAGACCATCCTGGCGAACACGGTGAAACCCCGTCTCTACTAAAATACAAAAAAATTAGCTGGGCGTGGTGGCGGGCGCCTGTAGTCCCAGCTTCTCGGGAGGCTGAGGCAGGAGAATGGCATGAACCCGGGAGGCGGCGGAGCTTGCAGTGAGCCGAGATCACGCCACTGCACTCCAGCCTGGGCGACAGAGTGAGACTGTCTCAAAAAAAAAAAAAAAAAAAAGAAAGAAAAAGAAAAGAAGAAAAGTCTCAGATAAAAAACCTCAGTTTCCACCTTAAGAAACTGGAAAAAGAATCAACAAACCACAAGCAAACAGAAGATTTTTTTCCACAGCAGAAATTTTAAAATAAAAAAGAGAAAAGCAATAGAGAAAATCAATGGAACCAAACGGGTTTCTTTGAGATCAATGAAATACATAAACATTTAGCCAGACTGATCAGGAGAAAAAGAAGATCCAAATGAATAATATCAAGAATGACAGAGGTGACACCTCACTAGAATTCTACAATTTTAAAATAAAAATAAGAAAATAGGCCAGGCGTGGTAGCTCACACCTGTAATCCCAGCACTCTGGGAGACTGAAGCAGGTGGATCACTTGAGCTCAAGCTCAGAAGTTTGAGATCAGCCTGAGCAACCCGGCAAAACCCCACCCCTAAAAAAATACAAAACTTAGCCAGGCATGGTGATGCATGCCTATAGCCCCAGCTACTTGGGAGGGTGAAGTGGGAGGATGGCTTGAGCCTAGGAGGCAGAGGCTGCAGTAAGCAGAGATCATGCCACTGGGGCAACAGAGTGAGACCCTGTCTCAAAACAAAAAAAAGAAAAAAAAAGAAAAAAGAAAAATTATGAACAGCTTTTTGCTAAGACATTCAACAAATACTTTGAAAGGCACAAAGGTCATTCAAGAGTAAATCTAAATAGCTCTATATTTACTAAAGATATTAAATTTGTGGCTTATAAAACCTTACCTGGCTGGGCGCGGTGGCTCACGCCTGTAATCCTAGCACTTTTGGAGGCTGAGGCAGGAAGATCACCTGAGGTCAGGAGTTCGAGACGAGCCTGGCCAACATGGTGAAACCATGTCTCTACTAAAAATACAAAAATTAGCCAGATGTGGTGGCGGGTGCCTGTAATCCCAGCTACTCGGGAGGCTGAGACAGGAGAATCGCTTGAACCCAGGAGGAAGAGGTTGCAGTGAGCCAACATCATGCCACTGGACTCCAGCCTGGGCAACAGGGTAAGATTCCATCTAAAAAAAAAAAAACACCTTACCTTCCTATACACACACACACACCTCCCCCAAAAAAAACCTGGCCCAGATGGCTTACTTGGTGAATTCCAAATATTTAAAGAAGAAATAGCCTGTAATCCCAGCACTCTGGGGGACCAAAGCGGGCGGATCACCTGAGGTCAGGAGTTCAAGACCAGCTTGGCCAACATGGTGAAACCCCATCTCTACTAAAAATACAAAAATTAGGTGGGCATGGTGGCGCATGCCTGTATCCCAGCTACTAGCAAGGCTGAGGCAGGAGGATCGCTTGAACCTGGGAGGTGGAGGTTAAGGTGAGCCGAGATCACGAGATCGTGCCACTGCCCTCCAGCCTGAGCAACAGAGTGAGACTCTGTCTCAAAAACAAAACAAATAAACAAAAAAACAAAGAAAGAATAGAAATTCCATACAAACCCTCCCAGAAAACTGAAGGAGAAATACTTTCTAACCCATCCTACAAGGTTTGCATTACCCAGATACCAAAACCATAGAAAGACATAGTAAGAGAAGAAAACCACAGACTAATGTTTCTCACTAACACAGATGTAAAAGTTCTTAACAAATTTTTAGAAAATCTATTTCAGCAATATATGAAAAGAATAACATCACAACCAAGTGGAGCTTATCTCATAATGCAAGACTGGTTTGGCATATGAAAATCAATCAGTATAACTTACTATATCAACAAACCAAAAAAGAAAAACCATAAGGTCATCTCAATAGGTGCAGAAAAAGTATTTCCAAAATCCATGATCTATTCCTAATAAAAATTGTTGGAAAACTAAGACTAGAACAGAATGCCTTTACTTGATAAAGAACATCCACAAAAATTACAGTTAACATTATACTTAAGGATGAAAAACTGAATGTTTTCTTCTTAATAGTGAGAACAAGAATCTTCTGTGTATTTCTATTCAACACTGTATGGCAAGTTTTAATCAGCACAATAAAAAAAAGGAAATAAAAGGAATCAAATTGGAAAGAAAAAAATAAAACTGTCTTTATTTACAGGTGAAACAATTACCTATGCAGAAAACCTATGGAATTTACAAAAAAACTGTACTAGAACTTATATGAGTCTAGCTTGGTTGTAGGATTCAAGGTTAAGATACAGACATTCATTGTATTTTACAAATGTGCATCAATTGATAACTGGATAAACAAAATGTGTATCCATACAATGTAACATTAATTGGCAATAAAAAGGAATGAAGTAATGATATGTGCTAAGTCAAAGAAGCCAGACACAAAAGATCATACGTTGTATGATTCCATTTATATGCATGTCCAGAATCAGCAAATCAAGACACAGAAAGCAGGTTAGTGGTTGCCAGGGGTTGGGGAGAGGAAAATACCACCACTAATAGGTAGGGAAATTTATTTAGGGGATGGTAAAAATGTTCTGGAATCAGTGATGTTGATAGTTGTACAACCTTGTGAATACACTACAAACCACTAAACTTCAAAAAGGAAGATTTTATGGCATATTATTTATATCTCAATTTTTAAAAAACTGTGATAAGGTCAGATGTGGTGGCTCATGCCTGTAATCCCAGGACTTTGGGATGGGCGGTGGATCACTTGAGGTCAGGAGTTCGAGACCAACCTGGCTAACATGGTGAAACCGCATCTCTACTAAAAATACAAAAATTAGTCATGCATGGTGACATGCACCTGTAATCTCAGCTACTAAGGAGGCTGATGCAGGAGAATCGCTTGAACCTGGAAGGCAGAGGTTGCAGTAAACTGAGACCATGCCATTGCACTCCAGCCTAGGCAACAGAAGGAGACTCTATCTCAAACAAACAAACAAACAAACAAACAAACGATGATAAAAAGACACTGTGCCAAACAGACTGGTAGAAAATATTTACAAAATATATTATGTGGCAATGTATTTATATTTAGAACATATAAAGAACACTTACAACAAAAAGACAAACAACCCAATTAAAAATTAGGCAAAAAGACACCCACATTTTTACAAAGATAAAGAAAAATAAAAGCACATGGATTTATCATCAGACATTATGGAATTGCAAATTAAACACAAAGACCACTACACACCCATTAGAACAACTAAAATGTGGAGAAACGGGAATTCTCACATACTATTGGCATGAATGTAAAACAATACAACCAATTTAAAAACCAGTTTGCAGTTTTTAATAAAAGCTAAGCATAAATCTGCCATAAGACCCAGCTATTACACTCCTTTGTATTTACCTAAAAAAAATGAAAGCATATGTACAGACAAAGACTTGTTCACGGATGTTTACAACAGCTTTATGTGTAATAGCCCCATATTGAAAACCACCCAAATGTCCATTAATAGTAAATCTGATAACAAATTGTAGTGTATCCATTCAATTATAAAGGAATGAACTATTTATACATGCTGTAACATCAATGAATCTCAAAATAATTTTGCTGAGTAAAAGAAGCCAGGTAAGAGTTCATATTATATGTTTAAGATTCTAGAAAATGCAAACAAATCTAGTGTGATAAGACAGCAGATAGTAATTGCCAATGTGCGTCTGCTTCCCCACATATTCTCTAATAGAGTTTATTACCAAATTTCCAGGTACTTGCCAATCTGAGACATCAAAACAGTATCTCTGAGTAGTTTTTATTTGCATTCCCCAATCAAGAGTGAGACTGTGATTATTTTCTTTTCTTTTCTTTTTTTTTTTTTGAGACAGAGTCTCACACTATTGTCCAGGCTAGAGTGCAGTGGCGTGATCTTGGCTCACTGCAACCTCTGCCTCCTGGGTTCAAGCGATTGCCTCAGCCTCCTAAGTAGTTAGGATTACAGGTGGGCACCACCAGGCCTGGCTAATTTTTATACTTTTAGTAGAGACAGGTTTCACCATGTTGCCCAGGCTGGTCTTGAACTCCTGACCTCAAGTGATCCGCCTGCCTTGGCCTCCCAAAGTGCTGGGAGTAGGTGTGAGCCACTGTGTCTGGCCTGTGTTTATTTTCATAAGTTTAAGTGACATTTGTATTTCACTTCTTCTGAACTATCTGTTCATATTCTTTGCCCATTATTTCTATTGGATTATTATTCTTTTTCTCACAGACTTTTAGAGTTCTTTATATATTAGGGAAATCAGCCCTTTGTGAGTTGCCAATATTTTCCCCAGCTTCTCACTCGTCTTTTAACTTTGCTTATAGTAGTTTTTGCCATGCCTTCCTCCCCTACCCTCAACTTAAAAATATATATATATGTAGTCAAATTTATAGTCTCGCTCAGGTGATGGGTATACCAAAATCTCAGAAATCACCACTAAAGAACTTACCCATGTAACCAAACACCACTTGTTCCCCCAAAACTGACTGAAATTTAAAAAAAAAATTACAGTCTATTCTTTCATGGCTTCTGCAATATTTTATCACACAGTATATACTACACAAAATTATGTTTTTTAATTCTCCCATAGTTTCTTTTAGTACCATAGTTCCATTTCTTACATTTAATATTTGATCCATTTGGAATGTATCCTGATATAAAATGTGAGGTATGAATACAAGTTTATTTTCCATATTGGCTACCCAAATTTCTCTACACCATTTACTAAATAATCCACTCTCTTCCACAATCCTACCTGCCACCATTGATTTAAAATGCCACCTTTATCTTTTTTTTTATTTTTTTATTATACTTTAAGTTCTAGGGTACATGTGCATAACGTGCAGGTTTGTTACATATGTATACTTGTGCCATGTTGGTGTGCTG
>NW_012114955.1:1661072-1667629 GCF_000951035.1 Colobus angolensis palliatus | reverse complement strand
GCACTCCCTAGTGAGATGACCCCAGTACCTCCGTTGAAAATGCAGAAATCACCGGTCTTCTGTGTCGCTCGCACTGGGAGTTGGAGACTGGAGCTCGCCACCTTTATCTTATATTACATATCTTTTGGGTCTGTTAATAGACTTTCTATTTTAAGGAATATACTTTTGAATAGTCTATTGTTTCAAACTTTTAACCAAAAGTTTGTTTTATAATCTGGGCACAGTGGCACATGCCTGTAGTCCCAGCTACTCAAGAGCCTGAGGCGGAAGGATCACTTGAGCCCAGAAGTTTAAGTCCAGCCATGGCAACAGAGCAAGACCTGTCTCTTAAAAAAAGAGTAACACAAAATTTGTTTGACAGAAGTCATATTTATGCAAGATTATTTAAATGCTGTTCAGTCCATTTCCTTCTCTGAAAATTCAGAGTTCTATTCTCTATTCCAACCATACACATTGTCAGCTGCCTGACTCTTCTATACTTACTTATCATCAATGATAAGTACTTCCACATACTTATCGTCAATGAGTTGTGTTATAATGTGAAACCCTTGGGTTTTCTCAAAACGCACTACATAAAAGAGACATTAGAAAATAAAACTGAATATATTTATTGCATGAGTATTGTAGACAATGAAGTCATTATCACTCAGTTTTCAGTGTGAATCTTCCTTGAAAAATATCCCAGAAAACTTTTGTTTATCCAGAGGAACATTATAGTAAGTTCTTTGAGTTTCTACTTTTATTTCTTTTTCTTTTTTTTTTTTTTTGAAACAGAGTGTTGCTCTGTCGCCCAGGCTGGAGTGCAGTGACACGATCTTGGCTCACTGCAAGCTCCGCCTCCCGGGTTCACACCATTCTCCTGACTCAGCCTCCCAAGCAGCTGGGACTACAGGCGCCCACCACCACGCCCAGCTAATTTTTTGTATTCTTAATAAAGACAGGGTTTCATCGTGTTAGCCAGGATGGTCTCGATCTCTTGACCTTGTGATCTGCCTGCCTTGGCCTCCCAAAGTGCTGGGATTACAGGTGTGAGCCACTGTGCCCAGCCCTCTACTTTTATTTCTATCTTCCCTAGTATTTATTATGCTATTGTAAATGTTATATGGCAAGACACCTTAAAACTCTGTGAACCTTGTCATGAAATAAATAAGCTTGCTAGGGAAGTGTGGTGGCCAAGAAGATGTGTTGCTCAGATCTGCTTCAAGAGAACCTATTGTATGGAACACAGTTGAACCTCTAGCCACCAGCCCCATGAACACTGAAAGCACTCTTTGCCTAAGCTGCTCCCAGGCAGTGACTGAGCAAGGCAGGGGTAGTAGTGCCTGCCCACCTGCCCCATATGGGATTCTGCTTACAGGCAACTTTTGCTTAGGGACTCTACATCTGCATGGCTGGGATTTTCTCAACTATGCTGGGGTCTGCAAGATTTCCTACCCAACCTTTTTCTTCCTGGGCTTCCTTCACAGGTATTAGCCTTGCATTATATTTGAAAAGCTCTCCCTGCCTACTCCCGGCTCCCTCCCAACTGATGGTTTGTGGTTCAATAAATCTTATGCCTCTAAGACTGTCTTGGAGGATACACACTGACACAGGGAGCATAAGATAATTTAGTTCATTGAGGAAAGACTCCATTGCCTATTTAAATAGAACCTGACTCCACAGTCTTCATCCCTAACATTATCTTTAAAATTGCATGATGGCTTCTGTAGACAAGCAGATGGAAGTCATGAAGCCCAGATGTAAAAAAAGAGATATAAGCTTTTTTAAAAAAATCTAAGTATACTCTGGGCTTTTTGACCATTTCACTTGAAAATTCAAGTACATTTGCCTCAGGAAACAGAACTGTCTCTAAGTGAATCAGGGGCAGGCACTACTACCCCTGGCATTTAAAATATCCTGAAGAACAAACATGCATCAGCTCAAGGCTTCTTCATCCCCCTCACCGAGGAAACTCTCGACTCAAGGATATATGTTTTGCCAGCTTGTGAAAGGAAACATTCGTTTCAGTAGGATTTCATCTCTTGTTGTTGTTTTACATTTACATTTGGCCTATTTCCTCCATCATTCTATTCCAAAGGGAAAGTCTTAGGAAATTTGCCAAAGTTTCTAAAATATTGGAACACACTGAGAATGCATAAAGCGTATAATGGCCACTGGTTTTATTTTAGAACCTCAAGAACTATGTACTGTATTGTATACAGTGCTTAATATACTGTGCATGGCTAATAAATATTAAATCAACCCTTCATAACCTGTCTCTGGGACAAAAACTCTTTATTCACAAGACCAAAATATTCCTCAACCATTTCTCCAGAGAAAGAACTCTCAAATCTTTCATTTTGGTCTTACAGCTTCGTACTACAAAAAGTCCTGGGGGATGAAGGCACCCGACTCACCCAAAAACTACATCAGGGTATTTCTTTTAAAGAAGTATAAATTTGCTCTGCCCTTGGTTTCACCTTCTTACAAAGTTCAGTAGTCCAGGCTAAATAATTCCACTATTCCTCCAATGTTAACACCCTTCAAATATTTGGGAGTGTCTCTCCTGGATCTTGTAGTTGGAATTCAGTCAACTCTGCATGCTTAAATTTGTTAACTGATCTTCATAAATTCAGGTATTTATCCCCCTCAGCACTACAGTTGCTCTCAGAGCTCACCACCTTCTGTTTCTCTCATGCTGACACTGTGCTAAATGTAATACTCCCAGTGGGCTCTTGCCAACTCCCTATGCTGTGGCACAACCCTTCTTTGTTAGCTGCGCAGAATAGCACTGGCTTTCCTTTGACTGCCAGATCACATTTCAAGCCCAAACCAAGTTTGTTATCTGCCATTTCTGTCAAGTCTCTCTGGCCCTCTGGGGTTTCATTTCGTTTTTTCTGTCAGATCTCTTGTATCTCCTCTTCAGCCTCTGAAACAAGAGTAGAATTGTGTCCTATTGTTAATTTCCTAGATAAATGAATATTGTTCATATTTTGGCCTGACATTAGTACTAAAATGGCTGACTGCTAATTTTCATAACTGACATTTTCTCCCCTCTCTATTGGATTCCCACCTAAGATTTTTCCCTTGTTAAACCTATACTCAAAAGCTATCTCCTTCTAGTAACTGTTTTAGGTAAAACAAACAGGTTGTAAATTCTCCACAGTCCCTTTGGTTCAATCAACTTTTACTAATCACCCACTAGATACAGGTGTTGTGGATAAAGGTAAATACATAGCTTTTGTCCTCAAGCAATTCAGTCTTGTTTAAAGAAAGACATGTAGGCCGGGCGCGGTGGCTCAAGCCTGTAATCCCAGCACTTTGGGAGGCCGAGATGGGCGGATCACAAAGTCAGGAGATCAAGACCATCCTGGCTAACCCGGTGAAACCCTGTCTCTACTAAAAAATACAAAAAAAAACCTCTAGTTGGGCGAGGTGGTGGGCGCCTGTAGTCCCAGCTACTCGGGAGGCTGAGGCAGGAGAATGGCGTAAACCCGGGAGGCAGAGCTTGCAGTGAGCTGAGATCCGGCCACTGCACTCCAGCCTGGGCAACAGAGCAAGACTCTGTCTCAAAAAAAAAAAAATAAAGAAAGAAAGACATGTAAATTTATATTTATAACACAGTGTAATCATGCAATTATAGGAAAATATATAAAGGTTGGGAAAGGTGGTAACTTTAACAATGAATAGGACTCCATCAGACCTAGAAGGAGAAGGACATTTCAGAGAGAAATTCCAGAGCAAAGGCAAAGAGTGCTGAACATGTGGGATGCATGGGAAACAAATGACATGATGTTGCTGGAGTGTAACAGGAAAGGCAGGAGAGAAATGGCAGCACAGGACAGTAGGGGATTAGGAAAGAACCAAGGCACTGGACCCTGAAGTGCTCTGAATTCCAAGCTAAGGGGTCTGAACTTGATCATGTAACAATGAGCAGGGGTTAAAGAAATATAAAAAAGGAAGATGACATGATCAGGATTTGAGAAGAATCATTCAGCATAAGTGTAGAGAAGAAAAGAGAGGGAGGAGGGACAAAAGCAAGACTATCAGTCAGGTGTCAACTGCAATGGTCCAGGTGAGACAGGGTTTTTTTCAGAAGGAAAAAAATGAAGATGGCCATTTCAGCCGATCACTTACAGAGCACCAACTATGTGGTAGGTGCTGTATGACGTGCCTTCCATACTAAACTCATTTAATGGTTACCATAACCCTGTCAGATAGGCATTAGTATCTTAATCTAACAGGAGGAAACTGAGGCTCAGAGAAAACAGATAAAGCTAAAAAATGCAGCAAATAAGCCAACCACTGAAACAGAATCAAATTTAGTAAAATGTCCTCTGTACTGTCACTGTGGCTTCTAGAACCTTATTCCAGAGTAATATATCTTTAATCTAGTTACAGACAGCTCACGTTCTCTACTTCAATTCATTTATTCAGTGCCTAGAATGTGTCCTATGTGTCCCCAACCCCACCCCTGGCCCAAATTCATGTGTTGAAACCTAATCTCCAATGTGCTAGTATTTGGAAGTGAGGCCTTTGGGAAATGATTAGGTCATGAGGACTGAATGGGATCAGTGCCCTTATAAAAGAGAGCTGAGAGCTCTCTCATCCCTTCTACTATGCGAGGACATAGCGAGAAGATGGCTCTCTATGAACCAGGAAGTGGGCCCTAACCAGAAACCGAATCTATTGGTGCCTTGTTCTTGAACTTCCTGGCCTCCAGAACTATGAGAAATAAACTGTTGTTTTTGGCCGGGCGCGTTGGCTCACGCCTGTAATTCCAGCACTTTGGGAGGCCGAGGCGGGCGGATCACGAGGTTAGGAGATGGAGACCATCGTCGCAAACACAGTGAAACCCCATCTCTATTAAAAATACAAAAGCCGGGCATGGTGGTGTGTGCCTGTAGTCCCAGCTACTCAGGAGGCTGAGGCAGGAGAATGGTGTGAACCCAGGAGGCGGAGCTTGCAGTGAGCTGAGATCGTGCCACTGCACTCTAGCTTGGGCGACAGAGCGAGACTCCATCTCAAAAAAAAAAAAAAAAAACTGTTGTTTTTAAGTCACCCAGTCTATGGTAGTTTGTTTAACAGCCTGAATGGGCTAAGACAATGTGCTAGGCACTGTACCAAAATAATTACTACAGTCAATGAGTTTATAATCTGGTGAAAGAGAAACATAATATAATTACATAATAAAATATGCAATTAGAAATGAATAAAGAATTATACAAGAAAAAGTATAAGATATTATGAGACAGTATAGAAGAAAATCATAGTTAGACTTGAGGAAAGGAGATTTATGGGAAGACCTCTGAGAAAGTGACACATGAGACTTGAAGGGATGACTTGAAGGTGAATTTTCCTATCTACCTATTTCTATGCTGTCATCTGCTACCTCTAGTCACTCCATGTCATTTGCTGAAAACTCTTACAACTAGCTCATGACTCTGGGTCTTTGAAGTCCATGGGCATAATTTATCTAATCAGATACTTGATCTCGACTCCTTTTTAGTAACATTCTCTAGTGGCCATACCCTGGTAATGTTGTCAGTACTTGTAACTGCTACACTTCTGGAATCTAACATTCAAATACTGTATTTCATCAAATCTGCCACTAATTGGAAGACTTGCCATCATTTCACATAATAGTAAGAAGGAAGTGTTACCAATTAAACTGGCATCTCAACTTTAGAAATGTTAAAATGGAAAAGAAAGTATTCCTTAAAACCAATCAACTATGGTATCTTAACTTTTATGACAACTGCTAATCCTTTTATCAATATCTCATTCTATTTTTTTCATTATGTCTATTTGGAAATAGTTTGAACTCAACCACACCTCTGGAAACGATCCTTTTATACTATCCCAATGTGTTTTTCTTGCCTATGACTTCCTTCTCAGGCTAGCCAAAACTCAAAGTCTTATCACTTCAGTCAGTATCTGGCTAACTCCTTTATCTCTCTGGCTTTCCACTGAATCTACACAGCAAAAAACACTGTCAGCTTTCTCTGTTTCTACACCTGAGCTAAGTTCTGCTGAAGTAACTCATTCAACCACATTGGCTGGTATTACACATGGCCAGAACACTGAGCATCCAACAATAAGCAATAAATCTATGTTGCCCAAATCCTCAATCTCCCATGCTCCTAACATTTTAAACTTCCTTCACTGTCTTCAAAACCCCAATCCCATCACCTTCTCTGCACTCCCAAAGGACAACTTTATCCCTTATTCTCTAAAAACATAAAAATACAACATGGGATTTTCTTCAATTTCTGAACCATCTGGATTGCCTATAAATTTACATCCATTCATCAGTCCTCTCATTCATTCATTTCACTAATATTTATCAAACACTTACTGTGTATTAGGGACTGTTTTGGGTGGTTACAGAACAAAAATCCCTGCCCTTGTACAGCTTAGATTCTAGGAGAGAGACAATAAATATCAAACATAATAAACTGTATGTTAGAAAGTGGTAAGAGAGGGCCGGGCGCAGTGGCTCAAGCCTGTAATCCCAGCACTTTGGGAGGCCGAGACGGGTGGATCACGAGGTCAGGAGATCAAGACCATCCTGGCTA
>NW_012114955.1:1657053-1660807 GCF_000951035.1 Colobus angolensis palliatus | reverse complement strand
AAAAAAAAAAAAAAAAAAGTGGTAAGAGAGACAGAAGAAAGAAAAAGTACTGCAGGGTAAAAAACAAAGTGCAGAAGCTGGGGTTGGTGTGGAGGGTCAGGCTATAGTATTACAGCTAATAGTATTAAATAAGTAGGGCTCAAGTTCAGAAACAGACAAGCTGATTTATGGGGTGATATAAGTCTGAATAGTGGTTACATAGGGGTGGGGGTGAGAGGCAGGGAGCTTCCTACAGGGAAAGAGCATAAGAGAATGTTCTACAGAGATGAGAACGTTCAATATCTCGAAGTAGATGGTGTTATATGTGCTGTAGACTTAGTATCTGTGTATTTTACACCTCAATTTTTTTTAAAAAAAGACTAAATAGTTATAGGTAACTATAGCAAAAAGGTAATCCTGTATATTGACCTTCTAACTAAAAATGATTAAGAACTAGAGATCTGGCCGGGCGCGGTGGCTCACGCTTGTAATCCCAGCACTTTGGGAGGCCGAGGCGGGCGGATCACAAGGTCAGGAGATCGAGACCACAGTGAAACCCCGTCTCTACTAAAAATACAAAAAAAATTAGCCGGGCGCGGTGGCGGGCGCCTGTAGCCCCAGCTACTCAGGAGGCTGAGGCAGGAGAATGGCGTGAACCCGGGAGGCGGAGCTTGCAGTGAGCTGAGATCCGGCCACTGCACTCCAGCCTGGGCGACAGAGCAAGACTCTGTCTCAAAAAAAAAAAAAAAAAAAAAGAACTAGAGATCTGAAGGAGTGTAGCAGAGCTGGGAACAGTGGCTCACATCGGTAATCACAGCTACTTGGGAACCTAAGGCAGGAGGATGGCCTGAGCCCAGAAATTCAAGGCTGCAGTGAGCTATGATGGCACCAGTGCACTCCAGCCTGAGTAACAGAGCAAAACTTCATCTCTAAAAAATAACAAAAAGGAAAAGAAAAAGAAAGAAAGAAAAGAAAAAGGAGGAGGCTGGGTGCAATGGCTCACGCCTGTAATCCCAGCACTTTGGGAGGCTGAAGCAGGAGGATCGCTTGAACCCAGTGGTTGAAGACTAGCCTAGGCAACACAGGGAGACCCTGTCTCTACAAAAAATTTCAGAATTAGCCAGGCATGGTGGTGCACGCTTGTGGTCCCAGCTACTCAGGAAGTTGAGGTGAGAGAATCACTTGAGCCCAACAGGTAGAGACTACAGTGAGCCGTGATTACGCCACTGCACTGAGTGGCCTGGTTCCAGCCACTCAGGAGGCTGAGGTGGGAGGATTGCCTGAGCCCAAGAGGTTGAGGCTACAGTGAGCTGTGACTGCACCACTGCACTCCAGCCTGGGACAATGACAAGAGCGAAACCTTGTTTCCAAAACAAGACAAAAGAATGTAGCAGAATGAACAAGGAGAAATACAAATAAGAGTTCATAGTTTAATATAATTGTAGTCAATTTTAAGGACTTTGGCTTTCATTACCCCGTAACATGAGAAGCCACTGCAAGAGTCTGAACCTAAGAGTGACATGATCTGACATAGGTTTTAACAAGTTCCCTCTGGCTATAAACTGAAAACAGATGACGGAAACAGCAACAACAGAAGCAGAGACCATTTGGAAGGCTATGCAATAATCCACATAAGATGTGACAGTGTGGCTTAGACCAAAGTAGTGAGAAGTGGTTAGACTATGAATATATTGAAAGTAGAGCCAAAAGGATTTGCTGATAATTAGTATTGGAGAGGGGAGTCAACAATGACAACAGGACTTTCTGCCCAAGTTGCTGGGAGGTAAGACAAAACTGCAGAAGAAGTAAGTTTCACAGGAATTCAGTTTTGACATGCTAAGTTTTGAAATGTTTATAGAATCGACACCTGAGAGAAGATATAAAGATGGCAGTTAGAGATGCAAGTCTGGAATTCAGGAGAGTTTGGGACTTGTCAGCACTTAGATTAGATGGCATTTAAAACCATGGGAATAGGTACAATCACCATGACAGAAAAGAGATGAGCTTATTCAAGGACTGGCCCCAGGGCATCCCATATTAATAGGTCTCTTACTGTGTAAGATATCCCGTTTCTATGTAAATAAGGCCAATCGTCCTATTCATGCTTTGAATCATATTCCTTCCTTTCTTTTCAAGGACTTCAGTCCATTTTTATTCCCTTTTTCCAATCTTGCTTTCTTCCTCTCCAAACTGTTTTCCATAGGCACCTAAACATATTCAAGTCTGTCATACTTTTTTTTTTGGAGACAGGGTCTCTCTCTTGCCCAAGCTGGAGTGCAGTGGTATGATCTTGGCTCGCTACAACCTCCACTTCCTGGGCTCAATCAATTCTCTAGCTTCAGCCTCCTGAGTAGCTGGGACTACAGGTGTGAGCCACCATACCTGGCTAATTTTTGTATTTTTTGTAGAAACAGGGTTTCACCATGTTGCCCAGGCTGGACTCAAACTCCTGAGCTCAAAATGATATGCCCACCTCAGCCTCCCAAAGTGCTAGAATTACAAGCATGAACCACAGCGCCTGGCCCATCAAGTCTGTTATATATTGTTTTAAATAACATTTTCCCTAGAGCTTGCAATCCTCTCCAGCAACTCTAACTCCCTTATTCTTCACAGTCAATATTTTCAAAACCGTTTTCTACCCCAGCTTGTTTTGCTTCCCTACAAATAATGTCTCTAACCAGTCCAATTTAACCTTACCATCTACCCTAACACTTAAAAAACTGCTTTGCTGCTAAAGTCAGTGAATTATTTTCAATACTGATTTTATTTTACATCTGTATAGCATTTAACACTGAACTCCCCTCCTTCTTAAAAACTCTCTTCTTTTTGGAACACCACACTCTCCTGGCTTTCTCCTTCAACCCTGGCTTCTAATTTCCTTCATTATCTTTTCCTTCACCAATTCCCTTAACTGTTGATGTCCACTGGGGTCCATTCTCAGTCTTGTCTGCATCACTTCATATAAACTCCCTGGTGATTCCACTGAAAGAATGAATGATTTGACAGGAGATCCTTGGTGATCTTAGCAAGCATGGTTTCAGAGAAAAGGTGAGGATAAATGCTCTATTATCAAACAGAAAATGAAATGATAAATCTAAAAGAGCATGTATAGATAGGATTAGAGATTTATGGGATCTATTTTGTCATCTTTTTTTTTTTTTTTTAAGGGAATGAAGTTAATGGAGATGGAAAGACTGAAGATTAAGGATATAAAAGATGTTGTTAAGTCACCGAGGAGGTAGATGAGATGGTATCAAGAATCATATATTTAGACAGATGTCACAACTATCTAAAATGGGAAGAGCTAAACCTCTTCCTCTGGGACAGAAAGGAAAAAGGTAAAAATGAGGTCAAACAGAGACATGTAATGAGAAAGTCAGAAGGAAGTTGAAACAGTTCACAAAAGAAAGCCTAAACTTTTTGGTGTCCCAGATCCAAGGTGGGTTGGATGACAATGAGACAGAGATTAGGAAGGGGTCTGAGATGAGTAGAAGTCTGTAACAGCTGCTGAAGAAAAAGGCAAAGGCAACAAACCAATGTAAAGCTTAAAAAAAGAAAAAAAGGTGACTGGTAAAGAGAACTCAAATAAGATTGGAGTTTAGAGACTTGAGCTTAGAGAGGCAGCAATTCCATAACTTTACAGCACTCGGTTTTTAAGGCATAGGCAGAAACAGAGAAGGCAGACTGTAGGATTGGTCCAGGAATGTGGGAGCTGGCAGCAGATAAGAACCAAGGGAACAGAAGATATTTCTATGTGACAAACGAAAATGATGAA
>NW_012114955.1:1621492-1656303 GCF_000951035.1 Colobus angolensis palliatus | reverse complement strand
CTCAGCCTCCCAAGTAGCTGGGATTACAGGTGCCCGCCACCACGCCCGGCTCATTTTTGTATTTTTAGTAGAGATGTGGTTTCACCATGTTGGCCAGGCTGGTCTCGAACTCCTGACTTCAGGTGATCCACCTGGTCTCAGCCTCCCAAAGTGCTGGGATTACAGGCATCAGCCACTGTGCCCGGCCCATAACCATAAATATTTTTAATTCAACGTTTTAAAATAGTTATCTTCCAAAATAGACTAAGAACCACCACATGACCACAGACATCACACTGAAATTGTAATGAATGATCTACAGCATGCTGCCCAGATCATATGGCCCATGGCACCCAATACCAACCCCACATGCTCCTCACTATAGCAAATTATTCTTCAGTTGTAATGATAGTTTCTTTTTTGAAACTGTCTTAGAATAATTCTACTATCTGAATGTTTCTGTTTTTTAAATGAACATAAAGAATCTTCTCCTGGGAGGACAGGGAGTAAGCCGAATAGAAGCCTCCACTGATCATCCTTCCTGCAGGAACACCAAATTTAGCAACTATCTACACACAAAAAAAAGCACCTTCAATAAGAATGAAAACCATGTGAGCAATCACAGTACCTGGTTTTAACTACATATCACTGAAAGAGGCACTGAAGGCAGGAAAAACAGTCTTGAAATGCAACAACACCCCTCTCTCATCCCCTGGCAGCAGCCACATGGGCAATCTGTATGCTTGGGGCAGGGAGAGCTCAGTGATTGTGGAACTTTGCATTGGAACTCAGTGCTGGTAACACCAGACAGGATTCAGCAGGTACTCACAGAGGGAGCATTCAGAAGAGCCCTAGCCAGAGAGGAATAACCCAACCCAGCGTTCGTATCTGTAATTTCGGTAAGCCCTGCCACCATGGGCTAAAGTGCTCTGGGGTTCTAAATAAACTTGAAAGGCTGTCTAGGCCACAAAGACTACAACTCCTGGGCAAGTCCTAGTGACGTGCTGGGCTTGGAGCCAGGGGACTTGAGGGGCACATGACCTAGTGAGACGTCAGCCAGGCTGGCTAAGGAGTGCTTACGCCACCCCTCCTCCAATCCAAGGCAGTGCAGCTTGAAGCTCCTAGCTTCAAAAGAGATCCCTTTCTTCCGCTTGAGGGAAAAGTAAAGAGGATGTTATTTTGCAGCTTAGATACCAGCTCAGCCACAGTAGGAAAGGGCACCAGGCAGGATCATAAGGCCCCATTCTAGGCCCTAGCTCCCGGACATTTCTAGACATATCTTGGGCCAGAAGGGAACCAGTCCTGGCAGGATTCATCACCTGCTGACTAAACAGCCCTTGGACTCTAAATAATCAGCAGCGGTAACCAGCTAGTACATGCCATGGGTCTTAGGTAAGACTCTGAGACATGCTGACTTCAAGTGTGTCCCAGCAAATTCCCAACTGTGTTGGCTATGAGGAGAGAATCCTTCTGCTTGAGAAATGGAGAGGGAAGAATAAAGGAGACTTTGTCTTGCAGCTTAGGTACCAGCTCAGTCAAAATGGGGAATAGTACCAAACAGGCTCTTGGGGTCCCTGATTCCAGACCTTGACTCTTGCATGGCATTTCTAGACCTACCCTGAGCCAGAGGGGAGCCCACTACCCTGAAGGGTGAGTTCTAGGCCTGGCAGCATTCACCACAAGCTGACTTAAGAGCCCTTGGGCCTCAAGTGAACATCAGTGGTGCCCTGGTACTCGTGGGCCTGTGGTGGTGGTGGACATGGGAAGAGACTCCTCTGCCTGGGGGAAGGGGAGGAGGGAAGAGTAGGAAGGATTTGTCTTGTGGTTTCACTGCCAGCACAGCTGCAATGGAATAGGGCACCAGATAGATTTCTCTCTAAGGTTTCCAACTGCAAGCCCTGGCTCCTGAACAGCATCTCTGGACTTGCCCAGGGTCCAGCGGAACTTGCCAACCTGAAGGGAAGGGCACAAGACTAGCTGGCTTCACTACCTGCTGACTGTAGAGCCCTAGGGTCTTGAGAGAACATACGCAGTAGCCAGGTAGTGGTCACAGCACCCCTTGGACAAGACTCAATGCTGTACTGGCTTCAGGACTGACCCAGTGAGTCCCAGTGTTGGTGGCCACAGGGTTGCTTGTGTCACCTCACCTCTAGGTCCAGGCAGTTCAGCACAGAGACAGAGAGAGACTCCGTTTGTTTGGAAGAAAGTAAGGGAAGAGAACAAGAGTCTCTGCCTCATAGTCCAGAGAATTCATCTGGATCTTACCCAAGATCATCAAGGTGATACCTCTACGAGTCTGTAAGAACTACAGCATTACTGAGCTTGGGGTGCCACCTAATGCAGATATGGCTGCAGTGACCAAAAACTTAGATCTCAACACCCAAGTCCCTTCGAATATCTGAAAAGCCTTCCCAAGAAGGACAGGTACAAATAAGCCCAGATTGCTAAGAAGTCAACAAATACCCAACTCTTCAATGCCCAGACACTGACAAACATCTACAAGCATCAAGACCAGGAGAAAAACATGATCTCACCAAACTAAGTAAGGCATCAGAGGCCAATCTCAGAGAGACAGAGATATGTGACCTTTCAGACAGAATTTGAAATAGCTGTTTTGAGGAAACTCAAAGAAATTCGAGATAACATAAGAAAGAATTCAGAATTTTATCAGATAAACTTAACAATGAAATTGAAATAATTAAAAAAAGAATAAAGCAGAAATTCTGTAGTGGAAAAATGCAATTGACACACTGAAGAATGCACCAGAGTCTCCTAATAGCAGAATTGCTCAAGCAGAAGAAAGAACTGTGAGTCTGAAGACAGGCTATTTGAAAACACACACCCAGAGGAGACAAAAGAAAAAAGAATACAAAAGAACAAAGCACACCTACAAGATCTAGAACATAGCCTCAAAAGGGCAAATATAAGAGTTACTGGCCTTAAAGAGAAGGTAGAGACAGACATAGAAAGGTTATTCAAAGGGATAACAATAGAGAACTTCCCAAGCCTAGAGAAAGACATCAGTATTCAAGTACAAGAAGGTTATAGAACACCAAGAAGATTTAACCCAAAGACGACTACCTCAAAGCATTTAATATCCGAACTCCCAAAGGTCAAGGATAGAGAAAGGATCCTAAAAGCAGCAAGAAACGATATACAATGGAGCTCCAAATACATCTGCCAGCAGACCTCTCAGTGGAAACCTTACAGGCCAAGAGAGGGTGGCATGACATATTTAAAGTGTTAAAGGAGGCCGGGCACGGTGGCTCAAGCCTGTAATCCCAGCACTTTGGGAGGCCGAGACGGGCGGATCACGAGGTCAGGAGATCGAGACCATCCTGGCTAACACGGTGAAACCCCGTCTCTACTAAAAAAACACTACAAAAAAACTAGCCGGGCGAGGTAGCGGCGCCTGTAGTCCCAGCTACCCGGGAGGCTGAGGCAGGAGAATGGCGTGAACCTGGGAGGCGGAGCTTGCAGTGAGCTGAGATCTGGCCACAGCACTTCAGCCCGGGTGACAGAGCAAGACTCCGTCTCAAAAAAAAAAAAAAAAAAAAGTGTTAAAGGAAACATCTTTTACCCTCCTAGAACACTATATCTGGTGAAAATATCCTTCAAACATGAAAGAGAAATAAAGACTTTCCCAGACATACAAAAGCTAAAGGATTTCATCAACACCAGACCTGTCTTATAATACTAAAGTGAGTTCTTCAATCAGAAAGAAGAGGATGCTAATGATCAATAAGAAATCATCTGAAGGTATAAAACTGGTAATAGTAAGTACACAGGAAAACACAGATTCAAGTAATTGTAGTGTGTAAACTCATATTTCAAGCAGAAAGATGAACTGATCAAAAATAAAACTACAACTTTTCAAGACACAGTACAATAAGATATACATAGAAACAACAAAAAATTAGAAAGTGGGGGGTAAGAAGTTAAAGTATAAAGTTTTTTTGTTTGTTTTTGAGACGGAGTATCGCTGTCACCCAGACTGGAGTGTAGTGGCGTGATCTCGGCTCACTGCAACCTCCACCTCCTGGGTTCAAGCAATTTTCCTGCCTCAGCTTCTCGAGTAGCTGGGACTACAGGCACACGCCACCACGCCTGGCCAATTTTTGTATTTTTAGTAGAGACGGGGTTTCACCATGTTGACCAAGATGGTCTCAATCTCTTGGCCTCATGATCCGCCCACCTTGGCCTCCCAAAGTGCTGGGATTATAGGCATGAGCCACCGTGCCCAGCCTAAGTATAAAGCTTTTATTAGTTTTTTTTTGCTTGTTTGTTTATACAATCGGTGTTGTCATCAGTTTAAAATAATGTGTTATATTATTTGCAAACTTCATGGTAACCACAAATCTAAAAACATACAGTGGATACACAAAAAATAAAAAGGGAGAAATTAAAACATACCACCAGAGAAAATCACCTCCACTAAAAGGAAAATAGGAAGGAAGAAAAGAAGAAAGAGAAGACCAAAAAATAACCAGAAAACAAATAACAAAATGGCAGGAGTAAATCATTATTTACTAATAATAACACTGAATGTAAATGGACTAAATTCTCCAATCAAAAGACACAGAGTGGCTAAATGGATTAAAAAAAAGCAAGAAAGATTCAATGATCTGTTGCCTAGAAGAAACACACTTCTCCTTTAAAGAAACATATAGAATGAAAATGAAAGGATGAAAAAAGATATTCTATATCAATGGAAATGAAAAAAGAACAAGACTAACTCTATTTGTATAAGACAAAATAGTTTCAAGACAAAAACTACAAAAAGAGACAAAGTAATGTCATTATATAATGATAAAGGGGTTAATTTAGCAAGAGGATGAAGGCATTTTAAATATATATGCACCCAACACTGGAGCACCCAGATATATAATGGAAGTATTATTAGAGCTAAATAGATAAGACTCCAAAACAGTAATAGTTAGAGACTTCAATACCCCACTTTCAGCATTGGACAAATCATCCAGACAGAAAATCAACAAAGAAACACCGGACTTAATCTGCACTACAAACCAAATGGATCTAATAGATATTTACAAAACATTTCATCCAATGGCTGTGGAATACACATTCTTCTCCTCAGTACATGGATCATTCTCAAGGACAGATTATATGTTAGGTCACAAGACAAGCCTTAAAACACTCAAAGGATTGAAGTAATATCAAGCATTTTCTGACCACAGTGGAATAAAACTAGAAATCAATAACAAGAATTTTGGAAATGGTACAAACATGAAGGAATTTCTTGAAACAAATGATAATGGAAACATAACATACCCAAACCTATGGGATACAGCTAAAGCAGTACTAAGAGGGAAGTTTGTTTATTTATTGATTGATTGATTTTGAGACAGAGTCTTGCTCTGTTGCCCAGGCTGGACTGCAGTGGTGCGATCTCAGCTCAATGCAACCTCCGCCTCCCGGGTTCAAGTGAGTCTTGTGCCTCAGCCTCCCAAGTAGCTGGAATTACAGGCGCGCACCACCAATGCCCAACTAATTTTTTGTATGTTTAGTAGAGACAGGGTTTCACCATGTTGCCCAGGCTGGTCTGGAACTCCTGAACTCAGGCAATTTGCCCGCCTCAGCCTCCCAAAGTGCTAAGATTACAGGTGTGCATCACTGCGCCCAAAGAGGGAAGTTTATAGCTATAAGTTCCTATATCAAAAAAGTAGAAAAGCATCAAATAAATAGCCTAACAATACGTCTGAAATAAATAGAAAAGCAAGACCGAATCAAACCCAAAGTTAGTAGAAAAGAAATACAGATCAGAGCAGAAATAAATGAAATTGAAATGAAGAAAACAATACAAAAGATCAACAAAATAAAAAATTGTTTCTTTGAAAAAATAAACAAAATTGACAAACCTTTAGCCAGACTAAGAAAAAAAGAGAAGACCAAAATAAATAAAATCAGAGATGAAAAAGGAGACATTATGTCTGATACTGCAGAAACTCAAAGGACCATTTGAGGCTACTATGAGCAATTATATGCCAATAAATTGGAAAACCTAGAAAAAATGGATACGTTTCTTAACACATACAACCTCCCAAGATTGAATCATGAAGAAATCCAAAACCTAAACAGACCAATAACAAGTAGCAAGATCAAAGTCAAAGTGAAAAGTCTCTCAGTTGGCAGGGCATGGTGGCTTACGCCTGTAATCTCAGCACTTTGGGAGGCCAAGGCAGGCAGATCACCTGAGGTCAGGAGTTCGAGACCAGCCTGACCAACATGGAGAAACCCGTCTCTACTAAAACTACAAAATTAGCCAGGCGTGGTGGCGCATGCTTATAATCCCAGCTACTCGGGAGGCTGAAGCAGGAAAATCACTTGAACCCAGGAGGCGGAGGTTGCAGTGAGCCGAGATCATGCCATTGCCCTCCAGCCTGGGCAACAAGAGTGAAACTCCATCTCAAAACACAAAAAGTATCCCAGCAGCAAAGAAAAGCCTAGGACCCAATGGCTTCACTGCTGAATTTTGCCAAACATTTAAAGAACTAACACCAATCTTATGCAATCTTATGCAAACAATTCCAAAAAATGCAGGTGAAAGGAATACTTCCGAACTGGTCTATGAGACCAGTATTACCCTGATACAAAACCAGAGAAAGACACATTAAAAAAAAAAAAAAAAAAAAACCTACAGGCTCTGATGAACATTTATGCAAAAATCCTCAACAAAATACTAACAAATCAAATTCAACAACACATTAAAAAGATGATTCATCATGATCAAGTGGGATGTATCCCAAGGATATAAGGATGGTTCAACATACACCAATCAATGTGATACAGCCTATCATCAGAATGAAGGACAAGAACCGTATGATCATTTCCACTGATGCTGAAAAAGCATTTGATAAAACTCAACATCCCTTCATGATAAAAACCCTAAAAATAACTGAGTATAGAAGAAACATACCTCAACATAATAAAATATATACAACAACCCACAGCTAGTATCATACTGAATGGGGAAAAACTGAAAGCCCTTCTTCTAAGATTTAGAACATGACAACAATGCCCACGTTCACCACTGTTATCCAATATAGTACTAGAAGTCCTAGTTAGAGCAATGAGTCAAGAGAAAGAAATAAAGGGCACTCAAACCGGAAAGGAAGGAGTCAAATTATCCTTATTTGTAGATGATATGATCTTGTATTTGGAAAAACCTAAAGACTCCACCAAAAAACTATTAGAACTGATAAGCAAATTCAGTAAAATCAACCTACAAAAGTCACTAGCATTTCTACATACCAACAGGGAGCAATCTGAAAAAGAAATCAAGGAAATAACCCCATTTATAATAACTACAGATAAAATTAAACACCTAGGAATTAATTTAACTAAATAAGTGAAATATATCTACAATGAAAACTATAAAACACTGATGCAAGAAACTGAAAAGAATACTTAAAAAAAAAAAAAAGTCCATGTCCATGGATTGGAACAATCAATATTGTAAAAATGTCCATCCTACCTAAAGCAGAATCTGTGTAGTAGTAGGAATTGTACTAAATCTATAGATTCCAAATACCAATAACATTCTTCACAGAAATAGAAAAAAAAAATCCTAAAATTTACATAGAACTACAAAAGTGACAGAATAGTCAAAGCTATCCTGGGCAAAAAGAACAAAACTGGAAGAATGACATGACCTGACTTCAAATTATACTGCGGAGCTATAGTAACCAAAACAGCATGGTATTGGCATAAAAACAGACACATAGACCAATGGAACAGAATAGAGAACCCAGAAACAAATCCCTACATCTACAGTGAACTCATTTTCGACACACACCAAAAACATACATTGGGGAAAGAACAGTCTCTTCAATAAATGGTGCTGGGAAAACTGGATACCCACGTGCAGAAGAATAAAACTAGACCTCTATCTCTCACATATACAAAAATCAAATAAAAATAGATTAAAGGTTTAAATCTAAGACCTCAAACTATGAAGCTACCAAAAGAAAACATTGCGGAAACTCTCCAGGACATTGGAGTGGGCAAAGATTTCTTGAGTAAATACCACACAAGCAAGCGTAGGAACCAAAGCAAAAATGGACAATCAGATCATATCAAGGTAAAAAGCTTCTGCACAGCAAAGGAAACAACCAACAAAGTGAAGACAATACCCACAGAATGGGAGAAAGTATTTGCAAACTATCCATCTGACACATGATTAATAATCATAATACATAAGGAGCTCAAACAACCCTATGGAAACAAAATCTAATAATCCAATTAAAAAATGGGCAAAAGATCTGAACAGACATTTCTCAAAAGAAGACATACAAATGGCAAACAGGTGTATGAAAAGGTGCTCAAGCCCGGGTGCAGTGGCTCACGCCTATAATCCCAGCACTTAGGGAGGCTGAAGTGGGCAGATCAGTTGAGGTCAGGAGTTCAAGACCAGCCTGGTCAACATGGTGAAACTCCATCTCTACTAAAAATACAAAAATTAATCAGGTGTGGTGGCGTGGGCCTGTAATCCCAACTACTTGGCAGGCCAAGGCAGGAGAATCCCTTACCCAGGAGGTGGAGGTTGCAGTGAGCTGAGACTGTGCCACTGCACTCTACCCTGGGTGACAGAGTGAGACTCCATCTCAAAAAAACATAGAAAAACTACAATGAGATGTCTTGCCACAGTTGAAATGGCATATATCCAAAAGACAGGCAATAACAAATGCTGGTGAGGATATGGAGAAAAGGAAACCCTCATACACTATGAACAACAATTTAGAGATTCCTCAAAAAATTAAAAATAGAACCACCATATAATCCAGCAATCCCACTGTTGGGTATATATTCAAAAGAAAGGAAGTCAGTACATTGAAGAGATATCTGCACTCCCATGTTTGTTGTAGCACTGTTCACAATAGCCAAGATTTGGAAGCAACCTAAGCATCCATCAACAGACGAAAAAATTTTTAAATGTGGTACATATAAACAATGGAGTACTATTCAGCCATAAAAAAGAATGAGATTCTGTCATTTGCAACAACATGAATCAAAGTAGGTATCCTTATGTTAAGTGAAATAAGCCAGGCAAAGAAAGACAAACTTTGCATGTTCTCACCTATTTCTGGGAGATAAAAATTAAAAGAATTGAACTCATGGAGATAGAGAGTAGAATGATGGTTACCAAAGGTTGGGAAGGGTAGTGAGGAGGTTGGCGGGGAAGTGGGGATGGCTAATGGGTACAAAACAAACAGAAAGAATGAATAAGATCTGGTATCTGATAGCACAACAGGGTAACTATAGTGAATAATAATTTAATTGTACATTTTAAAATAACTAAAAGAGTATAATAAGATTATAATACAATATATGTTTGAGATGATAGATACCCTCATTTACCTTGATGTAATTATTGCATACTGTATGCCTGTATCAAAATATTCCATAAACCCCATAAATATATGCACCTACTATGTACCCATAAAAATTAAAAATGTTTAATAAATAAAAAATCCTAAAAAGTTTTCTCCTGTATGTATAAAATTTCCAGGCTGGTCTCAAAAATTTTAAAGAGACTCTTCTCCTTTAAAAAATTATTTAGGTGTTTTGAATTTAAATTATCTAAACCGTGGATATATAATCAAACCACAACAGGTCAGATCCTACATGTGTGGGTAAAGAATCATCTTCCACATATACAAAGTTCTGTACTTCTATACCATGTGGTTGGTGATGAGACGGAACAGGTACAACACCCTTCTGACAAGTTTTCCTTGTTATGGAAGTACTTCTAAAAGTTGGAATCTCCCATCTCAGCCTCCTGAATAGTTGGAACTACAGGTGACCCACTATGCCCGGATAATTTTTGTTGTTGTTGTTGTTGTTGTTGTTGTTGTTGTTGTTGTTTGTAGAGAAGCGGACTTGCTATGGTGTCCAGGCTGCTCTCAAACTCTTGGCCTCAAGTGATCTTCCCACCTAAGGCTCTCGAGTGGCTAAGATTACAGACATGAGCTACCATGCCTGACAGTTTCTACATTTTTAAACGGTTGAAAAATTTCCAGTCTGTCCCTGAATCTCCTCCCCAAAAAGGTCAAAAATTTTTAAAAAGAACTATATATCACGGCGCATGGAAATTGTATCAAATTCAAATTTTTGGTTTCCATTAAGTTTTTTTGGAGTTCATTCATTTATGTATTGCCTATGACTACTTTTTTTGCTACAATAAGAGGTTTGAGTAGTTACAACAAAAAACATACAGCCTGCAAAGTGTAAAATACTTACTATCTAACACTTTACAGAAAAAGCTTGCTTATCTTTGGACCAAGAAAAGTTTTATTTTATTGTATAATTCAGTAATGACTGTGATAATTATTTCCAAATAGGCAAAAGAGGTGATACCAACAGCCATTTGGAAAATAATGACCTTAATTATAAATAACAAAGCTTAAACAGTTTAATATAATACATAAAATAGACAATTCACTTGGTAGAATGACAAATATCAAACAAACACTGCAAATGTGCTGCTTTGGTTTGGTTCTTGTAAGGCCTTACACTGCTTCTCTTCCATTATCCCCCAAGCAAAGTTTAGTTAAAAAAAAAAAAAACTCCAAAATCACTCTGGGAATTTTAGGAAAAGCTACATAGAGGTACTTTAGTCACTACAACCCTGCCTAAGTACTTTCCATAGCTGTTATATGTTTCAAGAAAACAAAACAAAAAACCAGGTGTCCTCATGAAATGTCAGGTGAATTGCGGCCAGTAGGTGGAGACAGTTCCTAATCAAAGCAGAGAAGCAAAATTTGATACCAGTTGTAATGGAAATTTAAACTACCTTCATATCCTTACCTTGAAATATTTAGTTAACTAGATAGGACAAAGTGATTTTTTTCCTTCCCTAGTTCAACAATAAAACCAGGCTGCCTTGTATTTCCTAAATCAGATTTCACTAAGGAATCAGAAATAGGCTGGCTAGTGAATACCCCATTCCCTAGATAATATAAGCGTAATTTATATGTTTAAATAAATCAAGTTTTTCCTCTCTTGCCAGGGAAAAGGAATATTTTCTCATCATTTTCTCTCAATGAGGTTAGCATCTTTCCTATCAAATTAAACCACAGGCCTTCTTGTCTATGGTTACCCTCCAGTTATCTGATTATATAAACTGGAAATGACTATTTCAGCAGGTAATGATTTGTTTATTTGGAGACAGGATCTCGCTGTCACCCAAGCTGGAATGCAGGGGCAGGATCATGGCTCACTGCAGCCTCAACCTCCCCAGCTCAAGCAATCCTCCTACCTAAGACTCCTGAGTAGCTGAGACTATTAGTGGATTAGTCCACCACCACGTCAGGCTAATTTTTTAGTTTCTTTAGAGACTGGTTCTCCTTATGTTGTCCAGGCTGGTCTCAAACTCCTGGGTTCAAAGGATCTTCCCATGCCTTGGCTTCCCAAAGTGCTGGGATTACAAGCATGAGCCACTGCATCTGGCCAGGTAGTGATTCTGATTATAGCTCTAAATTACCTTATCAAATACCATATACTTTCACTCATTTAAAAAAAAAAAAAAACTTCTCAAATTTTTTTCTCATTTTACAAACAAGAAAAAAGTTACTTTTCCATTCTACAAATGACAGGAATAGAATGGTGGTTCCAACTTTGGGACCCGTAGTCCAGAGCTACATGGCAATTTCTAGCAGTCTGTAGGAGGAAGGAGACCAATTGGGCCTCAAGCAAAGGCATTCTAAATTTCCTGTCTCAACGTGTGATACTTCTGCTCCCCAAGCACCAGTGCTCTGGAGCTGTTCGCTAGCTTTCCAAAGCTCCTAACCGGCGCTTCTTGCTTGGGTCCTGTCTACCCTATGCTTTTTCAGTACCTTTAATTTCAGCAGTATGCACAACTCAGCCCAGTCCTAAGATGAAGTTTACTTCAAAGCAAAGCATACTAGAGTGCAAAGGACTCACACGTAACCACTGACACCATCACTAACCAGGGGACATAGCACTACAAAAAATTTGTAATTGGAATAAACAATGATGTTTTCAGAAATTCCTCCTCTTTGGAGCAGCCACCTCTCTACGATCCTTTTACCTTTCACATCCCCAATCACCCTACTTAAAGTCACACAATGTGCCAAGACTACAATAGGTCAGTGGGTATGTGTACACACAGTCTTCACAAATTGACTACCCACTTCAGAAAGGCTGACATATATTAAATCTCAAAAAGAACATAAACTTTAAGCTTCTAAAAACTCTAACTCGCCAAGCAAGGGTAAGGACTCTAACTTAGCCAATTGAGTTTAATTCTCCTTTATAAGGCTATTTTCAGAAACCATTTGAGTATTGTTTTAAACTACCTAGGATCAGAATGTCCTGAAATTTTTACTTATTTTACCTTCCAGACTATGTGAAAAATAGGTATAAGCATACTAACCTTTCTATTTTAATAAACCCCAGGCATTTACTCTCTATCAACTGCATGGACCATTCTAGGAAGCCAAAATTTTTTATTTTTATTTTTTAGAGACAGGGTCTCACTCTGTCACCCAGGATTAGAGTGCAGTGACATGATCATAGCTCACTGTAGCCTTGAACTCCTGGGCCGAAGGGATCCTCCTACCTCAGCCTCCCAAGTAGCTGGGACTA
Organism: Colobus angolensis palliatus; assembly: GCF_000951035.1. NCBI lineage: Eukaryota > Metazoa > Chordata > Mammalia > Primates > Cercopithecidae > Colobus > Colobus angolensis. The sequence goes on along the minus strand of NW_012114955.1, from coordinate 1,643,697 downwards.
CAGGCATATGTTACCATGCCCAACTAATTTTTTAATTTTTTCAGTAGAGATGGGGTCTCAGTATGTTGCCCAGGCTGGTCTTGAACCCCTTAGCTCGAGTGATCCTCTCACCTCAGCCTCCCAAGGTGCTGTGATTATAGGCATGAGCCACCATACCTGGCCCCAAAATATTTAAATCCAATGAAAACCAACATAACACCAGAAAATCATTTTGTCTTTCTTCCCTTGATGTTTGTGATTATTTGGGAAAGTACTTAATTGGAAGAAAAGTCTATGGTTGATGGTATATTAAGGTGTACAGAGGTTACTCACTGGCTCCCTTTATGCAACCTCTCTTCTACTCTTCCTATTATTTCCTTGATTTTTTACTTCCAACTAAATGTGTTTTCTCCTAAACATAATGATAAGAATTTTAAGTAACTATCATAGGGGTAATCCTACATGATTCCTCCAAAATGAGACTCATCTAATCACATTTCTAAAGTCTCCAGTGAGTTGGAATAACACATACTGGCATGGGGATTGAAGCATCGAAGCCAAGTGGCTGTCCAAAGTACTAAGATTCCAAGATCTAAAAGCAGCTATACATTTATCCAAAATCTATTTAGCAAATAAAGGTTAACAGTATAAACGCAGAGAGCCTTTGGAGAAATTAATCTATTTTTATCCTGACTTTGGCCAAATTACTTAAACCAGTGGTTTTAATTCTGCATATATACGAACAACCCCCCAGCAAAGCCAGCAACTGTTGGAAGAGTAAAGGATTAAGATCTTCCTAATTAGAGACATTTGAGTTCCACTAGAGCACGCAGTAACCTTCTGAGGATGCCTGTAGTTACAGAAACTCCAATGTTTTAAGTAGTTTCTCTGCTCATTCATGGCCTTCACCGTAAGGCAATAATTAGGCATAATTTTACAATCATTTTTATTACATATTCATATCCTTACTGCACACCTACTATATGTTGATTGTTGACCTTTAGTTTTTTTTTTTTTTTAATATTATAAAGTACTTGAGTCAGCTCACTAACAAAGGTCTGGAGAAATACCAAATAATGACTACATGGGGTCTCAGTTCTATAGTCTATACAATGGTCTCCCACTGCATATTTTTTCAGCTTTCAGAGTCTAGGCTTCTCTTTAAGATGCTATAAACTTGTTGAAGACTATTCCCTGAACTTAAACCAGTTCCACTACTCTGTTCTCAGTCTAGGGACACAGAATGACTCATATGTAACATTTTTAAAGCTGCTGCTCAGCAATGCACATCCTTCATAAAACCTTAATCATAGAGAATTTAGTTAAATCCTTTAAAACCAGATTGCTCTGGCTTCACAGAACCAGTCTGGCTGCTCAGCTTCAATTCCCCAGAGAGAAGAGAGAAGTTCTACTCTATTATGAAACCAGCTTGCCTAATCAAATTCCCTTTCAGAGAAAGAGGTCAAGGAGAATAACTGCTGTGCCATTTTTCAATTCTTCCTTCCAAGAAATGACTGTGATTGACAGATGCTATTTCTTTGAGTTCCAATGGCCTACTGCCAAGATCAACTAATTGTTTCTTGGTTAAAAGAATGGTACCAATCCATCAAGCCACACGACTCCCCATAACTACATTACTTAATACTTTACATTGGTAAAGTTTTATCATTTTCAAAGCCAGCAAACACACATTCAACACACCCCATTGGGAAGGCAGAATAGATATTATTAATATCTTCATTTTTAGAGACTGGAAAAGTACAACAAAGGCAATGTATGACTTGTCCAGGGTACACATGTTAATAGTGGATCTAAAATTCTAATTTATGAAGTTTTAGTCCCAGGATTTTCTATACATCATGTATCTTTGCAATATTCCTTAGTATATCCACTAATCTCAATATCTGCCCCGTCTTATTAAAATATTTGCTAATAGAAGATTTCTTGTTCAGATGAACAGCTATAGTGTTGTGGTAGATATAAACTAACATGGTGCAGTAGAAAGAGGGATATTTAGAGACCAAGATGGATTCAGATTACACTCTTGCCACTTAAGGTGTGTGACTTATGGTAAATTGATAACTGGCTTCAATTGCTGTATCAGAAAAATTGATATACCATCTACCTCACAGAATTCTAAGAATTAAATGAGTTAACACATCATGTTCCTACTACTAACAGGCATGTAAGTGTTAATTTCCTTCCCTAGAATAGTCCTTGAACAGACCAACAGCCTCTAGAGAGTCTAACCCTTCTGATTTCAATGACCCCTAAAAATTAAGGGATAAGAATCAGGGAAATTGAAGCATTAACACTTTCCTGGCACTTCCCTCAGACATGTGGGATTTTTTGGCATCAGTTTAAAGAGAGCTTTTAGAGATGCAGTCAAACCAATTAAGAAAAAAATAGGAAAAGGCAAATGTGTCCAAATAAATAACATTCATCATAGGTACACAAAGTAATTGTTCTACCAACTAAACATATATTTAAAAGCCAGCTAGAATACACCATTCAGTCTCCCAATAAAGAAGAGAAGAATGTTTCTTTTCCTACAAAATAACTGTTTAGATCCAAAGTGAAATAATATAAACACTGATCTAAATCATCTTTCTCCATTACTACCAAACAAGCCAAATAAGATAAAGCACTCTCACAACCAGTAAGTAAAAAATCACGTTAACTGTGAAATTAGTTCCTAAAAGTGAATTAACAATCTCTAAATTAGTTTGGAACAAATCACATCCAAGTCTTAATCTCAATACTATACACAAATTCATACTAAGCCATCTCTCTCCTGGAATTATACTATATTCCAAAAGACAGTTAAGAGATTACTGCTATGAATATTTGAAAAATTTGAACATGTTAGATCCCTGACCTATAAGAACTTAAATTAATTGTTGCTATTTTTATCATTTTTGTTTGAAAAAATGTTACGTGTGTACTGGGTTTCCTCAAATCAGTTTTTGGGTTTTTTTTCTTTGGGAGGGGGGAGAAGTTTTTTGAGGCAAGGGCTCACTCTGTTGCCCAGGCTGGATTCAAGCAGCCTCCCACCCTGCTAGTAACTGGGACTATAGGCATGTGCCACCATGCCCAGCTAATTTTTTGGTATTTTTTATAGAAATGGGGTTTTGCCATGTTGCCCAGGCTGGTCTCAAACTCTTGGGCTCAAGTGATCCACTGGTCTTGGCCTCCCATGTCCAGCCAGTTTTAGTCCGTTACAATCAATCTATGGCTTCTACTAGAACATTTTCAAGGCCAGACTCTGGTTATTAGTTGAAGGGGTATACATATATTTGCATATAACTTTTATGTGCTTTAAGAGTATTTTTAACCTCTTAGTCTTGGAAAACCAGCAAACTATAACTTATTACAGTAAGTTTAGCATTTATTATTTCTTAGTTTCCTTTTTTAAAAATTCCTTTTCTGCAACCTTACAAATGAGTTTCCCAATGCCATACTTCGAAAGATACCAAAAAAACCCCCAAAACTCTGTCTTCGCTGATCAACTTGAGAAAGCCAGGCACAGAGGCAAGCGCCTATAATCACAGCTACTCAGGAGGCAGAGGTGAGAGTAGTGCTTGGGCCTGGTAGTTTGAGACCAGCCTGGGCAACATAGTGAGACCCCATCTCTAATAAATAAATAAATAATTTTAAAAGAGGGTAAGCAATACTCTTTTATTTTTTACTCCTCTTACTATCATTCCCAAAGCAATATGCTTTTAAGGGTAATGTTTCTCAGTCTAGAAGCTGTAAACTGTGTCCCAAATAATTTATTCCTAATAATATTTAAGTTCCTTTCTAATGAATAAGTTAAAGTAAATTCAAAGTTTTCCCTATTAACATAACTTTCTTTGAGACAGAGTCTCATTCTCTTACCCAGGCTGGAGTACAGTGGCATGATCTCGGCTCACTGCAACCTCCGCCTCCTGGGTTCCAGTAATTCTCCTGCCTCAGCCTCCCAAGTAGCTGGGATTACAGGTGTGTGGCACCATGCCCAGGTAATTTTTGTATTTTTACTAGAGATGGGGTTTCACCATGTTGGCCTGGCTGGTCTTGAACTCCTGACCTCAGGTGATCTGCCTGTCTCAGACTCTCAAAGTGCTAGGATTACAGGCATGAGCCACCGTGCCCAGCCTTAACATCATTTTCATTCTTGTATCACATTTAACTTTACTGAGTGGGAGAGAAAAGAATGATATATAGCCCTAGTCAGCAAGGAATTTTAGACAACTAGTGGGCTCTATAACATATGCTATACTCACAGCTGTGACAACTGCTGATTATTATAATGCTTGTGACTTATCTTAATCCATGCATAAATTCATGATAATGAAGCAAAGACAGATGAAGAAACTAGGATGGCTGCCTCTTTAGGATTCATGTATGAGAATGTTATGAACCTATTTATAACCACACAAAACAAGTTATAATTATCTAATCAAAGGGAAAGTGATAGTAAGCAAATTATGTTACAAGCAGTAGTCCTACTAAAAATGTTCAAGATTTGCAAATTGTATTAATTCTAATTTTTTTACAGTAATATGTAATACAGTAATACAGTAATAATAGGAACTTAATTATTCAATACTTCATAATTATCTTAATACCACCCATCAAATGATGGCCTGGGAAAAATTAAAAGTCATTTTTTGAGGAATAAAGTTCCATTAAAAAAAAACTTAGCCATATTTGTCATTATAAAATGACAGACTTCGGGCCAGGCGCAGTGGCTCACGCCTGTAATCCCAGCACTTTGGGAGGCTGAGGCGGGCGGATCATGAGGTCAGGAGATCAAGACCATTCTGGCTAACACGGTGAAACCCCGTCTCTACTAAAAATACAAAAAAAAAATTTTCCAGGCATGGTAGTGGGCACCTGTAGCCCCAGCTACTCAGGAGGCTGAGGTAGGAGAATGGCGTGAATCCAGGAGGCGGAGCTTGCAGTGAGCTGAGACACGCCACTACACTCCAGCCTGGCTGACAATGCGAGACTCTGTCTCAAAAAAAAAAAAAAAATAGACTTTGTGGCAATAAATGTTATTATTCACATGACTATAAAATCCTTTTAGGAATAGCACCCCATCCCGCAAAAAAAAAAAAAAGGGGGCTCAGGTACAGTCACTACAGCAGAGGCTTTGGTAAAAGAATGCATGATTTGAATCCTAGTGTGAATATTCACTAGTTGTACGACCTCAGTAAGTTACTTAATGTCTGTGCTTCAATTACTTAATCTATAAAAAGGAGACAATAATAATAATCCTACCAACTTTACAGGGTTGTGGTAAGAATAAATATATTCCATGTATAATCCATGCAAAAATGTTCAGAATAGTGCCTCACATATTGTGGGCACTTAAACCAGTTTTGTTTTACTTCCCTGCAAAATTTTGGGAGGGTTTGTAGAATAAATGAATAAACTTATGGGGAACATGTCTGTCATAAACATGTATGTTCTTTGCCATTCATATTAAAAGAGAAAAGAACCTGAGGGGAGGAAAGGAGGCTTTTAAATGTTACTTATCTTACAGCAAGAGAAGTAAAGACAAGGACTCTGACTTACACCTTTGGACAAAAATATAATTAAAAGATCCACTGGAAACAATGGTGTAAATAATACCATGTCTGTTAACAAATGGCAATTAAATAACATTAACTTTTTTTTTTTTTTTGAGACACAGGCTTGCTCTGTCACCCAAGCTAGAGTGCAGTGGTGGGCTCACTGCACACTCCACCTCCCAGGTTCAAGTGATTCTCCCGCCTCAGCCTCTCAAGTAGCTGGGATTATAGGCGCCCACCACTGCGCCCGATTAATTTTTGTATTTTTTAGTAGAGACGGGGTTTCACCATCTTGGCCAGGCTGGTCTCGACCTCCTGACCTCATGATAGACCTGCCTCGGACTCCCATAGTGCTGGGATTACTGGCGTGAGCCACCACACCAGCCACATTCACTTTTTAAAAAACATGTTTTTCTTTCACCTACAACCGTATTATTTTTCACTGTTATATTGCCCTTTCTTCAGATGACACAGGAAAGTCATACTGGACTTTGCGCCTCTGTCATGCCTCCGAAAGTAACTTATATTTTTAAATGCTGCTCAGAATATCAACTGATTCATTTGACATTTATTGAAAGCCATGCACTAGGCACGAGGGACAGAAAGGTGTCTACGACACATCCTCATCATCAAGCTGAGTTTATTAGAAGAAATATATATGCGACTGGGCACGGTGCCTGTAATCCCAGCACTTTGAGAGGCCGAGGCGGGAGGATCACCTGAGGTCAGGAGTTCGAGAGCAGCCTGACCAACATGGAGAAACCCCATCTCTACTAAAAATACAAAATTAGCTGGGTGTGGTGGTGTATGCCTGTAATCTCAGCTACTCAGGAGGCTGAGGCAGGAGAATCACTTGAACCTGAGAGGCGGAGGTTGCAGTGAGCTGAGATCGCGCCACTGCACTCCAGCCTGGGCAACAGGAGCGAAACTCCGTCTCAAGAAACAAAAAAATAAAGAAGAAATATATAAGTAAAATCACTAGAAAAGGAATAAAATGCAATGAATTGAAACATATTAAAAAATGTTTAAACCCAAGAGTTTATGATACCAAAAAAAAAAAACCCACCAAAACCAATGCCTAATTGGAGAATGCTAGTGAACCAATACAGTACTCTGAAAATTGGTAAATAAGGGGAAAGAACAAAACATTCATCCTGACTTTCCCATATGTATTATACCACTGGGTAAATCAAAGATTAGAAAAGGGGAGGTTTCTCTTTATAGAAGTATTCCAGCTAATAAATGAAAGAATAATAGAATTGGAATATCATCATTGTATGGCTCTTAATGATGTAATGGATCTAAGTAAAAATCAATAGTTACTAACATCACACAAAAAGAGACAGGCTGGGCGAGGTGGCTCACGCCCTCAATCTCAACACTTTGAGAGGCCAAAGCAAGAGGACTGCTTGAATCCAGGAGTTCAAGACGAGCCTAGGCAACATAGTGAGACCCCTATCTCTACAAAAAAAAAATGTAAAAATTAGCTAGGCATGGTGGCACACACCTGTGCTCCTAGCTACTAGGCAGGCTGATGCAGGGGAATCACTTGAGCCCAGGAGGTTGAGGCTGCAGTGAGCTGTATTGTGCCACTGCACTCCAGCGTGGGCAACAGAGCAAGACCCGGACTCAAAAAAGTAAAATAAAAATAAAAATAGGCCAGGTGTGGTGGCTTATACCTGTAATCCCAGCACTTTGGAAGTCCAAGGCCGGCAAATGGCATGAGCCCAGGAGTTCAGGGCCAGCCTGGGCAACATGGCGAAACCCTCTCTACAAAACAAACAAACGAAAATTAGCCAGGCATGGTGGCGCATGCCTGCAGTCGCAGCTATTCAGGAAGCTGAGGTGGGAAGATCAATTGAGCCCAGGAGGTTGAAGCTGCAGTGAGCTGTGATCATGCTACTGCACCTCCAGCCCGGGTGACAGAACAAGGCCTTGTCTTAACAATAATAATAATAAATAAATAAAATTTTAAAACAAAAAAGACAAGCAGACATTTATGTACCTTCTGATGGAAGTACTTAACACCACTCATGAAGAAGTCTGAGCACTCTTCTAAATATAAGTACTGCCAGTGCAGTGGCTCACGCCTGTAATCCCAGTACTTTGGGAGACTGGGGCAGGCAGATCACTTGAGGTCAGGAATTCGAGACCAGCCTGGCCAATATGATGAAACCCTGTATCTACTAAAAATACAAGAATTAGCCAGGTGTGGTGGTGGGCCCCTGTAATCCCAGCTATTCAGGAGACTGAGGAGAATCGCTTGAACCTGGAAGGTGGAGGTTGCAGTGAGCCGAGATCACACCACTGCACTCCAGCCTGAGCGATAGCGAGACTCTGTCTCAATAAAATAAAATTAAATTAAAATTAAATTAAATTAAATATAAATATAAATACCAATTTAAGGGAGTTGCAGAAGACAAAGGAACATGTTAAAAGACACTACAGAAATGTAATTGGCAAAATTCAGACTCAGGGAAATTCTGCAACACAAATGACTTGATTTCTACAACAAAAAACTGCAAAACAAAAAACACGGGGAAAGAGAGGACTAATGTTAAGAGACAAACCAACAAACTGCACTATATGATATTCATTTGCATCCTGATTCAAACATATGGAAAAAATATACATTTATGAATAACACAGTGAGGGAAATGTGAACACTGGGTTTTTATGCTATTAAAGAATTACTGTTAATTTTTTAGCATGATAATGGAATTGAAGTTATTTAAAGTCTTTATCTTTAGAGATATAGTGATATGTTTACAGATGAAGTTATAAAATTATTCAATTTGCATCCAATAATCCGGGGAGTGGATGGTGTGGATAGGACTATATGTGAAATAAGTGGCCATGAATTCACAATTGTTGAAGGTGAGTAATGGAGTACATGATAGACGTTTTTTATTATAAAAAACACTCAAAAGAAACAGTAAACATCAAAATGACGTGGGGTGGAGAGAAGGAGCTCTACATAAAGAACTTAGCCTGTGTATCACAAGTACTAATTACAATCACTAAAAACCTTAAGGGTTGGATTAGATGACCTCTCAGCATCTGACTTACAAATCCAATAGTCTAAAATTCGATGACTAGATTATCTTTAAAGGTCATTTTTAATCTCTAAAACTCTTTGGTTTTTCTTTCCCAGAGAGTTGCCTTAACTTTCCTCTCCCACTGGTTAGCAATAACCTACAAAAACACTGAACAACTACTTTTAAAAACCACATTAAACTGGGACTTACTCCCAGTACAGTGCTTGGAGTTTTCAGCTATACCACCCACTTCAATTCTGGAGTCTGGATGTTATACTGCTTAATTAGGTTAAATAGCCAGTACTGATTGAACACATGGAAAAATCTGCTGTAGACCTAATGGTGATAACTCTTGGGTTTCCCTTTTCTCACATACAAAGTTTGGGAACAGTGGTGTCAAAATGTCCAGAAAATACTGGAGGTATCCCTGGAAGGGGTGCTTCAGGTTAAAAGTATTTTCATGATAACACTAGATTATATTTGTTCTTTTTACTCTTACTATTTTATAAGTGTACAGTGGAGTTTTCCAGAGGATACAAGATGTGTGGCAACACACCAGATAAGGCAAAAGCAGATACGAGAATCCAACAGTTTTTTATGAATTTGGCCATCAAAGAGATTTGCAGGAATATAAAACAATGCTTTTCTTCCAATTAAATGTTTTCTTGTTTTAGAAAATATAGTTATTTTTCATGAAAATATTATTTATGTTGACATATAGTGGGATTATTTTCAATTTATTAATATTTAAATATTTTTAAATGTCTCCATTTTAAATAAATAACACATGGTGGGTTTACAGTTATTTTAAATCAATCAACCATTCAATATTTTTAAATTATCAGGTTTAATTCATAACATTGTAAGTATTGATATAGATATAACCCACAGAGACAAAAACTCTTTGGGATCCTTAAATTAAGAGTATGAAGGAGCCGGAAGTGGTGGCTCACCCCTGTAATCCCAGCACTCTGGGAGGTCAAGGCAGGTGGATCACTTGAGGTCAGGAGTTCGAGACCAGTCTGGCCAACATGGTGAAACCCATTTCTACTAAAAAATACAATTAACTGGGCACGTGGCATGTGCCTATGGTCCCAGCTACTCGGGAGACTGAGGCAGGAGGATCACCTGAGCCCAGGAGGTGGAGGTTGTAGTGAGCTGAGAGCATGCCACTGCACTCCAGCCTGGGTGATGAGAGTGAAACCCTGTCTCAAAAAAAAAAAAAACAACTAACTCTCCTCCTCTCATATTTATATTTGTCTTTGAAAGCCAGGTAAAGGGAAAAAAGGAAAAGGCCAGGGCAAGTCTCGTGGGGAGAAGCTTGAACCCGGGAGGCAGAGGTTGCAGTGAGCCGAGATTGCGCCACTGTACTCCAGCCTGGGCAACAGAGCAAGACTCCATCTCACACACAAAAATTAAAAAATAAAAAAATAAAGAGTGTAAAGGGCCCTGAGACAAAAAAGTTTGAGAACTACTGCTCTAAAACACCTATAATTCTAATTAATGCTCACATTACCATTTCATTTTATATTGTGTGGCCTCAATTCTTTGATTTCACCCTCCAAAGAATGACACTATGACCTAAAACTAGTTGGTTTGATATAACTAAAATTTCTTTTTGGTGGAGGTTGGGGATAGGGAGATGGTCCTGGTTTAAATACAGGATTTAGGCCAGGTGTAGTGGTTCATGCCCCTAATCCCAGCACTTGGGAGGCCAAGGTGAGCAGATTACTTGAGCTTAGGAGTTTGAGACCAGCTTGGGCAACAAAGAGAGACCCCTGTCTCTATATAAAACACAAAAATCAGCTGGGTGGAATGGCACAGGCCTGTAGTCCCAGCTATACAAGACAGTAAGCGGGTAGGATCGCTTGAGCCTGGGAGGTGAAGGTTGCAGTTAGCAAGATGGAGGTTGAGATCGTGCCACTGCGCTCCAGCCTGAGTGACAGAGCCAGACCCTATCTCAAAAAAAAGGGAAAGGAAAGAAGGAAGGAAGGAAGGGAGGAAGGAAGGAAGGAAGGAAGGAAAGAAAGGAAGAAAGGAAGAGAAAAGAAAAGAGGATTACTGCTCATAACTCTAAAAAGGACATGAAGAACTTTAAACTAACAAGGTCAGTAAGAACATTTCCCTCTGGGGAAAGATTGGCAGTAAGTTCAACCTAAGTTCCTTTTTTATATCTTTTTTTCTTTTCCAACTTGCCAAAACTGAAATTTAGACTCCTCAATCCTGGTTCCCTGACACCATGGGAAGACTGGCAAAACAATCCTTCCTGGTCTGGGAAGGAGAAATTGGTCATCTCAGGACACAAAGAGCTGTTCATTTCCTTGCCTGATGGATTCTCCATTGGGAATCTCTACGCTCTGATCCCTGCCTAATTCTTCTAACAAAAACTTGAAGTTTAATTCAGTTCAACAAACTTGTGTGAACTCTTGCAAGAATGACTCCAGGAGGCCTCAGATGGGAGAGAAAGAAAAGAATGCAGTCCTAACCATAGCTGATGCTAGCTGTAAATACATCCATACATCCACACATCAGAGAGGCTACATACATAAATACACGAGGGAGGCCACAGATGGGAGAGAAAGCAAAGGCTGTAGCCCACAGCCTTTAGCATATGTAATACCTACATATGTTAACAGCTAGAGCTGGCTGTCCCAGCCTTATTAACCCCTGAGCAGCACTGGGCTCTTCTGTACCATGTCTTCTAATTTTTTATACTCCAAGATATTTTAACTAGATTTCACCTTTACAAAAATATTGTAGCAGAAAACAGAAATTCGCTTACCTTCCTAGGGCTATAATTCTATAAATTAGTACAATAAAACCTGGATTATTCTAGTTTGCCAAAAATAAAGCTCTAGAAACTAATGATTTCATTTTCAATTTCTTAATACATTTTTCTAGTTTGAAAAAAAAATTAAAAATTTTTTTCATTTCCACTCCTTTTTAATTAATCAGCAATTGCATACTGAACATAGAGAAGAAAGAGAAAGCAGGAGTGAAAGTCACAAGCTAGAATTCTCCAAGGGATTCCTCATCTTCATACTCCCGTATGTGAGAATCACATTGTTTCAGGATGGCCCCCAAAAAACTATTCCAAGCTTTTTTTTTTTTTTTGAGACCGAGTCTCAACTCTATCATCCAGGTTGGAGTGCAGCAGTACGATCTTGGCTCACTGCAACCTCTGCCTCCTGGGTTCCAGCGATTCTCCTGCCTCAGCCTCCGAAGTAGCTGGGATTATAGGCACATGACACCATGCCCGGCTAATTTTTTTATTTTTAGTAGAGATGGGGATTTCACCATGTTGGCCAGGCTGGTCTTGAACTCCTGACCTTACATGATCCGCCCACCTCGGCCTTCCAAAGTGCTGGGATTACAGGCGTGAGCCACCACGTCTGGCCAACTATTCCAAGCTTTTTCCATCCCACCTACAGGTGAAATTTCCCTATGCCTCACGCTTGGCCTTCCTCTCTGAGAAGACAAGCAAATCCCTTCATCTTAACTACAGAATTACTCTCTGCTCACAATCAACCCCAGCCTCATACCTTTCTTTCCTTTATTACTTCCACTAACAGAATTCAGCTAGGATACATTCCTCCTACCCCAGGAAGTCCTGGAAATCAATTATTTATAATAAAATAGTACTCACATTATTCATTAACCAGGCAAAAGGACAGTGCTTTCTTTTTAAAAAATGACTCCATTGTAGAAAGGTTTAAAGATATTAAAATTTTTTAAATAGCTGGATTTTGATTTTGTTTTTTAAAGCTTCAGGATATAAAAAGTTTCTTTATTCTACTCCTCAGTGGGTTTCTTCCCTAAGGTCACAGATCAAATCAAACAAGATAGGTAGACTGGTTTTAAATTTTTAAAATGACCACCTGATGCTATTTGGAAGCTAATATGAAAAAAGACAGTGATGCTGAGTTCAGACTTCAGGGCCTGCGGTACAAAAAGTACTATATTGTTTTATTCATACAATTATAGAACATATTAAACTTCTTTTTTTAATAGATAAAAAGCAAAACACAAGCAATTACCAAAAAACACCTAAAATATAAAACTTTAGTCTCTCAAAATGATGGAAGAGAAGAAGGTGAAACTTAATTTTAAAGTCTAGAAAATTTCTATCAGTACCTCATCTTTGGCAAACATACCCATTTAGTGTATATGTTTATCCTGAAACATTTCAAGCACCTAAGAAGTATTTAAAATAATGGATTTCCATTTCTAGTCAATATGGAATAACAAGTATAAGATTTACCTACCTGCCTAAAACAAACAAAAAAAGCAGAGAAAATACATGAAACGATGGTTTCAAAGACACTGCACATTAGGCAATGAAGAACAGCAATCCCTGAGAGACAGAACAACAAGGGAAGTAAGTTCTGTGAATGCTTCCACTTACTGCCTTGAGAATATTTCCAAGGTGCTGTTTAATGAAGGAAGAACCCAAGTAGAGCCCAGGGGGCTACCTTAGTTGAAGAGATGGAGCTGAGAGTCTGGGAAGGCCAAGGCAGAGAGAGTGTGCAGGATGGAGTGCTAGAAAAGGGGCTGCACGTTGGGAGCACCTGGAGCTCTGCAGTGGGCGCCTCTTAAGTACTCAGTGGAGTACTGACCAGTGAGAGCATGTAGGAACTACTCAGAGAACTAGAGGGAACACTAACTGGCACTCAAACAGAACAAGAACAATGCCTGTTCCCACCAGGCAAACTGGAAAACTCCATAATTAAGAGGGCACGAGGTAGGGTCTTGAGGAATAACTACCCTAGATGGAAAACTGCTCTGGCCCCACCTAACAAATCTTTTTTTTTTTCCTCCCCCTCTTCTCTCTCTGTTTTTAAAACAAATCTTAAGGAAAGGATTCAACTGTACTAATAAATTAACTGTGACACAGAACAAATTTTAAAAAATCCAGTACTTAAAAAAGGTAAAACTCACAATGTTTAGAATCCACAAAAATCTATCAAACATGGAAAGAAGAAAATATGACCCATGAAGAAGAAAAAAAATCAATCAACTGAAGCTAACAGAATTGACATATGTTAGAATTAGCAGACAAGGGAATTAAAAAAGTTATCCCATATTCAAAAAGCTAAGTAGAAACATGGGAGAAAGAAAACAAGGCCTAAATCTAACTTCTACAGATTAAAATAATGTCTAACATGAAAAATGCATTGGATAAGACTGACAGCAGATCAGACAAAACATAAGAGATGAGTGAACTAGAAGACACATAATAAAAACTATCCAAAATAAACCAGAGTGGAAAAAGAATAAAAATACCATGAGTGAATTCTGGAAACACCTGAAGCACTTTAATATACATGTAACTAGAGTTCCCAGAAGGAAAGAGAGGAAAGACAGGGATATTTAAAGAAATAGTGGCCAAATTCCTTCAAATTTGATATTGACAATAAACTCACAGATCTAAGATGCTAAATGAATCATAAGAACAAAAAACACAAGAAATATGCACCAATAATAGAAAAATATTTTTTTCCAGTGCATATAAAAAATTTACCAAGATAAGCCATATTTGAGGCCATAAATCAATCCTCAATAAATATAAAAGAATTAGAGTCATACAAAGTTATGTTCTCCAACCATAATGGAATTACATTAGGAATCAACAAAGGAAAGTATCTGCAAAACTCCCAAATATTAGGAAGTAAAGTAATACACACCTAAGTAACTGATGGGTCAAAGAATAAATCAAAAGGGAAATTAGAAAGTGTTTTGAACTGAATGAAAATGAAAATATATCAAAATTTGTGGAATGTTGCTAAAGCAGCACTAAAGGAAATGTATAACACTAAACACTCCTATTAATAAAAGAAGGTCTCAAATAAAAAACTTCAGCTTCCATTTCAAGAGTCAAGAAACATGGCCAGGCACGGTGGCTCACAACTGTAATCCCAGCACTTTGGGAGGCTGAGACAGGTGGATCACTTGAGTACAGGAGTTCGAGACCAGCCTGGGCAACACGGCAAAACCCCATCTCTAGAAAAAATACAAAAATTAGCCAGGGATGGTGATGCCAGGCATGTAGTCCCAGCTATTTGAGAGACTGAGGCAGAAGGATCATTTGAGCCCAGGATGTGGAGTTTGCAGTGAGCCGAGATCACATCATTGCACTCTAGCCTGGGTGACAGAGGGAGACCCTGTCTAAAAAAAAAAAAAAAAAAAATCTAGAAACAGAAGAACTAATAAAACACAAAACAACCAGAAGAAAGAAAAATAAAGATCAAAAGGAAATCTATAACAACCCTTCTAGAACACTGAAAAGAAGAAATATTTCCTACCCCATTTTATGATGTCAGCATTCTCCTAATACCAAAGCCTTGCAAAGACCTAAAGAAAATTGCATACTAATAACTCTCATGAACACAGATGAAAAAATATTTTAAAAATTTCAGCAAACCAAGCCCAGCAATATATAGAAAGAATACATCACAATCAAGTGAAATGTATCCTAAGAATACAAGGTGAGTTTAACATTTAAAAATGAATCAATGGGCCGGGTGTGGTGGCTCACACCTGTAATTCCAGCACTTTGGGAGGCCAAGGTGGGCGGATCATGGGATCAGGAGATCAAGACCATCCTGGCTAACACAGTGAAACCTCATCTCTACTAAAAATACAAAAAATTAGCCAGGCGTGGTGGCATGCACCTGTAGTCCCAGCTACTCGGGAGGCTAGGTAGGAGAATCACTTAGACCCAGGAGGCAGAGGTTGCAGTGAGCCGAGATGGTGCCACTGCACTCAAGCCTGGGCAACACAGCGAGACTCTGTCTCAAAAAAAAAAAAAAAAAAAAAAAAAACAATGTAACTCACCATGTTAACAAAATTAAAAAGAGCATGTAATTATTCATTTCAGTAGATACAGAAAATGCATTAGACAAAATCCACCAGACATTGCTGATAAAAACTGTCAGAAAACTAGGAATACAAGGAAACTTTCTCAACATGATAAAAGGGATCTAGAAAAAAACAACAACAGCTAATATCCTACTTATTGGTGTCTACTCTCACTACTTCCATTCGATGTTGCATGGGATGATCTGAAAAGTACAATAAAATAAGAACTTAAAAAATATCTAGACTAGAAAGCAAGTCGTACTGTCTTTACTCACAGTTGACAAAAAACTGCCTCAGTTGAAAATCTGATGGAATCTACAAAAAAGCTACTAGAACTAAAACAAGAATTTAGCAAATTTAGGGCCGAGCGTGGTAGCTCATGCCTGTAATCCCAACATTTTGGGAGGCCGAGGCGGGTGGATTACTTCAGGTCAGGAGTTCCAGACAAGCCTGGCCAACGTGGTGAAATCTCATCTCTACTAAAATACAAAAATCAGCTGGGCATGGTGGTGGGCACCTGCAATCCCAGCTACTAGGGAAGCTGAGGCAGAACTGCTTGAACAAAGGAGGCAGAGGTTGCAGTGAGCCGAGATCGTGCTACTACTGCACTCTAGCCTGGGCAACACAGCGAAACTCCGTCTCAAAAAAATAAATAAATAAAAAGAATGTAGCAAACTTAAAGACTATAAGATCAATTTATAAAAGTCAATTGATATTTCTGTATATTAGCAAAGAGCAACCATATTGTCAGAAGCATTAGAACCAAAGCGACTCCATCTGAAATAGAGGCTGGATAAAATGAGACCTGCTGGGCTGCATTCCCAGGAAGCTAGGCATTCTAGTCACAGGATGAGATAGGAGGTTGGCACAAAACACAGGTAACAAAGACACCGCTGATAAAACAGGATGCGGTAAAGAAGCCAACCAAAACCAAGAGGTGCCTCTGGTTGTCCTCACTGTTATATGCTAATGACAGTGTATTAGTATGCTAAAAGACACTCCCACCAGTGCCATGACAGTTTACAAACACCATGGCAACATCAGAAGTTACCTTAAAAGGAAGGGGACCCCTTAGTTGTGGGAAATGCCTCCCCTTTTCCTGCAAAACTCATGAATGAATAATCTACCCCTTGTTGAGCATATGATCAAGAAATAAGCACAAAAATAGCCAACCAGCTGCACTCAGGCTGCTCTGCTTATGAAGTAGCCATTCTTTTATTCCTTTACTCTTAAACTTGCATTCACTTTACTCTGTGGACTCACCACAAATTCTTTCTTGCATGAGATCCAAGCATCCTCTCTTGGGGTCTAGATCAGGACCCCTTTCTGGGGTAATAACAAAAACATGAAACATCAATACACTGGACAAAAGATGTGCCAGACCTATTGAAAACTATTAAACACTGGCCAGGAGGCCAGCGCGGGAGGACCACCTGAGGTTGGGAGTGTAAGACTAGCCTGGCCAACCTGGTAAACATCATCTCTACTAAAAATACAAAAATTAGCCAGGTCTGGTGGTGTGCGTCTGTAATCCCAGCTACTCGGGAGGCTGAGGTAGGAAAAAAAAAACTATCAAACACTTCTGAGAGAAATAAAAGATGTCCACAAGATGGTATAGATATGCTATTCATAGCCAAAAGATTCAGTATTGTTAAGCTATCAATTCTCCCCAAATGCAGATTCAATACAATTCCAATAAAAATCCCAGATGCTTTGTTGTAGAATCTGACAAACATTCTAAAATTCACATGGAAATGTAAAGGACACAGAAGAGTCAAAACAACTTTGAAAAAGAAAAACAAAGTTGGAGGACTACCTCTATCAGTTTTTAAGATATATAAAAACTATAGCTATAAAAATAATGTGGTAGTTGTGTCAAGTTAGACAAACAGATCAATGGAACAGAAGAAAGTCCAAAAATATACCCACACATCTACAGACAACTGATTCTTTTTTTTTTTTTTGAGAAGGAGTCTCGCTCTGTCGCCCAGGCTGGAGTGCAGTGGCCGGATCTCAGCTCACTGCAGGCTCCGCTTCCCGGGTTCACGCCATTCTCCTGCCTCAGCCTCCCGAGTAGCTGGGACTACAGGCGCCCGCCACCTCGCCCGGCTAGTTTTTTGTATTTTTTAGTAGAGATGGGGTTTCACCGTGTTAGCCAGGATGGTCTCGATCTCCTGACCTCATGATCCGCCCGTCTCAGCCTCCCAAAGTGCTGGGATTACAGGCTTGAGCCACTGCGCCCGGCCCAGACAACTGATTTTCAACAAAGGTGCAAGAGCAATTCAGTGGAGAAAAGACAGTCTTACCAACAAATGATGCTGCAACAATTAGATATTCATACGCAAAAAAAAAAAAAAGAGCTTCAATACAAACCTTGTACCATATACAAAAATTAACTCAAAATGGGCCATTGGTATAAAACGTTAAATCAGAATTATAAAGCTTCTAGAAGAAAACATAAGAGAAAACTCTTCTAATCTTGGATTGGACAAAGATTTCTTAGATATGACACCAAAACTACAAGCCATAAAAGAGCAAATTGATAAATTGGGCTTCATGAAAATACAAAGATTGTGCTCTTCGAAAGGCATTGTGAAGAGAATAAAAAAAATAGGCCACAGACTGGGAGGAAATATTTGCAAATCATCTATCTGATAAAGGATTTATATCTAGAATATATAAAGAACTCTCAAAACTCAATAACTGGAAAATAAACAACCCAATTAATTAAAAATGGTAAAAAGAGGCTGGATGTGGTGACTCATGTCTGTAATCCCAACACACTGGGAGACTGATGTAGGAGGATCACTTGAACCCAGGAGTTCGAGACCAGCCTGGGCAACACAGGGAGACCCCATCTCTAAAAAAATAAAAAATAAAATAAAAATGATCAAAATATTTAAATAGATACTTTACCACAAGAGATATACAAATGACAAAAAGTACATGAAAAGATTCTCAGCATTAGTCATTTAAGTACATTAAAGACACAATGAAATAATACTATTTTATGCTAATCAGAATGGCTAAAAATAAAGACTGACCATACCAAATGTATGGCTAAAAATAAAGACTGACCATACCAAATGTATGGCTAAAAATAAAGACTGACCATACCAAATGCTGATGAGGATGTGGAGGAATTCAAACCTGGTGGGAATGTAAAATGGCAAAACCTCTTTGGAAAACAGTTTGGCAGTTTCTTAATAATTAAACCATATACTTATATAATCCAACCATTACACTTCCAGATATTTAACAATGATGAACAAAAACATATCTCTATAAATGTTCACAGAAGCATTATTTATAATAGCCTCAAACTGGAAATAATCCAAGTGTCTGTCAAGAGGTGAACGAATAAATCAAATGTGGTCTAACCATATGATGGTACTACTAAGCAATGAAAAAGATGGACCTTTGATCAATCAACATCATAAATAAATCTCAAAATAATGATGCTAAGTGGAAGAAGCCAGAACTAGCCCACTCCCCTCTCCCAAAAGAGTACATACTGTGTGATTCCACTTAAAAGCCTAGAAAATACAGACTCTATTATTATATGAAGCAGATCAGTGATTGCCTAGGGATGAAACTGGGTAATAGAGATAGGAGAGGCCAGGCGCGGTGGCTCACGCCTGTAATCCTAGCACTTTGGGAGGCCAAGGCGGGCGGATTGCCTGAACCCAGGAGTTCGAGACCAGCTTGGGCAACGTGGCAAAATCCTGTCTCTACTAAAAATACAAAAAAATTAACCGGGTGTGGTAGTGCACGCCTGTAATTCCAGCTACTCAGAAGGCTAAAGCAGGAGAATTGCTTGAACCCAGGAGGTGGAGGTTGCAGTGAGCCAAGGTCGCACCACTGCATCTAGCCTGGGCGACAGAGGGAGACTCTATCTCAAAAAAAAAAAAAGAGAGAGACTTTAGAGGTAATAAATATGTTCTTTATCTTCATTGTAACAATAGTTTCATGGTTTTAGATGTGTCAAAACTTTCCAAATTGTAACATTTAAATATCTGCAGTTTTTTGTATGTCAATTATACCCCTTTATAAAACTACTGTAAAAATTGCATCTGTGCCTCTTTTCAATTAGGTAGTATTTTACTTATTAATTCAAAATATTTAATGATTATAGGTCTCTTCAGGTTTGTATTCCTCCTTGAGTCAATTTTGGTAAATTATATATATTTTTCACAACATTGTTCTTTTTATCTAAGTTGTACAATTTAGCACCATAGATTTGTTAATAATACGTTTGTTATTTCATAATCTATGCTGTATTTGTAGATATGTCTTCTTGTTCAATCTTAGTAGTATCCGTATCTTCACTCTGTCTTGCTGATTAATCTTTGCAGGGCTTAGTCTTATTTTAATCATTTTTTTAAAAAACCAACTTTTGTTCTGTTAATTCTTTTATATCTGTGTGGGTTTTTTCTTTTTTCTTTTCTTTTTTTTCTGAGACAGAGTCTTGCTCTGTTGCCCAGGCTAGAGCACAGTGGCATGATATCAGCTTATTGCAACTTCTGCCTTCCAGGTTCAAGCAATTCTCATGCCTCAGCCTCTCAAGCAGCTGGGATTACAGGTGCCCACCACCATGCACGGCTAATTTTTATACTTTTAGTAGAGATGGAATTTCACTATGTTGCCCAGGCTGGTCTTGAACTCCTAACCTCAAGTGATCCTCCTGCCTCAGTCTCCCAAACTGCTGGGATTATAGGCATGAGCCACCGTGCCCAGCCTGTTTTCAATTTCATTCGGTTCTGCTGTTATTTTTATTATTCTTCCCTTCTACCTTCCTTGGTTTTTATTCATTTCTTTTTAAAAATAACTTTTCAGTCAAATACTAAGACTGATAAATAAGGAGCTCTGTTATTTTCTAACATAAGCATGTAAGGCTGTAAATTTCCCTCTGGCTTTTTTTTTTTTTTTTTTTTTGAGACAGAGTCTCACTCTGTTGCCCAGGCTGGAGTGCAGTGGCCGGATCTCAGCTCACTGCAAGCTCCACCTCCCGGGTTTACGCCATTCTCCTGCCTCAGCCTCCCGAGTAGCTGGGACTACAGGCGCCCGCCACCTCGCCTGGCTAGTTTTTGTGTATTTTTTAGTAGAGACGGGGTTTCACCGTGTTAGCCAGGATGGTCTCGATCCCCTGACCTTGTGATCCACCTGTCTCGGCCTCCCAAAGTGCTGGGATTACAGGTTTGAGCCACCGCGCCCGGCCTCCCTCTGGCTTTTTTAAAGTTCTTAATTAGTTTTTCTTATCCTCATCTTCTTTGTGATGATATAAATTTCCCTCTAAATGCTGCTTTAGTTGTAACCCATAATATTGATGCACAGGATTTATATTATCATTCAGCTTTACTTATAATTTCCATTATTATTTTTTCTTTGCTCTATCAGCTACTTAGAAGTATGCTTTTAAATTTCCAAATACATGAAATTATTTTGGTTATCTTTTTGCTCAATTTCAATCTTAACTGAATTGAGTATGAGAATAGTCTGCATAATATCCATTCATTGGTTTTGTTGAGACTTGATTTATGAATTCAGTGTGTGTTCAATTTTTTAAAAACTCCATAAAAAGAATGTATATTCTTATCTATTAGGTGTGGGGCTTGGTACATATCCAACAAATGAAGCCTGTTGGTTGGTTGTTCAAATCTTGTTATTTTCTCAAGTTTTTTTGTCTGACCATCAATTACTCAAAAAGACATGTTAAATTTCCCCATTTTATAGATTTATAAATTTATTCATATTTGTATCGATGTATTTTCTTCCTATATTCTATCTACATATTTTATATTCTATCTATATATTTTAAGGCCATGCTATAGGATGCATACTGATTTAGAAAGAAGCTTAATTCTTCCTTTTACAATTTTTTTCTGATAATTTTTAACACAAATAATTATTTTTGCCTTCAAATCAGTTTTGTCTACTATTAACCTGCTATACCAGCTTTCTTCTGGAATAGGTTTTTCTGTATCTTTATTTCCAATCTCTCTCATTCCTGATGTCTTGGATGTATTTCTTACAAACTGCATAGACTTGGATTATTTTCTATTCAGTTTGGCAATGTTCCAGTTATCTTTTTTTTTTTTTTTTTTGGAGACAAGGTCTTGCTCTGTCGCCCAGGCTGGAGTGCAGTGGTACAATCTTAGCTCACTGCAACCTCTACCTCCTGGGTTCATGAGATTCTCCTGCCTCAGCCTCCCAAAGTGCTGGGATTACAGGCTTGAGCCACTGCGCCCGGCCCAGACAACTGATTTTCAACAAAGGTGCAAGAGCAATTCAGTGGAGAAAAGACAGTCTTACCAACAAATGATGCTGCAACAATTAGATATTCATACGCAAAAAAAAAAAAAAGAGCTTCAATACAAACCTTGTACCATATACAAAAATTAACTCAAAATGGGCCATTGGTATAAAACGTTAAATCAGAATTATAAAGCTTCTAGAAGAAAACATAAGAGAAAACTCTTCTAATCTTGGATTGGACAAAGATTTCTTAGATATGACACCAAAACTACAAGCCATAAAAGAGCAAATTGATAAATTGGGCTTCATGAAAATACAAAGATTGTGCTCTTCGAAAGGCATTGTGAAGAGAATAAAAAAAATAGGCCACAGACTGGGAGGAAATATTTGCAAATCATCTATCTGATAAAGGATTTATATCTAGAATATATAAAGAACTCTCAAAACTCAATAACTGGAAAATAAACAACCCAATTAATTAAAAATGGTAAAAAGAGGCTGGATGTGGTGACTCATG
>NW_012114955.1:1592507-1621442 GCF_000951035.1 Colobus angolensis palliatus | reverse complement strand
GTGCACCACCATGCCTGACTAATTTTTGTATTTTTAGTAGAGATGGGGTTTCACCATGTTGGCCAGGCTGGTCTCGAACTCCTGACCTTAGGTGACCCGCCTGTCTCAGCCTCCCAAAGTTCTGAAATTAGAGGTGCGAGCCACTGCACCTGGCCATGTTCCAGTTATCTATGGCTAAATTTAAAAACTATTCTAAATCTTAGTAGTGTTAAACAATAATCATTTTATTATTCTCATGATTCTGTGGGCCAGAAATTCTGGCAGGGCACAGCAGAGACAGCTTGTCTCTGATTGACAATGTCTGGGAACTCAGGTGGGGTGCCCTGAAAGGATGAAGATGGCTGAGATATCTTAACATGGGCCATAAGTCTGAAACCTTGGCTCTTCTCCAGGTGGTGTCTGCTAGGGCTGGATTATTCAAACATGGTTCCTTCACTCACTTATAAGGCTAACAGTTGATACTGGCTGTTTGCTGGTAGCTCAATGTGGCTATCAACCAGTGCCTATATGTGTCCTCTCCATCTGGCTTGGGATTTTCACAGCACGGTGGCTGGGTTCTGTGTACAAGCAGTCCAAGAGAGAGGATTCCAAGGAATATAGGCAGATGATGCAAGGCTTTTTATGACCTAGCCTCTGCAGTCCCAGAAAGTTACATTCTATGGGTTAAGCAAGTTGCTAAAGCCAGCCCAGATTCAAGGGGACAAGGGAAATAGACTCCACCTCTGAATGGCAAGAAGGGAAGAAATTGGTGATGGCCACTTTGGAGACAAGCTACCACAGACCACCCTCTGGCCCCAACAAGTCCCTCCCACATGCAAAATACACTCACCCTCTTCTAAGACCTTCAAAAGTCTCATTTCATTATGGCATCAGCTTGATGTCCAGAATCTCGATATCTAAATCAGGTCCAGATGTGGTTGAGGCTCCTCAGATGCAGTTCCTCAGGTACAGCTACTGCAGTATAGTTCCTCCTGATCTGAATTAAAGAAACAAATTATCTGCTCCCACACACCCAACATACAAACATACAATAGTGAGGCTGACTTAGGATAACCACAATAGACACTCTCATTCAAAATGTGAGGAAAAAGGGAGAAGGAACAGGAGACACATAACAGTTACTGGCCCATAACAATTCTGAAATCTAATCAAACACACATCACCAGTTCCTCTATTACAGCCAAGTCCTACACCTTGAGAATGACTCTCTACAACCCTTGGCTCCACCCTCTCAGTTTCTGAGTTATCCTTCTTTTTACCTAAGAGATGGGTTAATTTTTGCAATGGAGTGGCCTTATTAGCTTGTTTCCTGCCTATAGATGATTAGAAATCTAAAGACCTATTTTCACTTTCTACTGTCTCTGTTCCTTTTAATCCAAGCTGAATGCTCTTTTATTATTACGATTTCTTTAAAATCTTGTGGGTTTCCTATGAATCTTATTGGGATTCACTCCAGCAGACAAAAGCCACATCCACCCTTTCTATCTCAAGTCTTACGTGAGGCTACTGTAAGAAAACACTCTTAAGATCCCTAGAAGCCCTATTGTTTAACAGATGAGCCTAAGAAGTATTCCCTTAAGACCTCTAGATATCCCTTTACCTAATTGAAAGGTTTTATGAGGCACTGTCTTAAATCTTTCTGAAGTCAGCCAGGCGCAGTGGCTCATGCCTGTAATCCCAGCACTTTGGGAGGCTTGAGGTGGGCGGATTATCTGAGGTCGGGAGTTCTTCATGGAGAAACCTCATCTCTACTAAAAATACAAAATTAGCCAGGCGTGGTGGTGCATGCCTGTAATCCCAGCTACTAGGGAGGCTGAGGCAGGAGAATCGCTTGAACCCGGGAGACAGAGGTTGCAGTGAGCCGAGATCACCCATTGCACTCCAGCCTGAGCGATAAAGAAAACCTCTGTCTCAAAATAATAATAATAATAATAATAATAACAAATAAAAGTTATTGGCCATTTGAAGCAACTAGAGATGAGAAAGTTTTATTTTCTATAGTAACACAACCATTCCTGGGTTAGAAATATTTCCTCTAAGTTCTGTTTTAAACCTTAGTAGTTCACTTTTTAGTTCATTTATCTATTTGTACCTTATCATAGTTAGAAAAAACTAGGTAACTTTTTTCAACATTCTGTCTAGAAATCTCCTTAGATATATTGAAGTCATTAGATATATTTTCTATGGTCTATGTAACCACATGTGGCAGTACCAATAAACCTTGTATCACTATATAACAAAGGTTCACTCTTTTCCCAGTCTCCAATAACAGTTTTCTCACTGTGTTTCAAGCCCTCACTGTCTTCTCAAGGTCCCTCCATCTTCAACCCTCACCAAATTCCAAAGCCAATGCAAATTGTAGGTTTTGGCAGCACCTCATTTCAAGGTATCAAATTTGGTTTCAGTTATCTACCACTACAAACTACCCTAAAGCTTAGTGGCATAAAACTACAACCATTTTATTATACTCACAATTCTGATTCAGACAGGGTATAGCAGGAACAGCCTGTGTCTGCTCTACAACATCTGGGGCCTCAGATACGGTGGCTCCATTGATTTAGGATGACTAGACTGGGAGCCATATGCCTAGGGCCTGGGCTTTTCTCCATATGATGCCTATTGGAACTGGAATGTCCAAGATGATTCCTTTATTCACTCACACAGCTGAAAGGTGATGCTGGCTGTTGGCTAGGAGCTCAGCTGAGCCTCTCCATCTGGCTTGGACTTCTCACAGCATGGCAGCTAGGTTCCCAGACTGAATGTTCCATAGTACAGCAAGCCAAAAGAGAATGTTCAAAGAGGCCTAGATGGAAGCTGCAGAACTTTTCATGAACTGGCCTTGAAAGTCCCACAATGTTATCTCTGCCACATTTCACCAGTCAAACAAGTCACTAAGGCCAGCCTAGATTTGGTATGAGCAGAGGAATAAACTCCACCACTAGATGGGGGTGGTGCACATGTGGAGGGAAGGAACTAACATCAGCCATCTTGAAAACATGCTACAACAATCTGTCTTTGCTTCATTTACATTCAGTATGATTACTGATGCATTTGGATTTATCTCTACCATCTTTTATTATGCGTTCTATTTATCCTATCTTTTCTATATTTATTACATTTTCCTTATCTGCTTTCTATTAAATGGAGGAAGTATACAAATGATAAATTCAATGAATTATAACAGAGCGAAACAGCCATGTAATTATCACCCAGGACAAAAATCCAAGGTTACTAGCACCCTAGAAACTTCCCTCATCCCACCTCCTAATCACTATCCCTTCCCTCTTCCTCAAAAATTACTATACTGACCCCTAACATCATATGTTGGGTTTTTAGCTTTACATAAATAAAATTACATAGTACATATTATTTTACATCTGGATTCCTTCTTTCAACATTATCGTTATTCAGTCATGATCTTGTGCATAGCAGCAATTTATTCATTTCCACTGCTTAACAGTATTCTGTTGTATGAATATACCATAATGTATCCAGTCTACCATTGATGTTGTCCACCAAATTTTAAGTTTCAGTGACTATATTTTTTTGAAGGTCTATTTTTAAAAAAAATTTTTTCAAGAGCACCTTTAGCTGTGTGATTTGGTGTGGCCTTGATTGAGGATATCCCTATAGAGAAGTTTTGCATTTGCTTCAGCCTAATGCCATAGAACTGTTGCAGATTCAAGACTACTTTATATGTTAATTTCTAGGCTTTGGGTTTCCTGGACCGCAGAGAAAGAAGAACATCCTAAACTGAACCTATGTGAAGACAAGCCCAGGTAACAAATTCTCAGGGAAACCTTTCTCACCTAAAGCCCACACAGAGTGGACAAACTTCCTTGACATCTCTCTATACCACCGGGCAAATGTTTTTTCTAGATCATCTTTTCAATAATGTGGTAACCCTTTGAGGAACTTAGCTTTCTGCAGAGGAGTAAAAAAGTCTCTTATTCCCATTTGTTAAAACTAAAGTCTCTTAGTCACCCAGAGCAGCCGTAGCTTTAGCTTATATAGTTAACACTGATTGTCAATGCCTTCATCCTTTTTTTGCCCCTAAGGATTTTCCTTACTTTTTCACAAGCTCAGCTATAGATTTAAAATAATGTCTATTATATATTTATCTGGCATATGACTAGCAATCTTGAGTGTTCTTTCCCCTTTTGTCAAATGTAAAACATATAACAAGGAGGGGGAGGTCACAGGAAGAGAAACTCAAAGAAAAAAGTGAAAAATGTTCTGCCTTTTAGCATGGACAGGACTCGTAGGTCAAAGGTTATTTGCACTAAGAAGATTCCAACTAAAGGAATGTATACTATTTTTACCATTGGAACTGAATATCTCTGTACTCTGGTACAGACTAATGGAAGAGGATACCAACCAAGCAGGTATATGTCAAGGCAGTTCTAAACACAACTGACATTACATTAGGAAGGCAGAATCCCTCAACCAGTGTGACCCAGATAATACAATGAGGAAGGGTCTAAAGGAACTGAGAAAGGAAATATTAAGATATACCTAATAGTCTCCCAATGGGCTTCATTTTCTTTTCAGTAAACTTTTGACCTTGCTTCTACCAAACACTGTAAAATTAAATAATGTGCAGCAATAAGGAAGGTCTGAGTCAAAAACTTTCCATCACTGTAAGTATAAACACTTTAGCTAGAAAGTGAGTAGTAGATAGAAGCAAAATGGTAATAAGAAATTATAAATGAAAGACATTGGAACAATATCAATAATGAATATCTTTTAATGTCTATAAAAATCCATTACAAATTATGTACGTGACATATATTATGCATTTAATAAGAAGGATATAAGCATGACTTCAGTATCAAGCAAATTTATCAAGCTATAGACACTGTAAAATTTAGGGTGAACTCTAAAAATTATGGAACACAAAAAGAACTCATTTAGGGCTGGACATGGTGGCTACACTTTAAGAGGCTGAGGCAGGAGGGCCGCCTGAGTCTAGGAGTTCAAGACAAGCCTAGGCAACATAGTGAGACCCCCATCTCTATTCAACAAACAAACAAAAAAAAGCCAGGCATGGTGGCTCACACCTGTAATCTCAACACTCTGGGAGGTCAAGGTGGATGGATCACGAGGTCAGGAGTTCAAGACCAGCCTGGTCAGCATGATGAAACCCCGTCCCTACTCAAAATAAAAAAAAAAAAAAACTTAGCCAAGCATGGTGATGCGTGCCTGTAATCCCAGCTACCTGGGAGGCTGAGGCAGGAGAATCACTTGAACCCAGGAGGCAGAGGTTGCAGTGAGCTGAAATTGCGCCACTGCGCTCCAGTCTGGCCAATAGAGAAGACACTGTCTCAAAAAAAAAAAAAAAAAAAATTAGGCATGGTGGTGCACACCATGGTGGTCCCAGTAGGACATAGTAGGCTGATGTGGGAGGATGGCTTGAGCCTGGGAGGTTGAGGCTACACTGGGCAATCATCGTGCCACCACACTTCAGACTGGGCAACAGAGTAAGTAAAAAAAATAAACCCAGGAATCATTTAGGAAAAAAAGAAAAAAAAAGAAACTTTGAAAGCCAAAAGGTCTACACATATGGTTATGATCCCATTTATATGAAATGTCCAGAATAGGCAAATTATATGAAATGTCCAGAGAGAGAAAATAGATTTGTGGTTGCCTAGGGAATGATTACCACAAGGTTTCTTTCTGGGATGATGAAAATGTTCCAAAATTAAATTACAGTAATGGTTATACACTCTGTAAATATGAAAAAAAATCACTCACTGAATTGTATGCTTTAAATGAGTGAACTTCGTAGTATGAAATTATATCTCAATAAAGCTATTTTTAAAAAGTAAAGAGGCCTATTTATTTTCAAAAAGCTAAAACATTCTACCAAAAGAGAAATTCAGCCCACCAAGCAGCCTTCAAATCTTACTTTTGGTTTGTTTAAACAAAGGAAGGATTCAACCACAGCATTAATGTTGCTCCCAAGAAAGCACAGCAGCCGGGTGCAGTGGCTCATGCCTGTAATCCCAACACTTTGGGAGGCCGAGGTGGGTGGATCCTAAGGTCAGGAGTTCAAGAGACCGCCCTGGCCAACATAGTGAAACCTCATCTCTACTAAAAAAAATACAAAAATCAGCCGGGTATGGTAGCACGTGCCTGTAGTCCCAGCTACTCACGAGGCTGAGGCAGGAGAATCACTTGAACTCGGGAGGCAGAGGTTGTGGTGAGCCGAGATCATGCCACTGCACTCCAGCCTAGGCAACAGAGCGAGACTCCATCTCAAAAAAAAAAAAAAAAAAAACCAAAACCAAAAACACAAAAAGAAAGCACAAGCAAACTCCCTAATGCTGCCTTCAAAGTTACAGCACTTTCATACCTTGATCTTTCCAAAACCTGGTTATGTCACAAAGCTCTTTCAAAGCTGAACTTCTTTAAGGTATAGCTGATAAAAACAAGATCCTCAAAATAACATAGAGGCTTAAAAATCAGTCATGACTGTTAAAATTCAGACTTGGAAACTATTAGTTTAAATTTACTAAATTACTAATTACTAGTTTAAACTACTATGTTTACTCCTAGTAGAACTAGGAGTAAAAAGGGATTGAAATAGCAAGTTTGTCCAAAAAGTCTTCAAAAGAAATTCCTCACTTTCCTCTCTTTCAATATTTCCCCTCATCCTCTTTTTTCTTAAAACAGATCATATGACATTTTCAGAGCTTTCTACTCCCATGTTATAGGTACTGTTAAATAAATAGGTGGGAGTATGACCATTTATCCAATCATATAAGACTAGAAACTCATCCTTCTCTGTTATCACACAGAGCATCCACTCCCTCACACACACATACAGAAGTCAGTCACCAAATTCTATCAATTCCATCATCTTAACATCTCTCCCATAAGATTCCCTCTTTTCTACTTCCTATCTTAGGGTCAGGCCCTTATCCTCTCTTACTCAGATAATTACAATAGCCTGACTATTCTCTTCTCTTCACCTTCCATAGTAGCCTCACCTCCACCTCAAATATACTATTCACACTAACATTCAAATCTAATAAGGTTTGGGGCCAGGCACGGTGGCTCATGCTTGTAATCCCAGCATCCTGAGAGGCCAAAGTGGGTGGATCACCTCAGATCAGGAGTTCGAGACCAGCTTGGACAACATGGAGAAACCCTGTCTCTACTAAAATACAAAAATTAGCCAGGCATGGTGGCAGGCACCTGTAATCCCAGCTACTAGGGAGGCTGAGGCAGGAGAATCGCTTGAACCTGGGAGATGGAGTTTGCAGTGAGCCGAGATCACGCCACTGCACTCCAGCCTGGGCAACAAGAGTAAAACTCTGTCTCAAAAAAAAATATCTAATAAGGCTTGAGTGAACTCAATAAATTGGAGGGTGTATACACACATACACACACACACACACACACACACAAACACTCCCTGAGTGAACTCAATAAATTGGAGGGTGTACTACTCTCTCTCTTTCATACATACACACACACCCCACTCATGTTCAATTTCAGATTTTCTATTTGTGTGATTTCATAATGTTTTTTGTTTTTAATTTAAAAGAAAATGATCATTTCCCCTTCTCATTAGGCGTATCTGTTCAACATCATTTCTGATGGCTGCTTAGTATTATGCTCTATGAATGTACCATAATTTACTATGTCTCCACAACGTAAATATTTTGCATTGTTTTAGTGGGCAAAAAAAAATTTATCTGACATTTTCTTACATTCATCTTTCCTTTAAAATCTATTTGTATCTAAAATGTTAAATATTGCTATGGTTAGTCATATAAAATCATCTAATCGTCTTTAATATCTTTTGTAGCATTTATGGTATTTATTACGTTCTAATTTGAATAAGTGATAGCCATGATTTATTAATTCTACTCTTATTACAACCCTCCAAAGGTATGTACTATATTTTATTCAGCTTTGGACTGCCCCCCTCCTACTCCCTGCCCCCGGTATCTAGCTCAGTACCATTATTAAATTAGATACTCAATGATATGAGTGGTTTGTCCAGATGACGTTACCCTGACAAAAACCATTATGTCCATTATGCTACTTAGATCTCAGTGAGATACTTTAGCTCAGGGTTCTCCCAAGGTGTAATTTTTTTTCTTTTTTTTCTTTTTTTTTTTGGCGGGAGATGGAGTTTCACTTTCGTTGCCCAGGCTGGAGTGCAATTGCAAGATCTCGGCTCCCTGCAACCTCTGCCTCCCGGGTTCAAGTCATTCTCCTGACGCAGCCTCCAGAGAAACTGGGATTACAGGCGTGAGCCACCACACCCAGCCCCAACGTGTAATTCTTTAGCATTTCCTTACTCTGTGCCTTACCTCCATTATCC
Source organism: Colobus angolensis palliatus (assembly GCF_000951035.1). NCBI lineage: Eukaryota > Metazoa > Chordata > Mammalia > Primates > Cercopithecidae > Colobus > Colobus angolensis. The sequence continues at coordinate 1,613,104 of NW_012114955.1, read as the reverse complement.
TTTCCCCTCCTCCTTCCTTCTCATCCATCTACCACTTTTTTTGCTTAAGTCAACAGAACAAAGTCAATTTTGGTTTGTTTTGCAACCAAAGAAGCCTAACCAATAAAAGCTGAATCAACTTTGTAATTGTTAACAGTCATTTGCTGGCTGAGCAAAATAGCGAATGTATTGAAAACTAGTTAAATGTGCACTGAGAAAAAAGAAAAAGAGACAAGAAACAGGAATATACTAAAACAGGAAGGCACTGACTACACTTACAGAAGGCCACCGTACCAATGAAATTGTCCTGATTTTGGGCAGTTTCTCCCTATTGCTTTTTTTTTTTTTTTTTTTTGAGACGGAGTCTTGCTCTGTCTCTCGGGCTGGAGTGCAGTGGCCGGATCTCAGCTCACTGCAAGCTCCGCCTCCCGGGTTTACGCCATTCTCCTGCCTCAGCCTCCCGAGTAGCTGGGACAACAGGCTTTTTTGTATTTTTTAGTAGAGACGGGGTTTCACCGGGTTAGCCAGGATGGTCTCGATCTCCTGACCTCGTGAACCGCCCGTCTCGGCCTCCCTCTCCCTATTGCTTTTATGCTTACAACTGTTCTGGACAAAGACTTTGAAGTCATCTAAAACTTTTCTCTTTCAAATGCTCATCAAATACATTAGGGTATCTTTTTTGCTCTACTAAGATATATGCAGAATCTGGCCACTTCTCTCATCTTCACTGCTATTATCTGCTCCAAACTACTATCATCTCTTCGCTAGTTATTGCAGTAACCTCCTAACTGGTCTCCTGACCCCTTCATTCTATTCTCAACCCTACAGCCAGAGCGATCTTTTCAAAACTTAAATATGATCCTATCATTCTTTGCTCAAAACCTTCCAATGGTTTTCTATCTCATTTAAAGCAAAAGCTAAAGCATAATCCTGAATATGACCTATTAACACCATATATGACACTGGCTCGTTACCTGCCAGCCTGTTACCTGCCAGCCTTATCTCCACAACCCTCCCCCATCCTTACTCTATTCCAGCCACACTTGCCTCCTTGTTAATTCCTGAAAAATGTCTGATCAACTTCCCTCACCCACACACACCCCTCAGAACCTCTGCACTTGCCACACTCTACCAGAATACTACTTCTTCACTCTCTTATAAAAAAGCAGCTCCTTCAAGGTCATGCCATTCAACTCTCTCATCTCTTTCCCTAGTTACTGCCATCTATCAGATTCCTCTCTCAGATTCTAGTCATCCTAAATCCCACCATCAACCTGAGTTTATCAGATGAAATGTAAGCAGAAGTTGTTGGGTGGGGCTTCTGGGATGCCCTTTTTGCCTTTTCCCCCTTCCTCCTTGCTTCATATAATGTTGAAATAATGCCCTGAGCTCCAGCAGTCATCTTAAGCCATGAAAGCATCCCTAATGATAGAAGCAGCATACTAAGAACAATGGAGAGAAAAATGACAGGAGTCTGGGTCTCTAATCCCTGTGGAGGAGCCATCATACCAATCTTGTAAATGTTTATCTATATATTTCTTTATAAATAAAACACAATACATACATTCTGGGTTACAACTGACCAGATTTAATAAATCATGTATATAGTTTACTCAAGTTAGAATCTAATAAATACCATAAATTCTGTAAAAGATGTGAAACTAAGCTGATTTTTTAACAAAAATAAACCCATATACAATATAAGGCATTGTTATTGGGGGTTACTGTTATATGCAGTTGAATTTAAATCTGTGTATAGTTTTTCCAATGCATATTGCTTAGTGTTCTGCTAATAAGGAAGAAGTAGAAACTGGATATTGAGTAGACAATTAGGAGTCTCTGTCACACTGAACAAGCAACAATCCACATGGGTGTCCCAAAAAGACCTTAGCCTTTGAGGTCCTTAATGTCATCTCCAATGACGTTCTGCTCCATTCTAACTCAGCTAAGCACAACCAAGGTTTCTCCAGACCTTATCACCACTAGAAACTGTTCCATCTCCATAATGGCTAATTTGGGTATCCTGTTCTCTGGCTTTTTAGCTTGCTTGTTTAATTTTCTCTAATATAATTTCACAGACTTTAGCTCACTAATTCTTTTACTTTCAGTCTCTCGGTCATCTCCTTTTTTCCTTTCCTTTTTACCCATGATTTCTTACCCTTACATTCTATGAACCATCATTTTAATAACACTCTTTACATCCTGTGAGCTTGATACCAGTTTATCCAATTTGCCTACTAATCATCTCCACTTAGATGTTCCAGACACCTCAAACTCAACGTCTAAAATATCTTCTCCTCTGACCTGTTTTACCCCTTATGTTGGTGAAGGCACCACCATCCACTCAAATGCCCTACCTGGACATAACTCTCTTCCTTCTATTTCTCCCCACAATAGCCAGGCTCTCAGGTAACTCTAAAAGAATCCTACATTTTTCCATTTCCATTGCCAGGCCCTTAGTTTGTCCTTCTGTATCTGAAACAGATTATTAATCATTCTTTCTACACAAGGCACTAACTGTTATTCCTGCTTTTACTCTAATGCATTCTCCGTATTCTCCATATTGCATCCGAAGTAATCTTGCTAAAATGCACATCTGATCATGGCACTCTCCTATTAGTTCACAGACACAAAGGAGAGTTTCAGAAACCAGGACAGCCCCAGGGAGAAGAGACACAAACTAAAGCTGCCATGACATTTTCTGGTCTCTCATTTCTCTGCCTACAACTAGCTTTATTCTCTCAAGCTACTTCAAGTCACTGGGAACACAGCCACCAGATGCTCCCAGGTAATCCCAGAAAGCAAAGAAACAAAATTTGATACACATAAATAGATGCCATTATTATTCAAAAATCACTGCTCCTTCCTGGTGGAGAATTAGACAACCTGTCCAGTTGGGATCAAGTTTGGTCACATGACTTGCTTTAGACAATGATGTTAGGAAGTAAGAGGAAATGACATATCCCACTTCTGAACAGAAACTTTCATCAGAGCAATGGTGTGGTTCTTCCAATGCCCATTTCTCTCTACTACAAGAGAAAATGTCTCAGATAGGAGCATTTAGCCTAAGTCTTGGAACAAAGCTACACAATGGACAAGTAGTATGAGCAAAAAATATATCCTTGTTATTATAAACCACTAAAATATGGGGACTGTTTGTTACAACATAACTTAGACTAAACTTAATTATATAGTATGTCACAAGGAAGGACTAGACAGGCTTGGTTTTGATCACATCTCCAGCTTAAAACCCTTCAGTGACACTCCTATGCCTCCTGGAATCCATTTTCTAGCAAAGTATATAAGGCCCTTCCAACCTCATTTCTTGGGACTCCTATTCCATATTCCAACCATCCTGGATTATTTTAAGATTTCTAAACACATCAGGACGGCCTTTACCCTCCATTTTCATGTCAACTTATTATATGCTATTCTTCATGAAAAGGAATGTTGTTCCTCCTGAGAAATAAAATTCTAAGCCCCTCAACTGACTGAAGTGACCATCTCTTGGCCAAGGAGATCCCAGAGAAACCCTGAAATCTGAGTTCCCAGCCATGACCAGGTGAAAGGTCAGACACGCCTCATTATACCCATCCCTCGCTGCCCGCCATTAGGCTTCTTTCCTAAGGGTTAAACAGAAACCAGCCTTTTTACTTGCTCAACTGCTAATATAAACCAGCCTCCTGACACTGCCCCTCCCTTTTGTGGTTTCCTCACAACCACCAACCAGCATTCCTTCCTAATAGGAGACCACCAACCACGAAGCGGTTCTGGCCAGTCTACAGAGGATGCGCAGTGAGGCTTTTCATGTCCTCTGCTTCACCTTTTGAGGCCAGAGGCTCAAAAACTCCACCCTTGGATGATGCTAATGCTGCCTTTTTTCTGTACGTGCAACTCATAAAGGGGTAAGAAGCTCAACTGTGCATGTACATGTTTCTCCTTTCATAAATATTCATGACTCCTCCTACAGCGTATTGAATATGTACATTTCGCCACCTAATTCAGCATAAATCCCTGTCTTATTTTTCTAACCCTCAAAGTGTATTTTCTGATCCTGGCCAGCAGCTCTCGCTATATGGTAAATATTTACATAAATATGCATCTCTCCAATTATACTGTGACCTCCTTGAGAACAGAGACCATATCTTATTTATATTTGGAGCCCAAGAATCTAATGCAGTGCCTGGCACATAATAGAATATCAATATAAGCTTACAAAAAGTGCAAACGTATAGTCTTTTTTCAGTGATGTTATATGCAAAAACATGAGACAGGCCCTTCTACCACGTTAAAAAGTAATACAGAAAATCGAATCTATTCAACTCTTGTTTTCTTGCATTTTCTTTATCCAGAGTAATTTTCCATACTGAAAAGAGAATGCAAATGATTAAGAGGAAACTGAAACCTGATATAGGAGAAAAGATAATAAAAGAGCACCCAGTAGCTTTTAGTAAATGCAAATATCTAGGACCCCAGTTAAATTACAGCCTAAGATCTCCATGATCTCTCATGAAAAATGGAAGAGAAACTAGAAGACTAGAGACAATAAAGTTCAATTTTAATTTTCTCAATTTCAAAGGAAAAAAGAGACTAGATTCTTGAAATCATAGATTAAGGGTTTAACAAAGATTTCCTATGTTAGCCTATGGTGGGTAGGGAAGGGGTATAGAGAACACGGTAAGTCAGAATGGGGTTCACCAAGAAGAAAAACAATCATGCTAACCTCATTTTACTTTTGACAAAATTATTAGACTAAGAGATCAGAGAAATAACATAAAGTAGGTCCAAAACATATTGCTGAAATCAGGATTAACTTTCTTATGCTAGTTAAGTGATAGATTTACAACTGGTTGGACAACCATTCTCAGATTATTAATCAATTGTTAACATAAATCTGGACAGAAGTAACTAATAGTTGCCACAGCACTCTCTGTTTGGCCTTATCTTAGTAGATGTTTATCAATACTGTGAAGCTTTAAATGGCAGCTTATAAATTTTCTGGTGATCTAAACTTATCTATAAAGATTAAATAATATCATTAAAGATATAAAAGATATCATTAAAAATTATAAAAGATCAAATATCTGAACATATAGAAACAATGTGCTGAAAATACAAAATAAAATTTATCAAGGGTAAATATACATGCATTTATTTTCTAGAAGTATACAGCGAATAAGAAATCCATTTCAGGCCAGGTACTGTGGCTCATGCCTGTAATCCCAGCACTCTGGAAGGCTGAGGTGGGCGGATCACTTAAGGTCAGGAGTTTGAGACCAGCCTGGCCAACATGGTGAAACACTGTCTCTACTAAAGATACAAAAAATTAGCCAGGGGTGGTGGCGCATGCCTGTAATCCCAGCTACTGAGGCAGGAGAACTGCCTGAACCCAGGAGGCGAAGGATGCAGTGAGCCGAGATCACACCACTGCATTCCAGCCTGGGTGACAGGGCAAGACTCTGTCTCAAAAAAAAAAAAAAAATTGAAATCAATTTTAGCATGTGTTGATGAGAGTTCAGTTGACTATAAGCTTAAGGTGGGCCTTTGTCCTGAATTGACAGCTTAAAAGTTAATACAAATGCATAGGTAATAAAGTAACAGTACAGTGACCTGAACAAGGAAGAAAACTGAAACAGGTCAAGCAACACCCTACCCTGAGAATTATAATTTGAAATATGACCTCTTACAAATGATGCTGATAGCCAGGATGGTAGTAATGGCCTGGCCGACTACATCATATGAAGAACGACAAAGAGAAGCAGGAATGATTTCCATGGAGAAGAGACTATCTGGGATAGGAAAAGTAAGAGCAAAGCTGTCTACAAGTATTTGAATGATTGTATATTGAAGGGCAGGAATCATACTTTTATACACTTTATATTTTTTCCCTATGCACTCAGTTCCAAGCTTTGCATATAATAAATACTCAAATATTTGAAGTTCAAGATCAACCTACCTTCTGAAGACTAAGCCAACAAAGACAGTTATACAGGAGTATCTGTTGTGATCTGAATGACAACTCAACAAAAGGATGAAGTAGGAGGAAGGAAACTTAAAATCAAAGTAAAAAGCGTTAACTGGCACAGGCTAACCAGGCATAACTAAGGCACATTACATTAAAATTCAGAATTTGTCTTACATCAGCTGACTTTTTTTTTTGAGACGGAGTTTCACTCATATTGCCCAGGCTGGAGGGCAAAGGCGTGATCTCAGCTCACTGCAAACTCCGCCTCCCGGGTTCAAGCGATTCTCCTGCCTCAGTCTCCCAAGTAGCTGGGATTACAGGCACGTGCCACCACGTCCAGTTAGTTTTGCATTTTTAGCAAAGACAGGGTTTCACCATGTTGGCCAGGCCAGTCTCGAACTCCTGACCTCAGATGATCTGCCCGCCTTGACCTCCCAAAGCACTGGGATTACAGATGTGGGCTACCTCGCCTTGTCGACTTCAGCTGACATTCTTGACCGCACTACCAGTTAAATTTTATTTCTTTTTGTAAATATTTCCCCACAACAGAGTGAGTCGTTGTTTTCACTCTTCCTTTACAAAGAGAAAAACTGAGGTTGAGGGAAGCTATTTGCCTAGCACCAACATCATAACAACAGGAACCTTAAGCTTCTTGCTTACAAGCCTGTTGTTAAAATCACTGGATTCATTGTGGGGTAGTAAACAAGTACAGTACTTAACTTAGAACTCAACCTCAGTTTGGTAATTACTTCAGTTTCACTTTTATTATTCTCCTCCAGTCATCTAATCTCTAAATCCACAAAGAGTAAGCCTACATTAATACTCCAAAACTTATAGACAATTTTATGATTTGAAACTCAAAGGTTAGGAGTACAAAAGACTTATTGAAAAAAAAATTTAAAATAATTTAAAATTTTAAGGACTAATATAAAAAAATTAAGATTTGAGACCAAAGATTTGTGGCTCTCGTGCTGCTTGAGAAGTGGCCCTGGCACCACTTGTTCCACCATAAGCCAAATCTTGGCCATCAGAGTATACTAGGTACACACCACATCTCTCGGAAACCTAAGTGGCCTTCTTTGTTTATCAGAGACTTGGTGCTGAGTGTTATTGCCAGAAGCAGTGGGAAAAAGGTAATGTTATTAAAGGAAGAAGAGGTCTTAATCTGAATGAAAGAGGATAAGCACACCAGAGATTCATTTTCTATTTTATATACATATTAGTTTGGTGTTAGTTTCTCAGAAAACTGAAAGAAGGTCGGAATAACATAGGACTTGATGGTGTCCAAGGAGCAAGATTTTAAAATAGCAAAATGCTACTCAGCCCTAGTTGTAGATGTAATAAAGTAATGCTCTAACAAGTGCCCACGCTCTCGACTTCCTTCCCAAGAAGACTCATTTACATTATAATGGTTGCCACGGTTACTTTAATTCCATCACAGCTCCTGTCTCCAGTTGCTAATCTGGAGCCTGGGTGGTAAAACAACCAAAAACCTTAATTGAGGCTAACTCAAAACTCAGGCTAATCAAAAGTTCATAACCTACAAAAGGACTCTGTTCTAGCAACAAAAATTGCTTATGATAGGAACTGTTTGTTTCCTACACTCCACTCTACCCAAGATCTTACCTGGTATCTCAGGGAACTCTCTGGGAGTCAGTCAGTACTTTTATCTGCCATAAGCAGAGATTCTTGTAAAAAAGCAAGATAAATGACATAAATTTTACAATGGGTAACAGATCAAAAAATTGACTGCTTTATTCCAACTATTGGTATTCCAAGCTTTAATAAGAAAAGGCAATTATCTAAAAGAACATGGAGAAGTTTCCCAATGAATTATTAATGTCACTAAGTATTATCTTCTAAGAATGGTATCATGTAGTGCTGGTATACACGTAGTACCTAAATTAGGCATGAGGTTAGTATATTTTGTATTTAAGCAACAATCAAACAGAACACACAGTGACAGAAAAAGTGAAGGATGGGGGATTCTTTTTTTGGCCTTTTAAAGGCAAAAAAAAAAAAAAAATTCAGAACCGTGAATCTGATTTACTTTCAGTTAAATTAACAACAAAAAATATTCCAGTGGTAATTCATTATCAGAAATTTTACTCCCAAAGGTAACCACAATGGGAGAACGGGAGACAACAGGGGTTCTGATCTGTAGGTGTCCTCCTAATTATCCAACAGATGCTTTAAAGATCACCTCAATACAGAAAGGAAGTTTCACATTTCTGTATTTTTACTCTTACTTGCTTATTCTCTTTTATTCCACTCCTATCATCCCCAACACAGGCAATCAGTATAATGTGTTTAATGTGTTAACATGTTTTCTTGTAAAGTATGTAATATGGTTTACTTACATACATTTTAAAATGTATATAAATGCTATTGTGTTACATATCTCATTCCTTTTCTTTCTGTTATTACTCAGCACTATGTCTTTAAGATCCTTAGACTGCCAGGTGCATATCTAGACCATTACTTCAAACTGAGGTATAAATCTATCATCACATTTTACCCATCACTGGGGAAAGGGTATGGACAACAAATTACTTTCCACAAGAACAAATACACTGAAATGAATGACCCCTTATGAACCTGTGTGAGAACTTCTTTCACATATATATACAGGAAAAAAGTTGCTGGGTTACAGGGTATACATAATGCATAATCTGATTTAGTACCATCCTTCAAAATGGTTAGACCAGTCCATACTTCCACCAGTAAGGAACCTGGTACATACTGAGCAGTCACCATGCACCAGGCACTGGGCAGGTACTTGAGATCCTTTTGCCCCCCACCTCCTCATTCTCTTCTGCTAGGCTTTGCCTCTTTTGCTCTTCATATCAGTCATCACTGTGTCAGAAACATGAAGGCAGGACTTTTTCCCTTGTCTCTGACCACCAAGTTCCCTCTTCTACTCCAAGAATCCCTTAGGCTGCCAAGGCTCCACTAACCATGAAGCTTACTAAAACAAAATCAAACAGCAAATATTATTTTAAAAAGGTTTCATTCGCAAAAAGTAATTAATTGGGGTTTAACTGTTACGCAAAACACTTCTGAATACATTTCCAAGCCATTCCTATTCCTATCTAAGGGTTCTATAGTTCATGTTTTTCTGTTTTTTGGGCAGCCTTGGAGGAACAGCTTGATCTCTTTAGAGCTCTCTTCTTCATACATAAAATAAAGGGGGCTGGTTATCGATGTTTTCAGTCTATGCCTCTGCAATTCTAGGGGCTCCTCTGAGATTGCTCAAAATGATCATGTCAAGACAAAAGGGGGTTATCTATGCCTCTTCAACAGCACAATAAAAATTTTAGATTTATAAATTTTGTTTTCTCCTAAGACTCAGTTTGTAGAATCAGTTTTATTTAAGAAAAAGTTTATTCACACATTACTAGTTGGAAGTGTTAACTGGTAAAACCTCTAATGCATTTGGATATATTTATACAATTAAAAAAAAAAAAACCTTTTGAACAAGAAATTCTACTTATGATAATTTATTCCACGTAACTCACATATGTGTTCAATACATACACACAAAGATATTCATTACAGTATTGATTGTAAGGGCAAAATATTGAAAACAATTTAAATAACCATCAATAACACACTGGTTACATAAATTATGGTACATTCATACAATGAAATATTATATAGACTTTAAAAACAACAAAGCAGCTCCAAGATAGATTAAGGCAGGGTGGGGGGGAAGCAAGATGTAAAATGGTGTGTGCTGTATGCTACCTTTTGTATATTTTCAAAAGGACATAAATATTTTATTGGTTTATTCAAGGAAAGACAAAAAAGTATGTATAAACTTGTAAATGCACAGGGTACTCCTAAAAGATATGTAAGACATAAGAAACTATTTTGGTTACTCCCAAGGAAGGGAATCAGATGGGTAGAGGATAAGAGCTTTATATTTGATATACAATCTTTTTATATATTTTGATTTTCATACTATTGCATGTATTCTTAAAATTTGTACTTTATCACCGTAATCTATTATTTTTTCCTAGTCCTGCCTATATTCGTTTCTTCTAATCCTCACATTCTAATTGTAACACGCTGACTTCCAATTAGACAGTATTTATTACAAGTCAACAGAAAAAATAAAGTAGTTGAAGGGTAATAAGAGGCCAGCTTTCCATTCAATAAGGTAGATGTGTCTATACAGGACGGAGGTATTACGTTTAGTACTGGCACTGCCTTCTTGCAATTACTTCCCTTTGAACTCAATCTCACTTTCTTTTTTTTTTTTTGAGACAGAGTCTTGCTTTGTTACCCAGGCTGGAGTGTAGTGGTGCAATCTCGGCTCCCAGGCCCAAGCAATTCTCCTGCCTCAGCCTCCCAAGTAGCTGGGATTACAGGTGCCTCCCACTGGGCCCAGCTAATTTTTTTTTTTTTTTAAGTAGAGACAGGGTTTCACCATGTTGGCCAGGCTAGTCTTGAACTCCCAAACTCGGGTGATCTGCCTGCCTTGGCCTCCCAAAGTGCTGGGATTACAGGTGTGGACCACCACACCAAGCCCTCATTTTCATTTTTATTCACATCAACTTCCGTTGAGTTCATCAACCCAGATCTATCAAATGAATTGTCTTAACCCTAAGAATTGCTAAACACACACACACACACACACACACACACACACACACTCATGTAAGAGATGACAGTGTCTATGCAGTTCAAAATTTATTTTTAATTACTTTCAACCTACACTGTCCAACAGATAGTTACTAACCACACATGGCTGTTGAACACTTGAAATGTAGCTAGTCAAGTTCAGACACACAATATACACCAGATTTCAAAGACTCAAGTACAAAATTAAAAAGCAAGATATCTTAATTTTTATATTGATATATTAAAATTTTTATATTGATATGTTAAAATAATAACCTTTTAATTTATTGGGTTAAGTACAAGATATTAAAATCAATTTCACTTGTTTCTTTTTACTTTTTTTTTTTTGAGACAGACTCTCGCTCTGTCACCCCAGGCTGGAGTGTAATGGCACAATCTCGGCTCACTGCAACCTCCACCTTCCGGGTTCAAGTGATTCTCCTGCCTCAACCTCCCAAGTAGCTGGGATTATAGGCACGTGCCATCACGCCCGGCTAATTTTTGTATTTTTGGTAGAGACGGGGTTTCACCATGTTGGTCAGGCTGGTCTCGAACTCCTGACCCCATGATCCGCCCACCTTGGCCTCCCAAAGTGCTGGGAGACACCGTGCCTGGCCCTTTTTACTTTTAATGCAGCCACTACTAGAAAATTTAATTCTTTACTTTCTAATTAATTCAGAAATCCTACTGCATTTCTGATTAATTCAGTTGCTCACACTCCACAAAAAAATTATTCAAATTTTCACCACTTTTTCTCAAACCTTGGAACCCTTTTCTTCTTCCCCATCACAGCCTGTGACCTACCCTCAGAGACAATAGAAGGGTAGCTATAAAGGCACCTTCAGGTTATTTACAATGTTCTATCTTCTCTGAAATAAAAACTTGTGGATAACACTGCTTTAGCCAGTTAAGAAAAGCCAAAGTGATCCACAGCTTAATGAGCATTGATGGTTTTACAGGAATATGGTGCTACAAAGAAAGCTAGACAGAAAATTGAGACATGGCTCTAGTTCAACGAAATTGCTGTTTCTTAGAAAAATATTAACAATGTACCAATCAAGTACAAAATAATTCAATGTAAAGTATCTAGGTTTTGTCTTTATAATATAATCAGAGTCTCTAGAAAAAACAGTACTAGGTAATTTCTCTAAAATTAACATGTTGCACTAAGTCACCTGCTTTATTTCAAACTATTTCAGTATCAAGTAAGATAATGGATTTTACTGGTTTGAAAGGTATAAGGAGTTACACAAAGGTAAAATTACGTTGTTGTAGGATAATAATGTAATTTTGCTAATACTTTTTCTTCTTTCTGTCTATTAATGGTGCTTTGTACCTAAGGTACTCTCATTAGCCATCTTTGTCCTCCATACCAATCAAAGTATAGCTACCATTATGATTGGGACCTTTCTGATACCTTCCAAAGCTTTTATTGATCCTTTCTTCCCAACTTCCACTATGAATCCAGTTCTAACTATCTGCAAGACATCTTCATTTCGATGTTACACTAACATTTCAAAGATAGGTAAAAAACTGAACTTGAATTCTTATTCTGTAATACTTAAACCAAGTGGTCATATTTTGATTTTGTGAAATAAACACTTGGTTAAAGTACTACAGAACAAGAATTCAAGTTCAGCTTTTTACCTTGTGTTTGATTAACTAAATCATAATACTTAAGCAGAAAAGATATAACTATAAACTACATTTGTTTCTTTTTTCTGTAATTCTCTTTACTCCTTTGAAAACGCATGAAACATGAAAACCTAAACAAGTATATTTTGAAACATTTGCATTCTAATCTCTAAATATTCAAGAAGAATATTTTTTGACCAGGTAGAGCAGCTTATGCCTGTAATCCCAGCACTTTGGAAGGCTGAGGCAGAAGAATCACTCGGGCCCAGAAGGTCAACGCTGTAGTGAGCTGTGTCTGAACCACCGCACCCCAACCAGGGCAACAGAGTGAGATCCTGTCTCAAAAATAAAAAAAAAAATTTCTTAATTACAACCTTATAACTCTGGGATTATATTTACAGACAGAGAAACTGAGGTGCTGTCTTAGCAAAATACAATGTTTACCATTTGCATTTACAGCTCTGAAGCCTTGGACAAGCACTAAGTATGCTTAATGTCATTTAACAAACATTAATTGAATTTCACTTTATTTGGTCTCGCCATTAGTAAACTAAAATTGCCTGTCACAGTGCTACCATAAGAATTAATTCATATTTGTAAGTGCTCTAAAAAGAGTATTTATTCTTTGATACTCTGCTACATGCCTCATCTTGGCAAGGTCCCAATCTTCCTAAGCATCCCTTCTCCTTCTCAAGATTGGGACAAAGGCTTCATGAGTCTGACTGTGAGTCCCAAAACACCTATCACCTTTGCTTTTTTTTTTTTTTTTTGAGACAGAGTCTTGCCCTGTTGCCCAGGCTAGAGTGCAATGGTGCAATCTCGGCTCACTGGATCCTCCGCCTCCTGGGTTCAAGCAATTCTCTGCCTCAGCCTCCCAGTAGCTTGGATTACAAGCGCCCGCCACCACGCCCGGCTAATTGTTTGTATTTTTAGTAGAGATGGGGTTTCACCATCTTGGCCAGGCTGGTCTTGAACTCCTGACCTCATGATCCGCCCGCCTCGGCCTCCTAAAGCGCTGGGATTACAGGAGTGATCCACCGCGCCTGGCCACCTTTGCCTTCTTTTTAAGCCAAGAGCCCTCCTGCTGAGTCTCCTAATCTTCAAGTGGGATACAGACTTGTTATGATCTCTGCTATCTATTTATCAATCAATCAATCATCTATCTACCTACCTACCTACCTACTTATCAATCAGAGACAAGGTCTCACTCTGTCACCCAGGCTGGACATGATCATAGCTCACTGCAGCCTCAAACCCCTTTGCTCAAGTGATGCTCCCACCTCAACTTCCCACGTGGCTAGGACTACAGGCACATGCCACCACGCCCAGACAATATTTTAATTTTTTGGAAAAGTAGGGTCTCACTATGTTGCTTAGGCTGGTCTCAAACTCCTGTGCTCAAGCAATCCTCCTGCATCACCCTCCCAAAGTGCTGGGATTACAGGGGTTAGCCATCACGTGCACCCTCTGCTACATATATAAAGAACAATTCTGGAGAAAAGAGTATACTAAACAGCAAAAACTACAAAGTAGGTTTTAAGCCAAAGGAGTATTAGTTGGTTTAACCTGACGACCTTAAATAAAACCAGTGTTGCTTTAAAACTGTCAAGTATTATCATGTTGCTATATACTACTCACTGTTCCTGTTGTTAACATCTAGCCAGAGAGCCTGAAAGCCCTTGGGATCTTTCCAAAGGATGAATTATCAGTGCCATCTGACAGAGACTCTACCTAAGAGTGTTACATATAAGAACTGAAAAATTAATACTAAAATCTCCACGTATGTCACGGCATCAATTATGTTCATTTAAGGGCAGAGGTAACTGGGTTGCTAAAGGGAAAGAATATGTTAGAAACCAATGGTTCATGACTCAGTTCGATAATCACAAACATTTATTACGAACTTATTATGTGCCAGCATTAAATTGTGCAAGATCCACTGAAAGCCAGCCAAGTAATTAACAAAAAGCAGATCAGCTTGATAAACAGAAGAGATTTAAAACACAAATATTCTCCATGATTCTCACTCAAAAAGACTCTAGAAACCATAAAATGTATAAGTCACTATAATAACTCAGAAGGCAGTGTGACAAGAAAAAATTGAGGATTAAGTGTGCAGATTAATGGATGTATTCGAACTGGAAATAATCATTTTTAGATATCCTCATTATCAAACTATATGAGTTACCATTATACCAAGCAGTTTGAGAAAAACAGATGATGCTTATTGGAGCATCACTGAGGTGCAAAGACAGAGAATAAGGCTGGGAATCAAAAACTTCAGCTGGTCAGGCACACTGGCGCACACCTGTAATCTCATCACTTTGGGAGGCCAAGGCAGCCTTTACCAAACTGTAAAGGAGGTGAGATGTGCTTCAAATTTTTAAAATGCACGTATGTAAGAGAGTAACAAACTTGGTAATAACTTAATTACTAAGAAGGAACTGGAAAAAAGTCCTGTTTAAATAGACAATAATCCCTACTCTAGAATGCTTCAAGAATTTAGAGAATGAAAACCCTAAAGCAAAGCCACTTTACACTAATCACTCCTCTTCACACAAGCATCACAAAACAGACTGATTTAATCACTCTTTCATTTAAAAAAAAAAAAAAATCCTTACTATCTGCCAGCTGTTAACAATACAGTGAACAAGAAAGACATGGTCTAAGTCCTTGTGGAGTTTACAATTTAAGGGATAAGGCACAGACACAGGCTTACCAATCAAGGTATATAAACTGTCCCCATCCAAATGGAGAAGGATGCTGCCTGTGGATCTTATGGGAATAGATGAAACAACAGGTTTGGGCTGTAAAATAAACTACAACTATTTAAAAAAACACAACCACATATATTTTACTTTAAGAGAAAACAGCACAGAATCTTTCCCTATAGAAGGGAAAATTATAATAAACTTTAAAACAGCATCAGAGAACACAAAGGCTTCACTAGTTCTGGTCACAATCTAGACACCCTAGACTTTAATATGGACAGGCAGACTATGAACTGCGAATTTAGATAAGTAATTTCACTAACTCAAAAACTGAAGGACTCAAAGTAGAAACTTACAGGGTGTCATAAGGGTTGCTCCATTCTACAAGACAGAAAGGGATTTTTAATCTTATAGCTAAAAGACATACAAATGTCAAGAAGTGATATTCACTAACACATGCCAATTTATTCAGTCCCTTAGTCAGTCAAAACTAAGACATTATAAAGGATATATTAGGAGAAATTTGCCCTACCAACTATCAGTGAACATTACACTTAATGGTGAAAGACTGAATACTTTTCCTCTAAAATCAGAAACAAGGCAAATATGTCCACTGTTGCCACTTCTATTCAACATTGTACTGGAGGTTCTAGACAGCGCAATAGAAAAGAAATTAAAGGCACATACATTGGACAAGAAGAAGTAAAAATGGTAATTTGTAGATAACATGATCCTGTACAAAGAAAATCCTAAAGAAACTTCAAAAACCGAATAGAGTAATAAACAAGTTTATTAAAATTGCAGAATACAAGATCAACACAATAATCATCTGTAATCAAGCAATTCCACTCCTAGGTATATATCCAAAATAATTGAAAGCAGGAACTCAAACAGATAATTGCACACCAATTTTTTCGTTTGTTTGTTTTTGAGACAGGGTCTCACTCTGTCATCCCAGCTGGAGTGCAGTGGTGCAGTAATAGCTGACTGTCGCCTTGAACTCAGTCTCCTCGGTAACTAGGACTACAGTTGCACATCACCATGCACAGCTAACTTTTTTTTTTTTTGGAAGGGATGGATTCTTGCTAAGTTGCCCAGCCTGGTCTCAACCTCTGGCCTCAAGCAATACTCCCACATTGGCCTCCCAGAAGTTGGGATTACAGGTGTGGGCCACTGCGTCCAGCCTTGTACACCAATAATCATAACAGCATTATTCACAATAGCCAAAAGAACATGAAGACAACCCAAATGTCCATCAAGAGATGAATGGATAAACAACAGAATATTACTTGGCCTTAAAAAGAATGAAATTCTAATACATGCTACAATATGAAGGGACCTTGAAAACATTATACTAAGTAAAATAAGCCAGACACCAAAGGAAAAAGAGAAGGTACCCAGAATAGGCAAATTCATAGAGACAGAAAATAGAACAGAGGTTTCCAAGGGCTGAGGGAGCAGGGAAAAGAAGGTAACGTTTAATACATAGTTTTTGTTAGAGACAATAAAAAAGTTTTGGGTATAGATAGTGGTAACGGTCAAGTAATATTGTGAATGTACTTAATGCCAATGAACTGCACACTTTAAAATGGCTAAAATGGGCTGGGTGCAGCAGCTCATGCTTGTAATCCCAGCACTTTGGGAGGCCAGGACAGGAGGGTTGCTTGAGTCTAGGAGTTTAAGACCAGCCTGGACCACATGGCAAGATCCTGTCTCTACAAAAAATACGAAAATTAGCCAGGCACAGTGGTGCCTGCCTGTAGTCCCAGCTATTCGGGAGGCTGAGGTAGGAAGATCACCTGAGCCCAGGAGGTTGAGGCTGCAGTGAGCCAAGATCGTGCCACTGGACTCCAGCCTGGGTGAGGAAGTGAGACCATGTAAACTTTACCACAATTAAAAAAAATTGTATTTCTACAATTGTTTATGCTAGCAATAAACAATCTGAAAGTAAAATCAAGAAAACAATTTCATTTACAATAGCCTATACAGTATAAAGCACAAAATACAGCTAAAGAGCAACTAGAGAAGATTTAAATAAATGGAGAGAAGTTCCATGTTCATGTATGAGAAGCTTCAGTATCATTAAGATGGGAATTCTCCCAAATTGACCTATAGATTCAATGAAATCCCTATCAAAATCCCAGCAAGCTTTTTCTGTAGACAGTGACAAGCTTATCCTAAAATCTATATGGAAATTCAAAGGACTTAGGATACCCAAAATAATTGTAAAACAACAAAAAAATAGTACCCAGGATTTATACCACCCAGTTCCAATAGTCAGCCCTTATATCCATGGGTTCTGCATCTACAGGTTCAACCAACCTCAGATCAAAAATATTCAAAAAGAAAGAAGAAAAAGAAAAAATAGTAACAACAATAAAAAGTAATATAAATAAAAAATACAGTATAACAACTGTTTACATAGCATTTACATTATATTAGGTGTAAGTAATCTAGAAATGGTTTAAGTAGACAGGAAGATATGCACAGGTTATATGCAAATACTATGCCATTTTATATAAGGGACTCAAGCATCCCAGGATTTTTGTATCCATGAGGGTCCTGGAACCAATTCCCCAAGGAAACCAAGGGATGACTGTACTTACAATAAAGCTATCAAGATCAGGGGAGTGTTGTATTGGCATCAAGACAGACAAGCTGATCAATGGAACAGAAGAAAGTCTAGAAACATACCTCCACAACTGTAGACAGCTGATTTTCAACAAAAGTATCAGAGCAATTCAACGAGGAAAGGACAGTCCTTTCAACTAACGGTGCTGGGATAACTGGATATCCATATGAAGGGAAAAATGGGGACTTTATTTCACCCCAAGCCCAAAAATCTAAATGCAAAACCTAGACTATAAAACCATTAGAAGAAAACAAAGGAGAAAAAATGTGTGACCTTGAGTTACACAAAGATTTCTAAGTTATTCCACCAAAAGTAGAATCTAAGGCTAGGTGCAGTGGCTCATGCTTGTAGTCCCATCACTTTGGGAGGCAGAAGCTGGCAGACTGATTGAACCCAGGAATTCAAAACCAGCCTGGGCAACATGGCAAAACCCCTTCTCTACAAAAAATAGAAAAATTAGCCGGGCATGGTGGCACACACCTGTACTCCCAGCTACTCAGGAGACTAAGTGAGGAGAATCATCTGAGCCCAGGGAAGTCAAGGCTACAGTGAGCCATGATCATGCTACTGCACTCCAAACTGGGCGACAGAGTGAGACCTTGTCTTTGGGGGGGAAAAAAAAGTACAATCTATTTAAAAAGTAGTAAATTGGACTTTTTCAAAATTAAAAAGATTAGCTCTTTAAAATACATCATTAGGAAAATAAAAAGACATGCCACAGACTAGGAGAAAGTATTTGCAAAGCACATATCTGAAAAATCTTTTGTATTCAGAACATGCTGTATAAAGAATTCTTACAACTCAGTAATAAAACAACCCAATTAAAAATGGGAAAATGATTTAAACAGTCATTTTTCCAAAAAAGACAAATAGCTAATAAGCACATGCTCAACAACATTAGTCATGAGGAAACACAAATTAAAACCATAATGACATAGCACTATACAAATGCTTCCATGGTTATCATCAAAAAGACTGACAATGCCAAGTGTTGGCAAGGATGTAGAGAAAATGAAACCTTCATGCATTGAATCTAACATCATACAATCACTTTGGAAAACAGTTTGCCAGTTACATTTATATGAAATAATTACACATAAATGTAACACACAACCCAGCAATTTCACTCCTAGATACCTACCCAAGAGAAATGAAAATATATGTCTGCCAAAAGATTTATCCATAATTGATCATAACTGCATTATTCAAAATAGCCAAAAGGTGGACATAATCTAAATGTCCATCAACTACTAAACTGATAAAATGTGGTATAGCCATATAATGAAATATTACTCAGCAATAAAAAGGAACTACTGAATGAACCTACTACATGAATGAACCTCAAAAACATTACATCAAGTGGAAAAGCCACACACAAAAGACCCTATATTGTATAATTCAATTTATATGAAATTTCCAGAAAAGGCAAATCTAAAGAGAAAGAAAGCAGGCTGGGCATGGTGGCTCACGCCTGTAGTCCAGCACTTTAGGAAGCTGAGGCAGGTGGGTCACTTGAGCCCAGGAGTTTGAGACTTGCCTGGGCAACATGATGAGATGCCATCTCTACAAAAAATACAAAAATTAGCCAGCCATGGTGGCACACACCTATAGCCCCAGTTGCTTGGGAGGTGAGATGAGAGGATCGACTGAGTGAGTGCAGGAGATCAAGACCACAGAGAGCCGAGTTCGCGGCACGGCACTCCAGCCAGAGTGACAGAGCGAGATCCTGTCTCAAAAAAAATAAAAATAAACAGAAAGAAAGCTGATCAGTGATTACCTGGGGCAGAGGGTGGGACCAGAGACTGATCAAAAATGGGCAAAAGGGACTTTTGGGGGAAATGAAAATGTTCTAAAACTGGATTGTGGAGGTGATTTTAAAATTCTACATACTTGGCAGGGAGCGGTGGCTCACGCCTGTAATCCCAGCACTTTGGGAGGCCAAGGCCAAGGCGGGTGGATCTCCTGAGGTCGGGAGTTCGAGACCAGCCTGACCAACATGGAGACACCCTGTCTCTACTAAAAACACAAAATTAGCTGGGCATGGTAGTGCATGCCTGTAATCCCAGCTACTCAGGAGGCTGAGGCAGGAGAATCGCTTGAACCTAGGAGGCAGAGGTTGCAGTTGGCCAAGATTGCGTCACTACACTCAGCCTGGGCAACAAGAGTGAAACTCCATCTCAAAAAAAAAAAAAAAAAAAATTCTACACACTTCACACCTATTAGGATGGCTATTATCAAAAAACAAAGTAAGTTGTTGATGTATAAAAATTAGAATCCTTGAAAACAAAATAAGTTGTTGATATATAAAAATTAGAATCCTTGTACACTGATGGTAGAAATGTAAAATGGTGCAGTTGCTATGGAAAACGATGTGACAGTTTCGCAAAACATCAGAAATAAAATGACCATATAGCCCAGTAATTCCATTTTTGGGTATACAACCAACAGAACTCCATTGCTGGGTATACGACCAACAGAACAATACTGAAGTATTGACGTCAACAGATATTTATATGCCAATGTTCATAGAAGCATTATTCACAACAGCCAAAAGGTAGAAACAACCCAACTGTTCATCAACAAATGAATAAACAAAATGTAGTATATATGTAAAATGGAATATTATTCACCCTTAAAAATGAATGAAATTCTGGCATGTGATACAACGTGGATGAACCTTGAAGATATTATGCTAAGTGAAATAAGCCAGACATAGGGAAAAATCCTGTATGAGTCTACTTATATAAGGTACCTAGAGAAGTCGAATTCATAAAAGACAAAGTAGAATGGTGATTTCCAGGGGCTGGCGGAGGAAGGAACGGAGAATTACTGTTTAATGGGTATAGAGTTTTGGTTTGGGAAGACGAAAAAACTTCAGGAGATGAATAGTAGTGATGGTTGCACAACAGTGTGAATGTACTTAATGCCACTGAACTATGCACTTAAAAATGTATAAAATCGGCCGGGCGCGGTGGCTCAAGCCTGTAATCCCAGCACTTTGGGAGGCCGAGACGGGCGGATCACGAGGTCCTGGAGATGGCAGTGCTGG
>NW_012114955.1:1586389-1587576 GCF_000951035.1 Colobus angolensis palliatus | reverse complement strand
GATTACAGGCACCTGCCCCACCACGCCTGACTAACTTCTGTATTTGTAGTAGGAACAGGGTTTCACTGTGTTGGTCAAGCTAGTTTCAAACTCCTTTAGCCAGGCATGGTGGTACACGTCTATAATCCCAGCTACTCAGGAGGCTGAGGTAAGAGAATCACTTGAGCCCAGGAGGCAGAGACTGCAGTGAGCCAAGATTGCGCCACTGCACTCCAGCCTGGACAACACAGCAAGACTCCGTCTAAAATAATAATAATAATAATATTCTACAAATATATATCACTGAATTTAATTTATAATGGGTGGATTTTATACTATGTAAATTTTACCTCTTGCTGTTTAAAATAAGGAATACATTAGGAAGAACCTGCCCAACAAAAATATCAAGAGTTGTTATAAAGTTCTAACAATTTAAAAAGTATGCAATTGGTAAAGACATCAACAAAGACACCAGTGAAACAAAAGGGAGAATCCAGAAACAGGAAGGATCTGATATCAGAAAGCAGCATTACATATCGCCCTAGACTGAATGTCTGTGTTCCCCCAAAAGATTGATATGTTGAAATGTAATCCCCAGTGTGATGGTATTTGGTGGTGATGCCTTTGGGAGATGATTAGGTCATGACGGTGGAGCCCTCATAAATGAGATTAGTACCCTCATAAAAGAGGGTCCCAGAGAATTCCCTTTCCTCTTCCCCCAAGTGAGGACACAGCAAAAAGACTGTCATCTATGAACCAGGAAGCTAGGCCTCACCAGACATTGAATCTGGTGCTTGATCTCAGACTCCCAGCCTCCAGAACCAGGAGAAAGTAAGTTTTGTTGTTTATGAGCCTCCCTATCTATGGTATTTTTGTTACAGCAACCTGAGTGGACAATGACACATATCAACAGAGAAAAGATATACTCAGTCGACAAATAGGGCTGGGACAATTGGTTATCCATATGGAAAAATAAAATAAGGCCAGGTGCAGTGGCTCATGCCTGTAATTTCAGCATTTTGAGAGACCAAGGTTGAAGGATTGCTTGAGTCCAAGAGTTCAAGACCAGCCTGGGCCGGGCGCAGTGGCTCAAGCCTGTAATCCCAGCACTTTGGGTGGCTGAGACGGGCGGATCACGAGGTCAGGAGATCGAGACCATCCTGGCTAACACGGTGAAACCCCGTCTCTACTAAAAATACAAAAAACTA
>NW_012114955.1:1576669-1581557 GCF_000951035.1 Colobus angolensis palliatus | reverse complement strand
AAAGAAAACACCACTGGGATCTCAACAGAAAAATGGGAAAGGAAATGAAAAAAGGAAATCCAATTGAACTACAAACATACTAGAAGAAACTCAACCTCACTAATATCCAAGGAAATGCAAATTAAAACAACAGAAACACTATCTGACATAAGTTTAATGTCTGACAATACCACATATTAGTAAGGATTTGAAAACAGGAATTAATAAAGCCACTTCGGAAAGCAATATGGAAATATCTCATCAAGTTGAAAGTTAACATACCATAGGCAATTTTTTTTTTTTTTTTTTTTTATACAGAGTCTCGCACTGTCACCCAGGCTGGAGTGCAATGGCACGATCTCAGCTCACTGCAATCTCCGCCTCCTGGGTTCACATGATTCTCCTGCCTCAGCCTCCCAAGTAGCTGGGATTACAGGCGTAGGCCACCACACCCAGCTAATTTTTTGCATTTTTAGTAGAGATGGGGTTTCACTATGTTGGCCAGAGTGGTCTGAAACTTCTGACCTCGTGATCCGTGCCCCTTGGCCTCCAAAAGTGCTGGGATTACAGGCGTGAGCCACTGTACTCGGCCACCATAAGCAATTTTGCTTCTAGAGATACATCCTGGAGAAACTCTCACACATGTGCATAAGGAAACATGAGTAAGGTTGTTCATTTCAGTTAAAAAAAAAAAAACCTGGGCTTGGTGGCTCCTGCCTGGAATCCCAACACTTTGGGAAGCCAAAGCAGGAGGGATTGCTTGAGTCCAGGAGGAGTTTGAGACCAGCATGGGCAACACAGTGAGATGAATGTGTAGACTGTAGTATATTCATACATGTGAAATACCACAAAGTAGTTAAGATAAATCAATTAGAAAATCTACATGCATCAAACTGGCTAAAACTCTAAAGTTAAGTAAAAAAGGGGGCTGCAGAATACATAAGTATCATTTATGTAAAGTTTATAAACAAAACAATGCTATATATTATCTACTGACATACAATTGATATTGACAAAGAATATATAGCAAAAGTACTAAAACATGAAGGGGAGTTATAAACACAGTTATTTTTGTGGGCCTCACGGGAAGGGGAGAAGGGATAAAGGAGAATGAATCAAGAAAGAATACACAGGGTTCTTTTTTTTTGTCTCCCTTTTTTAAAAAAAAAAGAGATAGGGTCTCACTATGTTGCCCAAGCTGGTCTTGAACTGGTCTTGAACTTCTGGCCTCAACTGATTCTCCCACCTTGGCCTCTCAAAGGGATTACAGGCATGGGCCACTGTGCCCAGCTGGGTCTTCAATTTTATCCAATGTTTTATATCTTTAAAAAATAAAGAAATTTTGCAAAACGAAAACATTTGCTAAACTGGATAATAAGTACACTTTTCTCAGTACTCTTCCATCTGTTTGAAATGAAACCTTTTTTGTTTTTTTGAGATGGAGTCTCACTCTGTCACCCAGGCTGGAAGTACAGTGGCCAATCTCAGCTCACTGCAACCTCTGCCTCCTAAGTTCAAGTGATTCTCCTGCTTCAGCCTCCCGAGTAGCTGAGACTACAGGTGCCCACCACCACACCTGGCTAATTTTTATATTTTTTAGTAGAGATAAGGTTTCACCACGTTGGCCCGGCTGGTCTCGAACTCCAGACCTCAGGTGATCCGCCCACCTCAGCCTCCTAAAGTGCTGGGATGACAGGCGTGAGCCACCGTGCCTAGCCTGTTTGAAATTAAACTTTTTAAACAGGTTTAGTCAAAGGAATACATATACATGTACCAAGCAACAAGAGAAAATAGTTCTTTTTGGAACTTAATGTTTATAAAACTATTGTGATGTCTCTGGTGTCTGGCTCCCTTGGTGTGATAAAAACTTTCAAGTATTTACACACACAAACATGCTGTATGTGTCAAGTCTCCTTTTTCCCAACAAGATACTTCTCAGAAGATGCTGCCCGAGTCACTAAGAAATCTGGCTACGTAGTTTCAGTGATATCTCTCAACCAAAATAATCCAATGTGCCATCCCCTGCCCATATCAATGTAGCTTAAAAATCATTTAATTTACAACTAAATAATTCCTGAATCATTCGTTAAGTTCCATCAAGCTCTCTATGCTAACCTATACCATGGATGACCCACAGGTTAAAAAAAATGAAAATTACATCTCTTTCTATTTCTAACATAATCTTCCCCCTACATTCCTCAGTCCCATGCGCCCACAGAGGACTCAGCATGAGTTCCTCCACATGGACGCAGTGTTTCTGGATCTTCCAATCCTGGGCAGACTTATATCACTCAGGGAGTGTGTTAATTAGTGCCAAAGGAGACTGAGCATAAAACTCTGCTTAACCAGCAATCTAGGATGCAAGCTCCTGAGAGAAAAAAAGAGAATGACTTTCCACCCAAGCATGCTGAGTACATCAAACTGAAAACAATGCCCAGGAACAAGCAGTTCCAGAAACAGGAATCCAAATCAAACTGGCTTTGTAGCATTCACTGTTCTGCAGACCCAATGGCAGCCCGTCTGTTTTTGCCTCATTTTCTGGCTCAGTTAAAAGTACCTTTGAAAGAACACTTGCTCCTTCTCCTCAAAATGACTGTGGAGAAAACTATTCAAGCTCCCTGAAAACCTTAGTTTTAAGCATTACCTGTTGGATGTTAGTGTGTGTGTATGTATGTATTTCCCTCTGTGGGAGCCCGCGTTTTTGTGTGTGGGTGGGTCTCAGGGTGTGTGTGGTCTGTGTGGTGCGTCTCTGTGGGAACATGGAGAAGAATCTCTGTGGAGTTGGCCGTCGGGTTCTATGGGTGTGGGGTCTCTGTGTGTGGGAAGGGACTGGGTAGAAGCTTGGGCATGGTGGGGCAGGGGTTCTGTTATGTGTACATGGGGGAAGTGTCTCTGTGTGTAGGGAGTCTGTGTGTGTCTCTCTCTCTGGGTCTCGGTGTGTCTGTCTCTATATATCTGTGCCTGTTTATTTTTCTATATCTTTGTGTCTACTGAATATTTGGTTATGAATTTTTACAACAGATTTTATTGTAAGTTTTCACCTTTCCATAAAACCCTAAAATTATTTTCTTGCTTCTCTACTCTGAGGTTTCATAAAAGAGAAACATGAAGCTGGGCACAGTGGCTTGTGCCTGTAATCCCAGGCTACTCGGGAGGCTGAAGCGGGACAACTGCTTGAGCCCAGGAGTTTGAGGCTGCAGTGAACTATGATCACACCATTGCACTCCAGCCCCACTGCACTCCAGCCTGGGTATCAAAGCAAGACCCCCACCCATATCTAAAAAAAAAAAAAAAAAAAAAAAAAAAAATAAAAAAAAAAAAAAAAAAAAAAAAAAAATTAATAAAAATGAGAAACATGAAATGAGACTAATTGCTAAGCCAACATCTACTCAACAACCAATACAAAATTGAGGTTCTGACAGGTATACACTAGTACCGAGCCAGAGTTACCTGACATCGTTCATATCTCACAAGCTCCCAGGTGATAACCAATGCTTCTGGTTTGAGTAGCAAGGATCTAAATGATTCCAAACTTAATAAACTGTCTCTAATTATAATTAGACCTCCCATATAGATTTTCCAGAGTATCCTCTAATTTATCAGATTAGCTGTTTATCAGATTAGCTTGAGTGTTATACATGACTGTAAATTAGGAGTTATCACTTTGTTTTAAATATGAGTCTCCCATGATCTTGGTTAGTTTGAGCCAGTCCTAACAGGTAAATGACCTCTGATTGTACAAAAATGTGAATTTCTAGACTTGTAAAGCTGGAACAAGGAAACCTCACAAAGATGCTTTTTTTTTGAGACGGAGTTTTGCCCTGTTGCCCAGGCTGGAGTGCAATGGTGCGATCTCAGCTCACTGCCACCTCCACCCACCGGGTTCAAGTGGTTCTCCTGCCTTAGCCTCCCAAGCAGCTGGGATTACAGGCACCTGCCCCACCACGCCTGACTAACTTCTGTATTTGTAGTAGGAACAGGGTTTCACTGTGTTGGTCAAGCTAGTTTCAAACTCCTGAGCTCAAGTGATCGCCTGCTTCAGCCTCCCAAAGTGCTGGGATTACAAGCGTGAGCCACCACACCCAGCCACAAAGTTCTGATACATGGTGAAACCGCTTGGGTTTCAATTTCAGTGCTGACCTCTTCAAACTACAATTCCTGTTTCCAATACTGCTTATATCAAACTACACCGTATTTAGTTATTTCTGTATCTACATTCCCTACCCTCTCCTGGAGGGCAAGAATGGTATCTTGCTAACTTATAACTCTAGCACTTAGCAGTGTTTGACACCCAACAATTAAATGGTGTTTTCACAAAAGAAGCTCACAATGTATTAGTGAGATCATTAGGCAAATATCCAGAAGCAGTCAAGTTACTTCTCTAATACAGTCCAGCATCGGTCACAAAAAAAATAGCATTAGGCCAATCATCTTTTCTCCCTTACAGAAATGAAAGACATGAATTAATGTAGTACAATTCCTATTCCATTTCTACCTCCCTGAGCTCAATGACCCAAGACTAGACTCAGTCAAGCTGTTATCCAATAAAGTTTTGTTGAAGAAGAATCTTTATTTGCCTTCTAGGAAAAGAATTTCCTCTTTAAGCTAACGCAGTTTATGTCAACTCTGAAAGATAGATGACCACACCTACCCAACCAGGGCAAAAATTTTTCATCCTACAGCCTCATCACACATACTCAATTCCTGACAAGGCCTTAAAAAAATAATAATTGGCCAGGTGCAGTGTCTCACATCTGTAATCCCAGCACTTTGGAAGGCGGAGGCAGGTGGATCACGAGGTCAGGAGATCGAGACCAGCCTGGTTAAGATGGTGAAACCGGCCGGGCGCGGTGGCTCAAGCCTGTAATCCCAGCACTTTGGGAGGCTGAGACGGGCGGATCACGAGGTC
>NW_012114955.1:1572459-1575339 GCF_000951035.1 Colobus angolensis palliatus | reverse complement strand
CATTCTCCTGCCTCAGCGTCCTGAGTAGCTGGGACTACAGGCGCCCGCCACCGCGCCCGGCTAATTTTTTTTTTTTTTTTAGTAGAGACGGGGTTTCACCGTGGTCTCCATCTCCTGACCTTGTGATCCTCCCGTCTCGGCCTCCCAAAGTGCTGGGATTACAGGCGTGAGCCACCGCGCCCGGCGGAAAGGCAATTCTAAGACACAAAATGTTTAAGCCAAAAAGGAAAAAGAATGGTAAATCCAAGTTTACACAAACTTTGAAAATCATAAACGATGTTACAAGAAACAAGAAATGGAGTAGAAAAAAATACTTGCAACATATACACAAAGAATTAATGCCCAGAATATATAAAGAATTCCTAAAACAAACATGAAAAAAAATGCAATATGAAGGTAGAGATTTTTATCTGTTTTGCTCACTGCTGTATCCCCAGCACTTGGCACACGGTAGTCAATCAATAAATAATTTGTTAATGAATATGAACAGGGAATTACAAGAAAAAGAACATAAATTGCCAATATATGCATGAAAATACTCTCAGCATCATTCTGTCAGAAGAATGCAGATATTATAAAAAGACCAGTAAAAGACTTTCCCCCAAAGATGTAAAAAAAAAAAAAAATTTACCAGTATTGGTAAATGTATGGTGAAAGATTGTTTCATGTATAGTTAGCTGATATGTAAAATGGTACTACGTTTTTAAAGACAACATGGCATTTTGCATTTAGTTTAAAATATGGCCAAGCACTGTGGCTCATGCCTCTTGTGGAGGCTGAGGCGGGCAGACTGCTTGAGCCTAGGAGTTTGAGACCCACATGGGCAACATGGTAAAACCCCATCTCTACAAAAAACACAAAATTTAGCCAGCCCAGGTACAATGGCTCACACCTGTAATCTCAGCACTTTGGGAGGCCAAGGCAGGCAGATCACTTGAGGTCAGGAGTTCAAGACCATCCTGGGCAACACCGTGAAACCTCGTTTCTATGAAAAATACAAAAATTAGCACACGCCTGTAATCCCAGCTACTCGGGAGGCTGAGGCAAGAGAATCGCTTGAACCTGAAAGACGGAGGTTGCAGTGAGCTGAGAGCACACCACTGCACTCCAGCCTGGGCAACAGAGCAAGACTGTCTCAAAAAAAATAAAAATTTAGCCAAGCACAGTGGCTCACGCCTGTAATCCCAGCAC
Organism: Colobus angolensis palliatus; assembly: GCF_000951035.1. NCBI lineage: Eukaryota > Metazoa > Chordata > Mammalia > Primates > Cercopithecidae > Colobus > Colobus angolensis. The sequence continues at coordinate 1,574,148 of NW_012114955.1, read as the reverse complement.
TTTGGGAGGTCGAAGCGGGTGGATCACGAGGTCAGGAGTTCAAGACCAGCCTGACCAACATGATGAAACCCCGTCTCTACTAAAAATACAAAAATGAGCCAGGCATGGTGGTGCGCGCCTGTAATCCCAGCTACTTGGGAGGCTGAGGCAGGAGAATCGCTTGAAGCTGGGAGACAGAGGTTGCAGTTAGCCAAGATCAGGCCTCTGTACTCCAGCCTGGGCGACAGAACAAGACCCTGTCTCAAAAAAATAAATAAATAAATAATAAAATTTTAAATTAAAAAAAAAATTAGCTGGGTGTGGTGGCATGTGCCTGTAGTCCCAGCTAACTCAGGAGGCTGAGATGGGAGTATTGCTTGAGCCCAGGAAGTAGAGGTTGCAGTGGGCTGAGATAGTGCCACTGCACTCCAGCTCAGGTGACAGAGTCTCAAAAAACAAACAAAAAAAGGTTATCTTTGATCCCAAAATTAAAATTTTAGATATCTATCCTAGAGAAACACTTCTACATGTACACACACAAAAATACATACGGATAGTTACTGCAGCACCATGTATAAAGAAAGAAAAAACAAGTTAAGGTAAATGTGCATCAATGGAAGAATGGTTTAAGAAGTAACAATATAGACTTAGGAAATTAATTGAATAGTTAAAAAATATGAGATAGATCTATAGGTATTGGTACAGAAAGAGCTCTAAGACATGCTATTGAGTAAAAAAGGAACCTGCAAAACAATGTATACACAGTATACTTTTATTTATGTACAAATTATTATAAAACTCACTTTGGAAGGCTGAGGTGAGCAGATCACTTGAGCCCAGGAGTTCATGACCCACCTGGGCAATATAGCAAAACCCCATCTCTACAAAAAATACAAAAATCAGTTGGGCATGGTGGCGTGTGCCTGCAGTCCCAGTTCCTCCAGAGGGTAAGGTGGGAGGACTGCTTGAGCCTGGGAAGTTGAGGCTGCAGTGAGCCATGATGGTACCATTGCACTCCAGCTTGGGTGACAGAGTGACACCCCATCTCAAAAGGAAGAAGAAGCATGAGAAGGAGGCTGGATGAGGTGGCACATGTCTGTAATCCTAGTCCTTTAGGGTCAGAGGTGGAAGGCTCTCTTGAGCCCAGGAGTTCAACTTTACAGTGATCATACTATTGTACTCCAGCCTGAGCAACACAGTGAGACCTGTCTCAAAAAAAAAAAAAAAAAACAGAAAAAGAAGAAGAATGAGAAGGAGCAGCTAGAGAAATAAGATGGAAGCTAGTAAAGAGCAGTGTCACAGAAGCCAAGGGAAAAGAGTGTTTCATAAAGAGTCAATATCAAATGCTGCTAAGAGGTCCAAGAAGATGAGGACTGAAAAAAAAGACCCCCATGTTTCCCAATCTAATGGACATTAACAACTTCAGCAAGAGGGTTCTGTTTTGGTTAAACAGATTATTATAGCAGGAGTGGGTTAAGGAGTTCATGAGAGGAAAAAAGCATATATAGCGTGTACAGAAAACTCCTTTAAGAAGCAGGTCTGTGAAAGAGAATAGAAAAACATGAAAACAATAGAAAATATGCAGGTCAAAGGACAGGGTTTTCAAAATGGGAGACAGTAGGGCAAGTGTGAATTCTGAAGGAAAAGACCTAGTAGAAAGATGAAATAAACCAAAGGAAGAAATTCTTTTTTTTTTTTTTTTTTTTGAGA
>NW_012114955.1:1569327-1572302 GCF_000951035.1 Colobus angolensis palliatus | reverse complement strand
TCGATCTCCTGACCTCGTGATCCGCCCGTCTCGGCCTCCCAAAGTGCTGGGATTACAGGCTTGAGCCACCGCGCCCGGCAAGAAATTCTTTAAGACAGGAGAGGCCAGGCACAGTGGCTCACACCTGTAATCCCAACACTTTGGGAGGGTAAGGCAGAAGGATGGCTTGAAGCCAAGAATTCCAGACCAGCCTGAGCAACAAAGTGAGACACCATCTCTACAAAAAGTTTTTAAAATGTGGCTGGGTGCAGCGGCTCACGCTTATAATCCCAGTACTTTCAAAGGCCAATGAGGAAGTATCACTTGAGGCTGGGAGTTCAAGACCAGCCTAGGCAACATAGCAAGAGACCTCATCTTGGCCAGGTGCGGGCTCATGCCTGTAATCCCAGCACTTTGGGAGGCCAAGGTGGGCGGATCACAAGGTCAGGAGTTTCAGACCAGCCTGGCCAACATGGTGAAACCCCATCTCTACTAAAAATATAAAAATTAGCCAGGCACAGTGGCAGACGCCTGTAATCCCAGCTACTCGAGAGGTCAAGGCAGCAGAATTGCTTGACCCCAGGAGGCGGAGGTTGCAGTGAGCCGAGACAGTGCCATTGCAGTCCAGCCTGGGTGACAGAGTAAGACTCTGCCTTGGGGAAAAAAAAAAAAGAGAGAGACCCACAACTCTACAAGAAAGTTTTTAAAAAATTAGCCAGGTATGGTGGCATGTACCTGTAGTCCCAGCTACTCAGGAGGCTGAGAAGGGAGGACCTATTGAGCTCAGGAGGTTGAGGCTGCAATGAGCTATGACCACACCACTGCACTCCTGCCTGGGTTACAGAGTGAGACTTCATCTCTTGAAGAAAAAAGAAAGAAAACAAAGAGAGAGAGAGAGAGAAGAAAGAAAAAAAGAAAAAGAACAGAGGAGGAAGAGGGGGAGGGGGAAAAGAGAATGATTATAGCACCTGTGAAGGGATTGGTCTTGACAAAATGAAGGAGAAAAAGATGAGTGCCAGATGTAGGTAGGTTTGTAGACTTGGGAAGTACAAGGATGAAGGAATTCCCATTCAGCGGCTTCAGTTTTTATAATGAAGCATAAAGCCTGTGACTGGTTAAAAAAGAAGAAAATATGAGAGATTAGAAACAAGAGCCAGGCACGGTGGCTCACGCCTGTAATCTCAGCACTCGGGGAGGCTGAGGCGGGCGGATCACGAGGTCAGAAGATTGAGACGATCCTGGCAAACACGGTGAAACCCCGTCTCTACTAAAAATACAAAAATTAGCTGGGCGTGGTGGTGCCTGTAGTCCCAGCTACTCAGGAGGCTGAGGGGCAGGAGAATTGCTTGAACCTGGGAGCAGAGGTTGCAGTGAGCGGAGATCGCGCCTCTGCACTCCAGCCTGGGGACAGAGCAAGATTCCATCTCAAAAAAAAGAAAAAGAAATAGAGATAGTAGGCCAGGCGCTGTGGCTAATGCCTATAATCCCAGCACTTTGGAAGGGTGAGACAGGAGGATCACTTGAGCCCGGGAATTGGAGACCAGCAACATGGCAAGATATCGTCTCTACAAAAAAATAAAAAATTAGCCAGGCATGGTAGCACACCTGTAGTTCTGGCTACTCAGGAGGCTGAGACAGGAGGATTGCTTGAACCAGGGAATTTGAGGCTATAGTGAGCTATGACTGTACCACTGCACTCCAGCCTGAGTGAGAGAGGGAGACCCTGTCTCAGTAAAAAAGAAAAAAGAGAGAGAGACAATATGAAGAAATAATTTGCAGTGAGCTGGAAAGTGAACTAGAGAAATGTATAACATTGCTAGGTAATGCTGATTATGCATATGAAATAGATGATTATAAATTTTTAGTGATACCGATCTGTCTGATTTGCTGATTTTCTCTAGCAACTCTCAGCTCCATGAGTACCAGCAACTAAGAAGGTAGATGGTTAGGTTCAACCCGTACATCACTCCGAGTTCTACAAGCAACAGAAGTCAACTCTGGCTGAATTAAACAGAAAAAGAATTTACAGAAAGGATATGAGGTCACTTTTTCAGTGAAGAACTTCAGTGCTACACAGCTAAAGCACCACTCAAAATTACAGAACTAGGTTGGCAAAGATGTGATTACTAATGCCAAGCAGGAGATGCTGCAGCTTGGTTTGCACCATTACAGTTCTGGATACTAAGTGCTAACACTTGCCACTGTTGCTCTTGTAACTTGATCTTGCTGCTAGAGACTGACACTAAATGTGAATTTGCTGATAAAGGAGGGGGATATTGTAAAGAACATGGTGGAACAGTTTGAGGGACTGAATTAGCTGAGAGAATGAAGAGAGTGGTAAAGGAATTAGTATTAGGAAGATAAAGGATGGCAAATGGTGGGTAATGACTGAAACAAACAGGGATGTGAGGCATGGTGTTTAGGCCTCCCCTTGAAAGAGAGTAGATCGTGAGATCCAAAGTGGTCTTAGCAGCAGCTTAAGCAGACTTCAGTGGGAGTTTGGTCAGAGCAGCAGGGGTGCTGGCATGGAGGTAAAGCTGCCCAATGTTGCTATGGCCAGCATTTCATCGACAAAGCCTTGGGCAAATTAATTACTCTCTTTGAGCCTATATTATCTTATCTATAATATAAAGATAGTACTACGCATCTGAAAAAGTTGTCATGAGGACTAAATGCGAAGAGAGAGATTCCTGACACAGAGTAAGTATTCAGTAAATGGTAGCGATTACAAGTGCCATTGAAGCCAAAAGAAGAGTTTCCAAGAAAAGGCAGCCAATAGATAAAGTTTCACCTTGGAGCACTGTAGAAGGTAAGTATGTGTAGGGAAGACGAAGACAGTTTTAGCCTCAGGTTTGCAACATTCAGAAAGGCTAAAGCCCCATACTCAGAGAAACTCAATCAGCAGTTCAAATACCCTTCCTTTTATTTATTTAATTTTTTTTTTTTTTTTTTGAGACAGAGTCTTGCTCTGTCACCCAGGCTGGAGTGCAGTGGTG
>NW_012114955.1:1561928-1569277 GCF_000951035.1 Colobus angolensis palliatus | reverse complement strand
ACCTCTGCCTCCCGGGTTCAAGCAATTCTCCTGCCTCAGCCTCCCGAGTAGCTGGAACTACAGGCGTGTACCACTAAGCCGGGCTTTTTTTTTTTTTTTTTTTGTATTTTTTTAGTAGAGACGGGGTTTCACCATGTTAGCCAGGATGGTCTTGATCTTCTGACCTTGTGATCCGCCCACCTTGGCCTCCCAAAGTGCTAGGATTACAGGGATGAGCCACCGCGCCTGGGCCAAATACCCTTCCTTTATATAGGTTCTAAGCTAAGAACTAGGTGCCCCAAACCAATAGATTTCTACTGATAGACCCTTGAAAAAAAAGAAAAGAAAATCACCAGCTATTAGTGCAAGTGTCCAAGAGGGAAATAGCTAACTGAATTGTTGCACGATATAGCTGGGGAAAAGGGAGACTGACACCCACACAAATAATCATCTAATTTAATCAAAGTAATTTTAGACTTGGTAACTGTTATGGAAGAAACGTCAATTCACTGCTGCTTTCTGCTAGGCTCTCACCAAATTGCAGGCCATAGGTCATTCAGACTATAAAAAGCTCCCACAAATTCCACAGAAACCTGATCATGCTTACTAAACCTCTCGTCGGGTGAATGGAATTTTAGCTCCTCTAATTGTGTCTACCACCTGAACATGACAGCAGGGCAGTGGATCAGGGCAACTGCCAAGATTGTTCTCTTCCCATCTGCCTCAGTTGCACCTCTCTGAATTATTTAAACAAAAACCACCATGAAATAAACTGCATATTCTTTATAAACTTGACAAAGGGTCTGAATAAAGATTACAACAAACTTTTTCCTCATTGTGGGGGAAGGAATCATTTTCAAGGAAATTATACAATAAACTCACTCTCCCTTTTTAATGAACCATCCATTTCTTCAAGTAACTGAACGCTGAGAATGTAAGTAGTAGTAGTGGTAATAGTAATCGTCTTCCTCAAGACATCAAACACACAACTGCAACTTCAGCTCCTAAAGCAGCTCTTTTTTTTTTTTTTTTTTTTGAGACAGAGTCTCATTTTGTCGCCAGGCTGCAGTGCAGTGGCATGATCTCGGCTTACTGCAACCTCCACTTTCCGCATTCAAGCGATTCTCCTGCCTCAGGCTCCTGAGTAGCTGGGACTACAGGAGCGCACCACCATGCCCAGCTAATTTTTTGTATTTTTAGTAGAGACATTGGCCAGGATGGTCTTGATCTCTTGACCTCATGATCCGCCTGCCTCGGGCTGCTTTCTCAGAAAATTAATAAATTACTCACAAAAACATATGGTAAGACCTTTAACCACGCAATAAATAAAAAGAAACTGTAAGTACCAAAAAAAATCTACCCAAAATATACACATTAAGATTTAGGGCCAGGTGCAGTGGCTCACACCTGTTATCCCAGCACTTCGGGAGGCCAAGGCCGGCGGATCACGAGGTCAGAAGTTCGCGACCAGCCTGGACAATATGGTGAAACCTTGTCTCTACTAAAAATACAAAAATTAGCCAGGCGTGGTAGCGTGCGCCTGTAGTCCCAGCTACTTGGGAGACTCAGGCAGAATAATTACTTGAACCCGGGAGGCAGAATTTGCAGTGAGCCAAGACTGCACCACTGCACTCCAGCCTGGGTGACAAAGCAAGACTCCATCTCAAAAAAAAAAAAAAAAAAAAGAGATTTAGAAGGTTCGTCCTGAGTTTCAAACACAGTACTATTTGAATTGGAAAACAACAGTTTAGGGCTCTGTTAGCTCCATCACATTACTGTGTAACCTTGAGACAAATTCCTTAATCTCTTCAACCCTCAGTTTCTTTAATAAAACAAAGAGAACACTAGCTATCTTCAAGGCCTCTTAAAAGAATGACATAAAACAGCATATGTAAAGATCTAAGTATACACTAGGTATACAGTAGGAATATTCTTCCCTTTGTAATTTTCAAAAGCTCTCATCAAAGATTGACTCAGAGAGATGGTGAAGCTTAAAGAATAGGGAAAAAGTGTCAGCTGAACAGGAAGAAAGGGTATACTCTGCAGGTACTCCAGATTTATTTATAACTTTAAAAATATGGATAAATTTCTCAGATTATCAGTAAATTACTAGTGTAAAGCTGCATCATTGATCTTGAAATGCTTTTCTGTATAAGATGCTTTTATTCTCCTCTTCTAAATTTACAATTCTTTCAGGTTCTACATTTGTACAAAAATGTACAAGTTCCACATTTGTATCATCCTCTTCCTAAAGCTCTGACTCAGACCTGCCTTACTCTGGTCTTGGGATGACCTAAGCCTTAGCCAGACAGACACGCCTTAGAGTTCACTTAGTATTCTAAAAGACCTCTGGAAGAAAGCAAGAACTCAGCATATAAGAAGTTAGAATCAGTGTGGCATAAAGAAAAGGACATGGGCTTTGGAAACGGACAGCCCTGGGTTTCTAGATATATAACCTTGGGCCAGGCACTTAACCTCCCAGGATCTCATTTCCGCATCTGTAAAATGGAGATAATGCCACCCATATCTCATAGTATTGTTGTGAGGATTACAGAACCCCTACGACAACTCCTGGCACATAAAAGGCTAATGGCTCACGTCTGTAATCCCAGCACTTTGGGAAGCCAAGGCGGGCAGGTCACATGAGGTCGGGAGTTTGAAAGCAGCCTTACCAACATGGAGAAACTTCATCTCTACTGAAAACAGAAAATCAGCCAGGCATGGTGGTGCATGCCTGTAATCCTAGCTACTTGGGAGGCTGAGGCGGGAGAATCGCTTGAACCCGCGAGGCGGAGGTTGTGGTGAGCTGAGACCACGCCATTGCACTCCAGCCTGGGCACCAAGAGCGAAACTCTGTCTCAAAAAAAAAAAAAAAAAAGGCTAATTATTGGTAACTGTTATTATAGCCCAACTGTCAATTGCCTTACTGAACACTTTTCAAAACAGTACTTTTGTAACAGGCAAAAGGAGTCATACTGCTCCCACATTCCCAGATTCCCATGTCTTTATCCAAAACATTCCATTTTAGTACTCTATAATTAACCAAATCAAGAGTTTAAACAATTCAGGACAAGAAGTGCTAACATGGCTCAACTCATTCTCTCCTGACAGCAACAAAGCCAGTGGAAGGTGGATATGTTTGCCAAAAGCAATAAAGAGTCTGTTTCAACATGGTCATTACTGATACTGATGTAAGCACAATCTAGTTGAGGTTCTTGGACTTGCAGCCTTATTGTCAGAAAGTTTTAATATTTCTGAAATAAATCCTCTCCTGCCTTGTTTTCCCTGCTGTGCTCCAACACTTCTATCACTCATTTTCAAGAACACAAGGAAGAAATCCCTTTCAACTACTACTACCTCATTCCCTGTGAAACTTATCTTCCCATTTCCCAAATTACTTCTTACAGAGATTTTTGGCTTGCTGGGTTTACTTGATGTCAGTTTATGAAAAAAGATATTATATTTAAATATATCATAGCCAAATAACATGATCTGGCCCCCAGAGTACCACAAGTTACAGGATGGAGGCAGGTGCCAAAGATAAGATGTGACTGAGTAAACTGCACACCATATGTTCCTTCTTATTAACTACTTCACTTGGGAATTCTGGCTCTTGTAAAAAGTTTATTTCCCTTGTGTGGCTGAGCAGAGTAACAAAACTAAGAAAACTGATGATACGTGAATGAAGTAGGGGAAATCATCTACGGAAATGTGACTTAAAATAAATGTTTGTACATGACAGTTACAAAACAAATGCAACAGTCACCAGCTCCACAGCCAAAGGCAGCTATTTCAATACTAGTATCCTCAGTCCCTTCGTATGCTATAAGAAAAACAGCGAGGAGTCAAGGTCAGAGTGGTTATTTACATAGACAATCTAAGAATCAACAAAGACTCAACAAATCAAAATGTCACACTGCAGTCCCTTCGTGAGATGACTTTCAACGTAGGGAAAGAAGGGCAGTCTCGGGCACTTATTTTGATTTAGCCAATTCAATAACAAGGTTAAAGATTGGGCACCTGAAAAGCAGCTCAGCAATGCCCTAAATTTCATCATCCAGCTGTATCCTTTGCCCAGAGCTTCACCTGCTTAACTTTCAGCAGAGAAGTTGTTTTTTTGGTGCAATTAACATTGTAAGGCAAGCTCAGCCCTGCCTTCCAATAGCCTTGAGGCTGCTGAGTAAATCTAGAATCATGGAACATAGATTTGATGCTGAAAAAACAGGAAGATGGTTCAACGACAAGGAAAATTGTCAAGAAGCACATCTAGAAGACAAACAGACTCTAGTATGCTGGTCTTTGATTTTTTAACTTTTTTTTTTTTTTTTTTTTCTGAGACAAGGCCTCACTCCAGCACCCAGACTAGAGTGCTCATTGCAGCCTCAACTTCCTGGGCTCAGGTGATCCTCCCACCCCAGCCTCCTGCTTTTTTTGTTTTTGAGACAGAGTCTCGCTCTGTCGGTCAGGCTGGAGTGCAGTGGCATGATCTCAGCTCACTGCAACCTCCACCTCCTGGGCTCAAGCAATTCTCCTGCCTCAGCCTCCCGAGTAACTGGGATTACAGGCGCCTGCCACCATGCCTGGCTTATTTTTGTATTTTTAGTAGAGACGGGGTTTCACCATGTTGGCCAGGCTGGTCTCGAACCGTTTTTGTTTTGTTTTTTATTTTTTGTTTTTGCCACCCCAGCCCCCTGAGTAGCTGGGACTATAGGCACACATCACCACGCCCAGCTCTGTATTTTTTTTTTTTTTTCCCTGTTTGGAGAGATAGGTTTTTCACCATGTTGCCTGGTCTCGAACTCCTGGGCTCAAGCAATCCGCCAGCCTTGGTCTCCCAAAGTGCTGGGATTACAGGTTTGAGCCACCGCGCCCAGCTCTGTATTTTTTTTTTTTTTTCCCTGTTTGGAGAGATAGGTTTTTCACCATGTTGCCTGGTCTCGAACTCCTGGGCTCAAGCAATCCGCCAGCCTTGGTCTCCCAAAGTGCTGGGATTACAGACGTGAGCCATGATTTTTTAACTTCTTTATATAGAATATATTGAACTGTGTGAACCTTTCAGAGGCGGTCATGGTGGCTTGCACTTAAGCCATGATGGGAGAAATAAAATAAAATCAATTATTCATAATAAAAGCACTAATAATAAGAATATCATTTAAGACTTTATGTGCCAAGCTCAATGCTAAACCTTTCACAAATATTTCTAGTCCTCAATCATAATTAGTACTTTCATTTTATAGAAGAGGAAACTGATTTGTGTAATTTGAAAATTACCCAAAAGGTAGTAATGGGGGTACTGGGCTTCATATCCAGGTCTGCCTGACTGTAAACCTCATGCTCTAAAAGCAATTTGTCAAACACTTTTAGCCTAAAGAGATCTAACCAAATTACAAATTTTAAACATAAACAGTCTTAATCACAAGAACATGACTTGACCAAAGTTACAAAGTATCACAACAAGTCAGAAGTATGCTTTGAATTTCCAGACTCATATCTAGGTACTCCCAGCACTGGTGCTGCTGCCGCCTCTCTTTTTTACTTTACTTTTTTTCTTTAAACTCATTTCTGCAGGATGCTGCCTCTTTCTACTGTAATTCTTCCCAGAGGAGTTTCATACTGCAAATGACAAAGACACTGTCTAAAGCATTATAGAAATTCCTTCAGTCTTGTCTCTGACTTACAACCTAAATTTGTAGAGTTAGGATGAAAGGATTATCTGCTATACCTTCATCATGGGACTATGACAACAAAAAGTTATGGTAGATCCAAGATTTCAATTCAGCTGAGTCTCACACAAAAAACCAATGCACACTTCCCGTTTCTTTGTTGCTGTTCTGATAAAGCAATTAAAAACCATTCACAACAATTAAAAAAAAAAACATTAATCCCTGTGCCCATATTGTGTCTAGGAAATTGGAGCTGTAAGTCCTTTTTATACGATCCACACTTCTGTCTTTTCCAATACTTGCCCTGTTTTTCTGTGCTGATTTAGCTTTAAGAGAGAAAGAGAGATAAGCTTTGAGAGAGAAAGACAACTATGGATAGACAATGTACGGGTAATACCGGGCTATCATCCATCTAGGCAGTTACTTCTTGGTATTCTGAGACCTCAAAACTGTCTGAAAGGAGCTGACGCCTAAGACCGAAAACCCCACAAAGATCGTCTTTCCCAAAAGTAGCAGCATTTCTTCCTATCATTTTCAGATTATAATAAAGGAACCAATAAGACATTCATTCTCTTCATACACAAACTAATAATCCTGGTGACCAACTATACTAGCAGGGAGGACAAAGCTCTTAAGATGAAAGAGTGAGGAGAATCTCTCCATTACCCTTTTACATATTCAGGGAAGAGAGAATATTGCAGTCGCTGGAAATGAAGCGCACAGCATCGTGTTGCTGTATGGACACGGTTGGCCACAGAAAGGCGGAAAGTCATCAATTGTACGGAAACCAGACAACTCTGACGATTTCTATGCAAGGTGACTACACCTTACTCGTTCTCCAAGTATTATCTTTTCATCCTTATTGCTGGGTGAACTCCCGTGAGCCGTAAGGTTTTTCTATACCATCGAGGTCTCCTCCACGATAGGTTGGAAAATCACACTCGGGAGCGTGTTGGGGGCGCGGGACGTACTATTAGATGTCTCTCCTCCCGCTGCCTATTCCAAGTAGTAGGGGAGAGCGCTACCTCCATGTTATCAGAGCGAAGTACGGCGGTGCCTCCTGGAGTCTCCGCTCCCAGCACTACGGGCCGGCTCGGGGGCATCTCTGAGAGAGTGGGTTTGAGGGGACAAGGGGTATCTCTGGTCCTGCGATCAGAAAGGAGGGTGTGGAGGGTAGTGCCGCCGTGCCAAGAGGATCTGCTGTTCCCCTCCCCTCCCTTCCTCTCCTAGAGAGGTAGCCCGGCCCCAGTACCTTCTTGATTGTGCGCGGCGCCTCGGTGACGGTGCCGTCGGGGCTGACCAGGGCCTCGCCGCCGTCGCGGTGCCGCTGGTGCTGGTGATGTGGGTCGCTCCGCTTCATGGCCGACGCCTGAGGCACCTTCCCGGCGGCGGGGCTGAGAGCGGCGGCGGGCCCAGAGCCCGGGCCAGGGGCCGGGGGGCGCTCCGCGGCGGGAGCTGGAGCCTCAGGGTCTCCACCGCCCGCCGCGGGGGCCATGGCGCCCACGGCGGCCGTGCTCAGTCCTAGTTGCGACTCCGCCTCGGAGGGGCTCAGGTCCTTCAGCTCCACCTCAGGCACCTTGGCTGCAGCCGCAGACACAACCTGCACCGACATCACCGCCTCCGCTGCAACCGCCGGCTCAGACTCCAGCTCCAGTTCTTGGTCGGCCCCGCCTCCCGCCTCCCTTCCTCTTCCCTCCCCCATACCCC
>NW_012114955.1:1552867-1561335 GCF_000951035.1 Colobus angolensis palliatus | reverse complement strand
GAAGTGGTGTCTCCAGGCTGGAAGTGGCTTGATTTTTCTTTGTGAAATCGAGAATCCAAGACCCTTCCAAACTTTAGTGGCTTTGTTTTTAGAAGGCATAAAGTAGGACCTTGCTTGCTGTGGCGCTTTCTGGCACATTCTGGGTTTGGAAGCTAAGATCATTCCCCAAAGAAGTTAGGTATCACTAGATCAAAATTCAGGGCTGAGGAATTACACGTTGCCTTAAACGAGGCCAAATCGTTTCACCTATAATTCTACTAGGGCAATGATCTGAAATTCAGATACATATATCAGCATAGAGGAATATGAATAGTTAATTTCCTAAGTGATGGGATTTAAGGTGATTTTTACTTTGTACTTTGATGTATTATTTTTAAATTTTACATTTAGAGGATGTAAGCACAAAGACATGCACAGCGGCGTCCTTTTTAATAACAAAGAGCTATCTAAAACGAATGTCCAACAAATAGTGAAACTGTTACAGCCTTTGAAAATTGTTCGCTGGCTGGGCATGGTGGTTGACGTCTATAATCCCAGAACTTTGGGAGGCCAAGGCCGGCAGATCACTTGAGGTCAGGAGTTCAAGACCAGCCTGGCCAACATGGTGAAACCCCATCTCTACTAAAAACACAGAAATTAGCCAGGCGTGGTGGTGGGCACTTGAAATCCCAGCTGCTTGGCAGGCTGAGACAGGAGAATCGCTTGAACCCGGGAGGCAGAGGCTGCAGTGAGCCAAGACCATGCCACGGCACTCCAGCCTAGGCAAGAGTGAGATGCTGTCCCAGAAAAAAAAAAAGGAAGAAAGAAAGAAAATTGTTTGCCAATACATTTTTAATAATAAGGGTTTCCCTTTATCATTCTTTACTCTGAAAGCCAAAATGTGAAGAGAAAGCTAAGAAGCTCTTGTGTCTGGTACACTTGTGAGCTCTGTAGAAATGGCCGTGCTCAGATGCCTTCCGACACATAGTGTGAGGCACAAATTTGGCGATCAGGAAATGAGAGACGCCAAGGCAGGACAACTTCACAAAGTGAAGATTTCCAAAATCGTAATAGCACAGGAAAGAAGATCAAGGCAATCTGGCTTTCAGAATAAATATTTATGATAAAAATATTAAGCTAAGAAACAAGAGACAAAATTACACGTTCCATAAGATTTTATGTAAAGAAAACTTTATAAAAAGAAAATGCAGTTGACTCACGACAGGTTATGGGGGGGAGTTTCTTCTGTATTCTCAGAGAAACAGGAGCAAAGGTGTTCATACAGTTTACAGCTATTTCAGAGACTTACAGCCCTAACAACCCAGGCAGCCACTGGACAGCTACTCTTTAGACATCTAGTCTTTGGTGTCACTATGTTTTGCCTGACAAGGAGAAGGAAGGAGGCTGGGCATGGTGGCTCACACCTGTAATCCCAACACTTTGGGAGGCCGAGGCGAGTGGATGACTTGAGGTCAGGAGTTCAAGACCAACCTGGCCAACACGGTGAAACCCCATCTCTAATAAAAATACAGAAATTAGCCCGGCATGGTGGCTTCTGCCTGTAGTTCCAGCTACTCGGGAGGCTGAGGCAGGAGAATCGTTTGAACCCAGGAAGTGGAGGTTGCAGTAAGCCAAGATTGCACCACTATACTCCAGCCTGGGCAACAGAGTGAGACTCTGTCTCAAAAAAAGAAAAAAGAAAAAAAGAAGGAGGAGGGAGAAATCACCTGCCTCGATCTTCTTCTTTCCTATGCTACTATTTTGGAAATCTGTTCACTCTGTGAAGCTGTCCTGCCTTGAATGGAGGCTCTCATTTCCTGATCTCCAAATTTGTGCCTCACACTATGTGTTGGAAGGCATCTGAGCACTGCCATTTCCACAGAGCTCACAAGACACAAGAGATTCTTAAGCTTTTTCTTCACATTCTGGCTTTCAGAATTTCCTTCCTGTTAAAAAGAAACCAGCCCAGAGCTTCATCCTCCAGCTGTCGGGGCAGAGATTAGCAGCTCTGTAACTGATTTCATTCTTCCCCCTAATGCTCAAGGGAGCTGCAGTACAGCCACCTGGCATGTGTTGGAGCTCATAGACAGCAGCTGCCTACCTGCCACTAGAATTGATTACTGAGGGGATGAATTAATTCTTCAGTGTGATGTGGTTATAAAATATAAGGAGTTAGAGCACTGGAATGAAACTGATACCCTGTTTTATTCCAGTCACCACGACTGATTGGGGCCAACCACCAGGACACACTCTTCAACCTGTTCTAAACTCCAACCCTACATACCTGCTGCTTCTGCCATCTTTGTAGCTGAGGGGCACCAGGTACAGTTGAATATCAAATTACATACTAGAAACAGGGCACTTAAGCTCCAGTTTATGAACTAGTTAATGAAATATTTGGACTATAGGTCTTCTTTCATCCGACTCATTCAGCTTCCAGAATGCTGGCAAGCAGGAACGTAACTTCCATGCAGGACATTGGTATAAAGAAGAATTTCCTTTTTTTTTTTTTTTTTGAGACGGAGTCTTGCTCCGTCACCCAGGCTAGAGTGCAGTGGCATGATCTCGGCTCACTGCAACCTCTGCCTCCCGGGTTCAAGCAATTCTCCTGCCTCAGCCTCCCGAGTAGCTGGAACTACAGGCGTGTGCCACTATGCCTGGCTAATTTTCGTATTTTTAGTAGAGATGGAGTTTCACCATGTTAGCCAGGATGGTCTCGATCTTCTGACCTCGTGATCCGCCCTCCTCAGCCTCCCAAACTGCTGGGATTACAAGCCTAAGCCACCACGCCCAACTAGTAAAGAAGAATTTCTCTGAGGTATCTGACCAATGCAAGAGAGAAAAGAAAGATACTAACATTGAGAGTTTCCAAAGGAAATAAGCCAGCCAGATCACCCGCCCTGAAGACCATACTAATGTTCACAGAGCTTCCGTGAACAATTTAGTGTCACATTCTTAAGTATGAACAGACAACCAAAGTCACCAGACAGATGAAGAAAACTTAGAAAACTTTGGTTTTTTTGTTTCAAGGCAGAGTCTCACTCTCGCTGCCCAGGCCAGAGTGCAGTGGCATAATCATAGCTGACTGCAACCTCTGCCTCCTGGGCTCAAGCAATCCTCCCACCTCAGCCTCCCAAGTAACTGGAACTACAGGCTTGCACCACCACACCTGGCTACTTTTTAAAAAATTGTTTTTGGTAGAGAAGGATTCTTGCTATGTTGCCCAGGCTGGTCTCGAACTTCTGGTTGGTTTTTTTTTTTTTTTTTTGGAGATGGAGTTTCACTCTTGTTGCTCAGGCTGAAGTGTAGTGGCGCAATCTCAGCTCACTGAAACCTCTGCCTCCTGGGTTCAAGGAATTCTCCTGCCTCAGCCTCCCAAGTAGCGGGGACCAAAGGCACCCGCCACCATACCCAGCTATTTTTGTATTTTACTAGAGATGGGGTTTTACCATGTTGCCCAGGCTGGTCTCGAACTTCTGAGCTCAGGCCATCCGCCTGCCTCAGCCTCCCAAAGTGCTAGGATTACAGGCATGAGCCACCGTGCGCAGCCTGTTTTTTTGTGTTTTATTTTATTTTATTTTATTTATTTTGAGACGGAGTCTCACGGGATCTTGGCTCACTGCAACCTCCGCCTCCTGGGCTCAAGCAATTCTCCTGAGTAGCTGGGATTACAGGTGTGGGCCACCACATCCAGCTAATTTTTGTATTTCTGGGAGAGATGGGGTTTCACCATGTTGGCCAGGTTGGTCTCAAACCCCTGACCTCAAGCAATTCACCCATCTCGGCCTCCCAAAGTGCTGTGATTACAGGTGCTAGCCACTGCACCAAGACTTGTTTTCCTTTTGAGCAGTGGGGAGAGTGGGATGGGATATTGGTCAAAGGGTACTTTAGCTAAATCTGTTATACTTTTCTTTTTTTTAAAAAAAAGATCTGAAACAAATATAAAATGATAAAAAGTTGATAATTCTGAGTGGTGGGAATATGAGTGTTTATTAGATTGTTCTTTATACTTTTCTATATCGTTTCTATTTCTTACATACAAAAAGGCTGGGCACAGTGGCTCATGCCTACAATCTCCACACTTTGGGAGCCCAAGGCAAAAGGATCACTTTAATGCCAGGAGTTCAAGACCAGCATAGGCAACATGGCCAGACCCTGTCTCTAAAAACAATGTGTTTTTAATAAAATGTGTCTAGCATGATGGTACATGCCTGTAGTTGTAGCTACTTGGGAGGCTGAGGCTGGAGCATCCTTTGAGCCCAGGAGTTTGAGGCTGTAGTGAGCTATGATTGTACCACTGCACTCCAACCTGGGCAGCAGAGCAAGATTCTGTCTCTGAAAATAAAAATAAAAAAGCAGGCAGAGGCTGAACATGGTGGCTGATGCATGCAATTTCAGCACCTTGGGAGGCCAAGGCAGGAGGATCGCTTGGGTCGAGACCAAGTTTGAAACCAGCCTGGACAACATAGTGAGACCCCATCTCTACAAAAAATAAAACTAGCCTGGCATGGTGATGTGCACCTGTAGTCCCAGCTCCTTGGGACGCTGAGGCAGGAGCATCGCCTGAGCCCAGGAAGTTGAGGCTGCAGCGAGCCAAGATTGCATCACTGCACTCCAGCCTGGGCAACAGAGTGAGACCCTGTCTCAAAAAAAAAAAAAGCAGACAGAGGAACAAAGAGGAGCAGTGGACAGAGTGCTTTTAAGGAAGCTGGAACCAACAGAGGCAAAGCCAGCTGAATTTGAAAGACTGGTAAGAGGCCCAGTGAGGCAGCTAAGGGCAGACAGAGCCTGTGATGAGGGGCATTCATGGAGAGCTCTGTTCTCAGGGTGACAGCTTAGCAGGGAGTCCCCCAAACTGGGAGTCCCCCAAACCAGGCTCCCCTTGGATCCTAAGAGATTTCTTTGGGGATCTCACTCAGGAGCTTTTGGTAGAAGGGTGGTTACTGTTGTTCAGTCCTGAGATCTCGTGCTCCCATAGGGATATTACTGGAAGATTTCTTGGTTGTGGGAGTGTCCATGGTGCTGGACATCTGCATTCACAAAGGTGGGTTCACATTGCCCCCTAGTGGCCACAGAGTCTCTGCACAAAAGTCACATTTCTCAACTTTTTTTTTTTGGAGATAGGGTAGTGCTGTAGTCCAGCAGCCAGGCTGGAGTGCAGTGGTACATTCTCGGCCAGCCTGGACCTTCGCAGGCTCAAGCAGTCCTCCTACCTCAGCCTCCCGAGTAGTTGGGACTATAGGCACGCACTGCCACATCTGGCCAATTTATTTTTTGTAGAGACACAGTTTCACCATGTTGGCCAGCCTGGTCTCAAACCCCTGGACTCAAGTGATTCTCTCGCCTCAGCCTCCCAAAATGCTGGGATTACAGATGGGAACCACGGTGCCTGGCCTATTTCTCAGCTTTTAAGGCCCACAATGAACTCCCCTTTCACCCCATCTCCCATCCTTTACGCAAGTAATCCCACCAAAGAAAGAAACGATAGAAGGAGGGAGGAAAACTAGTAGTCAACTGTCTTTGGAGATGAAAAGAAGAATATTGTAACACTCTCCTTTGTTTCAGAAAAGATCCTTAAACAGCACTGATAACTTTCATTATTTTAAATACTGTTGTTGATAAAGGCTAAAAAATAGCTGTAATAATGCTGAGGGAAGCAGTAACGGCCAGGATGAACAAGAAGAGCAGGTGTAAAAGGATGTGGCATGGCCAGAGGGAACACAAACTGGGAAACCTGGATAGAGAGAAAAATCAAAGGCCGGATTAAGAGTGGAAAGAGCCTGGACACTGAAGTCAGGAAGAGCCTGGACCTAGTATCTGTCACTCACTAGCTATGAAGTTGCAAGCAAGTCATTTTGCTTCACTGAGCTTATATTTTCCAATTAAAATGGCAAAAACTAGCCAGGCGCGGTGGCTCATGCCTGTAATCCCAGCACTTTGAGAGGCTGAGGTGGGTGGATCACCTGAGGTCGGGAGTTTGAGACCAGCCTGACCAACATGGAGAAACCCTCTCTCTACTAAAAATACAAAATTAGCCAAGTGTGGTGGCACATGCCTATAATCCCAGCTACTCAAGAGGCTGAGGCAGGAGAATCACTTGAACCCTGGAGGTGGAGGTTGCAGTGAACCCAGATCACGCCATTGCACTCCAGCTTGGGCAACAAGAGCGAAACTCTGTCTCAAAATAATTAAAATAAAATAAAAATGGAAAATACTGCAATTACTTTTGCACCAACCTAACACATAAAATGAGCTCCTTTGATTGGTTTGTTATTCTCTGAATTAAACAAGAGATAGTGGAGCACCATGGCTAAGTGCCCACTGGAGCCAGGGGGCCCAATGAAATGCCAGCATTTGCACTTACTGTGTGGTCTTGGGCAAGCTACCGAACCTCTCTGTGCCTCCATATCTTGAGGGGTGTTCACAGAGCCTCACAGGTCTGAATCTGTGAGATTTGATGAATTAATGTGTACAAAGTGCTTACAGAAGTACCCAGCAAGCATCCACTAAGAGTTGACTTTTTTTTTTTTCTGAGACAGAGTCTTGCTGTGTTGCCCAGGCTAGAGTACGGTGATGTAATCACAACTCACTGCAGCCTCCAGCTCCTGGACTCAAGCGATCCACCTCAGACTCCCAAGGAACTGGGACTACAGGCACACCACCACACCCCACTAATTTTTTACATTTTTTGTAGAGTTGGGGGTCTTACTTTGTTGCCCAGGCTGGTTTCAAACTCTGGGCTCAAGCAGTCCTCCTGTCTCGGTCTCCCAAAGTGCTGGGATTTCAGGCGTGAGCCACTGTGCCCAGCCAAGAGTTAGCTATTATTAATACACGTGTAAAGTGACTAGAATACAATCCATGAGTTAGTATTCCCTTTCCCCGTCTCCTGGAATCTGGCCATGGTCAAAATGCGGTGTCTTCATCACATGAGCAGCATTAGAAGGGTACTCCTGGTTGGGTGCAGTGGCTCACACCTGTAATCCCAGCACTTTGAGAGACCGAGGTGGGTGGATCACGTGAGGTCAAGAGTTCGAGACCAGTCTGGACAACATGGTGAAACCGCATCTCTACTAAAAATACAAAAATTAGGCTGGGTGTGGTGGCTCACACCTGTAATCCCAGCACTTCAGGAGGCCAAGGCAGGCATATCACCTGACGTCAGGAGTTCGAGACCAGCCTGGCCAACATGGAGAAACCTTGTATCTACTAAAAATACAAAAACTAGTGGGGTATGGTGCTGCACGCCTGTAATCCCAGCTACCTGGGGGGCTGAAGCAGGATAATTGCTTGAACCAGGGAGGCAGAGGTTTCAGTGAGCTGAGATCACATCACTGCACTCCAGCCTGAGTGACAGAGCAAGACTCATTCTCAATAATAATAATAATAAATAAATAAATAATAAAATAAAAAAACACACACAAAACCCACAAAAATTAGCTGGGCGTGGTGGTGCACATCTGTAATCTCAACTACTCGGGAGGCTGAGACAGGAGAAACACTTGAACCCAGGAGGCGGAGATTACGGTGAGCTGAGATTGTGCCACTGCACTCCAACCTGCGTGATAAAGTGAGACTCCATTTCAACAATAAAAAAAGAGTACTCCCCAAACAAGCCTGGTCTGTACTCCACAATACCCGCCAAGTCTGTGGGCACCAGCCCCTTTGCTCCACACATCTCTTCTCAAAATCCTGAGCCCTTGCACCCCAGATCCCAGTCTTCTACGCATTATCTTGTTGGAGGGAATGGGGCTAACAGGCTTCCCTGACTGGCCAGGGGAGGAAGCTGTGGATCAGAATGCGCCTGGCCTGATGGACATCCCCAGCAGAAGGAAGAGGCCCCCAGAGATGGGGTCCAGGAATGCCTCGAGGAGCCCTGCCCATTTCCACTCTGAGACACCATCACCCCAGGGGAAGCTGCACGCCTGTGCTCAAATATCTTGTGATCAATCCTCAGCAAGGCAGCTGTGACCACAGAAGAGCTTTTGTTCATACACAGCCAACTGGCTCAGGCGGGCAGCCAGCACATGAGGCCGCCATCAGCCGGACATCTGACCATCAGCCGTGGCCACATTAGCACCAAGCTCTTGGCCTTTCTGAACAGCCTTGGGAAGATGTGGAAGACAAAAAAGATCAGGACCAAGACAAGGTAAGGAGGCCAGGACCGGGAGCCACAGAAGAAAGAACGCAGTAGCTGGGCACGGTGGCTCACGCCTGTAATTTCGGCCCTTTGGAGCCCGAGGTGGGCGGATCACTTAAGGTCAGGAGTTCAAGACCAGCCTGGCCAACATGGTGAAACCCCTTCTCTACTAAAAATGAGAAAATTAGTTGGGTGTGGTGGCAGGCACCTGTAATCCCAGCTACTCAGGTGGCTGAGGCAGGAGAATTGCTTGAACCCAGGAGACAGAGGTTGCAGTGAGCCAATATCACGCCACTGTACTCTCTAGCCTGGGGGTAGAGTGAGACTTTTATCTCAAAAAAAAAAAAAAAAA